>NC_133666.1:364746860-365346860 GCF_037893015.1 Macrotis lagotis | reverse complement strand
AGATAAATTTATGACCAAACAAGAAGTATAGTATAATATAAATTGTAAAATAAATGATTTTGACTCTATCAAATTCAAATTTTTTTGCAGTAATGAAATCAATGCTGCAAAAATTAAAAGGAAAGCAATTTTCACAACTAGGAGTTCTGATAAAGGTCTCACTTCTAAAATGTATAGAGAATTGCATAAAATTTATAGTTACAAGATATTCCCCAGCTGATAAAAGGTCAAAGGAAGACAATAAAGTTATATGTAATTATATTAAAAATTGCTCCAAATAATTATTGATTACATAAATGCAAATTAAAAGAACTTTGAGGTGTCACTTCACATCTGTCAGATTATCTAAAGTGAGAAAAAGGGATTGATGCATTGTTGGTGCAGTTGTGAACAGATCCAACCATTCTGGAGATCTATATGGAACTATGCTCAAAGAAAAATAAAACTATTTATTCTCTTTGACACAGCAATTCCAATTCTAGACCTATATCCAGAAGAAATCATAAAAAACACGGGGAAAAATGTTCCACATGTTCCATAATATACACAGTAGCTCTTTTTTGTAGTGGCAAAGAATTGAAAATTGAGGGGATGTTAGGTTACATGAATACTATAGATTGTTATTGTTTTACTTGAATACATAAGTGGTTGGAGTCTAAAGAAGCATGGAATGAGTTGCACTATCTTATGCTGAGTGAATGGAGCATGATCAAGATAACAATGTACACATTAACAACAACAATTCGAAATAATCATCCTTGATGGAAGTATCCCCTCTCAACAGTTCAGAGAGCTAGGACAACAATATTAGACCAGCTATGGACAATGTTATCACCTTCCAGAGGAAGAAAAACAAAACAAAACAAAAGAAAAAACCCTTCAGAATATGATGAACATTTTATAAAAAAAAATTTTTATCATGGATCTCTTTCCCTTAATCCTAATTCCTCTTAGCAAAAATGACTAATCTGTAAACATATTTATAAAAATATGGATGTACCATGTTAACCTGACTGCTTCTGAGGGGAGTGGAATGGGAAAGGAGAGTAGAAGGAAATTTTGTAACTTAAAAATATACTTATGCATATGGATGAATGTTGAAGAGGGAAAAAAAGAATGTTCCCTGTTTCATTGAATGTCCATCTTTTCTTCTGAAGAAAGGATATTTGGTATTGTTGGGTAGTCTACTCTTGTTTGTAACTCAAGCTCTTTTGCCTTTTGGAATATCATATTTCAAACCCTCTGAGAACTTCAAGTAGACATTGCTAAATCCTGTATAATCCTGACTATAGCGCTACAGTAATTGAATTGTTTCTTTCAGGCTTCTTGTAGTAATATCTCTTTGACTTGAGAGTTCTGGAATTTGGCTATAATATTCCTGGGAGATATTTTTTGTGCGGATGTCTTTCAGGTTATCAATGAATTCACTCAGTTTCTATTTTACCCTCTCCTTCTATAGTCTAAGGCAATTTTGCTGGATTATTTCTTGAAAAATGAAGTTTTAGCTCTTATCCTGGCCATGATTTTCTCATAGTATAATAGATTTTTAAAAATTATCTCTTCTGGATCTATTTTCTATGTCACTTGATTTTTCCAATGAAATATTTCACATTTTCTTCTAGTTTTGTTTTACAGTTTCTTGATTTCTCACAAAATCATGAGCTTTGCTTTGTTCCATTCAATATATGAAGAAGAACAATGCCTATTTTTCTTGGAGGTTTTGGATACTGAAGTTTTGACTTTGTCATCTTCTGAGTGTATATTTTGAGCCTCCATGGCACCAAAGTAATGTTTTATGGTCATATTCTTTTCTGTTTTTTGCTAATTTCCTCAGCCTATGACTTGATTTACTATACTTACCAAAACTTTTGTGGAATTTTGGGACACCTCCTACCCCCAGGGACCTTAATTACTCCAATGTCTTTTGAGAGCCTTTCACAGCTTTCTTGGCCTGTGCTCTACTCTATGGATAATAAGCACTCCCCTCTGCCCTGGAGATGTGAGTGGGTAACTCACCTTTGGACAAAGCAGCAGTCCTGCCCCACAGATAAGAGTGAGACCTCTCCAAACCCTTATCATCTGTGGGGTGAGTGTTCTAGAAGCATCTGCTGGGTGTCTTCATAGATTCTCAGGAATGCCCTAAGGCCTGGGTTGGCTTGGGTTCTGCATTCTCTCTGATGTAATAAAATTCTCCCATCAACCCATCAAACCCTCCCCAGGCTTCTCTGGGCCAAGAAGTCTGGGAGCCTCTCCCATTACAATGGACCCAAAAGACCTCAGGATCTATCCATTAAGCCATCTTGTGCTAGAAAATTGCTACACTCAATTTCTCTGTGGGTTCAGCCCCTCTATAATTTGGTTAGATTCACAATTTTATGGCATTTGAATTATGGGAGGAACTTCTGGGAATTCCTGCTTTAATGTCATCATCTTGGTCCTGCCCCCTCCAAACACTTTTTTCTTAGCAAACTCTCTGTTCAGATCTCCCTCACATATAATAATATCAAATGCACCCCTAATGTACTTTCTAATTTAAAAAAGCAGATGTCCAATTTCACTATTTTACTTTATCCTATTTTATTTAGTTCATTATTTTAGGTTTTTGCAAGGCAAACAATTTTATGTGGCTTGCCCAATGCCACGCAGCTAGGTTTATTAAGTGTCTGAGACCATATTTGAACCCAGGTACTCCACCTAGCTGCCCTTATTTACTTCATTTTTAACAAATGAAAAGAATAAAAAAAAAGACTGGAAAGTCTTTCTTAGAAAATTGTGAGTGAAAAATTATACAGTATTTAAATATGCACTGATATAAAACCTACTTGGATATGATCAGCTTTCCATATTCTAAGTTGCATGAAATTCCAATTCTAGTTATTGATAGACAGTTTTCATTGGATATTTTTATGGAAAGTATTATTTGTCATTTCAGGTGTGCAAAGTTCTTTTATGAGATTTTTTTCACCCTAAAATCTGATATTATTCAATAGTTATTTTTAATGAAAACATACTTCTCAGCAATAGATAAATTGAACTGAACTTCTTATACTTAGGAGGTCTTCAATTAGAAATGACATCTACCATTAATATCACTTGTCAGTGTATTTTCCTATAGAACCAAATCAGGTATGAGGTTTAGGTTTCAAGAACACCCAAAAGAGTGTGTTTAATCTATACTATATGTACATTCAATTAAAAAGCCCTAAAGGACCTATTAGGTAGAATAATAATAATAGTAAGAGAAAATGTAGAGTTCCAAATTAAGATGCAAAGAACACAACTCTTCAATCAGGGAAAAACTAGAACTCAATCTTTATTATATAAAACACATGAAATAACACTCTCCCATATTTAAATTTCCACAGACTTCTTTTATGGTCTGGGTGCAGCAGTTCCAAGGTGAAAGAGGAGGAAGGAATGGAAGTTCTGGGTTAAGGACAGAGAGAGAGAGAGAGAGAGAGAGAGAGAGAGAGAGAGAGAGAGAGAGAGAGAGAGAGAGAGAGAGAGAGAGAGAGTCTAAGAAGGCAGGGAGAATAAATATGAAAATGGTCTATCATCAAAGCATCCTGCTGTTAAATACTTCCGGGTTGTTTTCTCTGTCCCAATCACGTCCCAACAGTCCTTTGAATCTTTCCTTCTACCAACGATGAGACTATGGTCTTCAGTGGCAAAATCTGATTCTTTTTTTCTACAGTGTCTCTCCCCAGAGCTTTTCTTCTCTCCTGACCAACTGAAGAACAGAGGGCATTATGATAATGTAAGGTAGGTATTAGATCATAAGGGAAAAAAAATACTTTTAATGTGAAACTGATTGTATCCAATGCAGATTGGTAATTGATTTAAGTTCTGAGTCCATCCCATCCAGCACTAATCCCAGATCAAAGTCATATAAAGGGATTTATGTTCTCTGAAAGTGCTGGAGAAAATTCTTATACTTTTATTCTCAGTGTATTTGCAAAGTAAATTTTCCATTGACAAATTTAGTAGCTAAATGGAATAGGGGTTCTAGGTCTTGGCTTCCCAAAATGAGGTTGATAAATCTGGTGAGGTTTAAGCTAAAGGAAGAGGAGAGAATTCACAAACTCCCTAGAGTATCCAAATGCCCTGTGAAGCCAAAATAATGGTGTTCTTCTGAGACAGTAAAACCAGAGTAGACCATGTTATAAGAGTTCTGTGTAAATGTTCTCTTAGTCAGCAAAAGAAAAACATAGGCTGACTTTCTAAATTCTTTTTTTGCTCTTACCAGCTGAAAACTGTTGATAAAATTACAAACAAAAGAGAGATTAAACAATTTCATGAATTCATAAATGTTTCAAGATAAAAAATTTCCTTGGCATTCATTGTATTATAAATAAAGATAAAGATTGATTTTGGCTTTTCTTTAAACAACCGTATCTTTATATTTTTCAGTGAGAAACTCCTTAAATGCATATACATATTAATTTCATTCCATAATTAACTCATTGTCTCTTTCAAAGTTCAGTTCTTTCCAGGTCAATCTCCCACTGAATGAAGACCATGGTTTTTCATTACCTTTAGGTTCAAATTCCTATTGCTGTTTTTGACATTTAAGAGTTTTTATAAACTATCCCTTTACTACATCTGCAGTCTTTACTGTAAGTACATTACTTTAATGTAGCACATTATTACCCTCCTTTTGCCTCACAATTAGTCATAATACCATCTCCCATGTCCGTGTTTTTTGAACTGGCCTTCTTCGATGCTTGGAAAGCTCTTCCACAACTTCATTATTTTTTTGTAATCCTTTCTTTAACAATTATCTTAAATGTTACATCCATGGAGGCCTTTCTTGGTATTTCTATATAGTAGACTGTTTTATTTTGGTTTGTATTTCCATCCAAGTTTCACATGTTTGGGCTTTGTATGTGTCTTATATGTTCCCACACATATAAAGTTTCAGCTCTCCACAAAATCTATGACTCTTGATCTTTCTTTACATATTCAATTTACTGCATTATGTCCAAAGCATAATAAATACTTGATTATTGATTCAGTTTCTGCTTGGATTAGATGGCATTTGAATTTCATTCTCTTAAATGGTGTGATTCAATTTTGGCATTTAACAGCTTCAGATAAATAGGACCATCTTGAAAATCATCCACAGGAGAGCAATTATTATTTTTAATTGGGAAATGAGTTTTACCAAGAAACCTAATTCAGTTAGGCAGAAAAGACCATCTTCCTGGAATGAGGTAGCTGTGAATACTTCCCACTTACTCTTTCTCAAAGAGAATCAAAAATGTATTAAGTGTAATTCAGGTCGTCCTGACTCCAGGGCCAGTGCTCTATATACTCTACCACCAAGTTGCTCTCCAAAAATAAGATTCTTAGGAACAACTCTTTGAATTATTTTATTTATATACCAATGCTTCAAACAGTACATGATACAAAATAGGTGATTAATTAATATTTGATTAAAGGATCATATACCTAGAGTATATACCTCATATACCTCAGAAGTCCTAGTCCAACCTCCTTATTTTATGCATGTGGAAACTAAGGCCCAGTGATGTTAGGTAAAGTTTAAAGTACCACAGGCAGAATTTGAACACAGTTGCTCATAATTCAGAATAAGCACTTCTCTACTATAAAACCCTGTTTTCTTATTTGACATTTTCCTTGTAGGGTCAGAGATTGTTTCCACAGAATTTATTACTGGTGGACTTCTTAATAAATTATAAATAGCCATTTTTATGAAATGAATACAAACCTGCTTTTTTTTGCAGAAGACTATCTTATACAAGGTATTCATAAAATCTTAGGCTGCAATATCTTAAATCTGCATGAAAACTTTTGGCACACTTCATATATTTTCAAGTCATTTTGTAATATAATGAAAAAAAATGAAATTTTCATCAATTTGCTTTCTATAGAGTAATCAAAAATATGCTCAGCTAATATAGTAGACTTTAGAACTGATGACTTTAAGACAATTTAGAGTACTGGTTAAAAAGTAACCCATTTTGTCAATTTAAGGTGGATTCAAATACTCCCTCTGCCATATATGACTAATTGATTCTGGGCAAATTATTTGATGTTTCAGTTGTTCAGAAAATTCGCTTGGGCTAAAAGTTGCAAAGTAAATATCAATCCTAATTGGAAGAGGCAGTTTCCTCATTGGCATACACCATTCCAGTGAAATCACAGGTCTGAAAAAATAAACAAAAACAAAATGAAAAACCTAGTACATAAGAAACATCAAATGTTAGGAGAGACCCAATGTAAAATGATGACTTTTTTTCTTACCTAGGCTTCTAAAATTCTGAACTATATTATGTGACTTAAAACAAAAATGTTATTAGAATGATAATGATAAAACTTCTTTAACAGTCTTGATTATCTGTAATTGATTCGGAATAATATTTTTATTACTTATTCTACCACATTGAAGAATATCAGAATTAAGCTGTCTACCTGATCATGTATTTCTACCTCATACTATGATGAAGAAAATTTGACAACTGTATCAAAGATAAAATTTGACTTGGCAAATTATATGAGGGAATAGAGGTCATGCAACAATCCACTATTTTCTATATGCCTAAGGAAGATGTATATGTAATTGATTAGTCAAAAACACTCATTAGTGGACTTCATCACCACCCTCCCTAAGGTCCAATTTTTCTTGAGTCTCAAAACTGGCTACCTTAAGGACAGTGAAGAGATAAATGCAAAGTTTTCTTATTTCCTATTGTTTGTGTGTTATTTCACTACACTGGGATCAATGCTTGGATAATAAGGCAGAAAAATAGACTCTGTTCCCATATATCTTCATGGCATATTCTTGGATCATTTCACAACTCCACCAATGCATTGTTGTTCCCAATCCTCCCACAACCTTTCCAATATTGATCATTTTCCTTTTTTATTATCTTAGTCAATCTGACAGTTGTGAGGTGATACTTCACACTGGGTTTAATTTGTTTATCTCTCTCATCAGTAATTATTTGGACCATTTTTTCATATATTATACATAACTGTAATTTCATCATTTGAAAGCTGTCTATTCATATCCTTTGACCATTTTTCAATTGTGGTATGATTTGAAATCTATAAATTTGAAGCAATTCCCTATATATTTTAGAAATGAGACCTTTATCGGAATTCTAAGTTGTGAAAATTGTTTCCCAGGTTTCTATTTCCCTTGTAATCTTGACTGCATTGGTTTGATTAGTGAAAAACCTTTTTAATTTACTATAGTTGGAATCATTTGTTTTGCATTTTATCATGTACTCTTTCTTGTTTGTTCATAAATTTACCTTCTTTTTGTAGATCCAAAGATAGAGTGTTTATTGATCTGTTAATTGTTCTGTGGTATCATACTTTATGACAAATTTCTGTAGTCATTTTGACCTTGTATTGGTTTAGGGTATGAGATGTGGATCTATATCTAGTTTTTGCAATATTATTTCCATTTTTGTAGTAGTTTTGGTAAAATAATTAGTTCTTATCCCAGAAGCTAATGTATTTGAGTTTGTCAAATAATAGACTACTATACTTATTTAGTACTTCTTTTGTACCCATTCTAATCCACTGATTCAATAGTCTCTTTCTTAACCAATACCAGATAGTTTTGATGACTGCCACTTTCTAGTAAGGTTTTAGATCTGATAGAGCTTCCTTTAGATTTTTATCATCAATTACCTTTATATTTTTCACAATTTCTTCATCCAGATGAATTTTGTTACTATTTTTTCTAGTTCTGTAAAATAGGTTTTTGGTAGTTTGATTGATATAGCATTGAATCAGGAACTTAATGTGAGGAGAATTATCACTTTCATTATATTAGTTTGGCCTAACCATGAGCAATTAATGAATTTACAGTTGTTTAGATATGACTTTATTTTTATGAAAATTATTTTGTAATTGTGTTCCTATAGTTTCTTGGTTTGTTTTGGGAGTAGATTCCCAAGTATTTTATGTTGTCTTCAGGTACTTTTAAATGGAATTTACCTTTCTATCTTTTGTCCCTGGACTTTGTAGTTCATATATAGAAATACTGATGATTTTATATCCTGCTATTCTGCTGAAGCTGTTAATTATTTCAAGTAGATTTTAGTTGATTTTCTAAGTGCACCATCATGTTATCTGCAAAGAGTGAATGGTTTGTTTTCTCCTAGTCAATTTCTTTTCCTTCTCATTGCTAAAGCTAACAATTCTAATACAAAATTGAATAGTAATGGTAATAATAGACATCTTTGTTTCATCCTTGATCTTAATGGTAATACTCTTATAGGTAATATTTTCTGATGGCTTTAGATAGATACTGCTTATTATTTTAAGGACAATTCCATTTATTCCTTTATTCTCTAATTTTAATAGGAAAGGATATTATATTTTGTAAAAGGTTTTTTTCAGCATCTATTGAGTTAATATGATTTCTGTTGGTTTTGCATTTGTTATGTTCAATTATGTTGATTGCTTTTCCAATTTTGAACCATCCCTGTCTATCTGGTATAAATCCTACCAGATCATGCTTTATAATCCTAGTAGTAACTTGTAATATCTTTGATAAAACTTCATTTAAAATTTTTGAATCATTGTTCATTGGGGAGTTTGGTCTATAATTCTTTCTGGTTTAGGCATTGTATTATAAAAACAATTTGACAGAACTCCTTTTTCTCCTAATTTTTAAAAATATTTTATGTAGACTTGAAATTAATTGTTCCTTAACTATTTGGTAAATTTCACTTCTAAATCTATCAATACCTAGAGACTATTTCTCAAAGAAATTAGTGATGGTTTCATCAAATTCTTTGTGTAAAATACGATTATTTAAATATTTTATTTCCTTTTCTGTTAATCTGAATAGTTTATATTTTTGTAAATATTATTCCATTTCACTCAGGTCATCAAGTATAATGGCAAAAAATTGGGCAAAACAGTTTTAAATTCTCTTTAAATATTTTTCCCATTGGTGATGAGTTCACTCTTCTACTGTTAATTAATTTTGCATTTTTAAATCAAATCATATTAAAATAGACTAATAGATAAATAGATTATATAATTGATATAGTAGGTTAATTTATTATTCAGTTTTATTTATTTTATGTTTTTTTCATAAAACCAACACTTGGTTTTATTTATTAGATCAATGGTTTTCTTAATTTCAATTTTTTTAAATTGATTTTTGAACTTACAAATTTGATATTTAATTGGGGAATCTTTAATTTGTTATTTTTTTTTGCAATTTTACTTGCATACCCAATTCATTGATCTAATCTTTCTGTATTTTATTCAGATAAATACTTAGAGATGTCAAAGTTTCCCTAAAACTATTTTGGTTGCATTTCATAATCTTTGACATGTGGTCTCATTGGTATAATTTTCTTGAAGAGATACTTCTTTGTTTGATCCACTTTTTTTTTATCATTAGGTTATTTATTTTCCAAGAAGTAATTTTTAGTTTATGTTTCCATGAGCCTTTTTTCATGTAATTCCAGTTGTTTAATTTTACATTTAGATGAGTTGTGTTCCCTTTCCACATGTCAATTTGACTTTTAGCTGAGTTGCATTTGTTCCAGTTGGTCATTTGATTTTTTGATGAGTTATATTGTTTTTCCAATTGATCATTCTTACTTTTAAAGGAGATGACTACTTTGTTCAATTTTTCAGAACTTTCCTTTGTGATTCTCATTTCCTTTTTCCATTTTTCTTCTTCCTCTCTTCTTTGGTTTTTAAAATTGTTTTTAAACACTCTTCTTTGAGATGTTGGATTTTGAGCCTAATTCATAAACTCTTTTGAGACTTCCCATGTAGGTAATTTGTCACTGTTTTCTTCTTCTTAGATGGCATTTTTATCATCTCTCTATGAATGGTAACTTTCTAGGGTTATTGTTCTTTTATATTTTTGATTTTGATAGTTGAGTTCTGATCCTGGGTTATAAGGATAAAGTATTGAACTTTTTGTGCTGGGACTGCGCTCTGGTGCCTGACTAGTTGCTCATAAAGGTATTGTCTATGTATCCAAGGCATTGCCCATGCAGACATTTATTTCTTCTTTTATGACCAGGCTTTGCCCATGCAGTGGTTTGTTCCCAACCCAGCATCTATTGCCCCCATGTTCCCACGGTTCAGACTTTTTCTCGGGTTGGCATCTTCCCTACTGGTCTACTATCTATCTGATCTAGTATCTAGAGTGATGTTTAGCTACTGGGACTTGGACTGCTTTCCAGTTGCTGAAACCTTGTAGTAGTCTAGTTGCTGGGACCTGGTCTGCTATCTAAACTCTGGGATTTGGTTTGCCTTGCTGCTAGCAGCCTCCCATTAAATTTACTACTCTCCCACCTAGCATGGTTCTAGTTCCCCTTTCCCTCAAAAAAGACACATTTTCACTAAAGATTCTCCATGATGTCTACAGTTGAGAAATTGTTTTGATCTTTTCTTCTTCTTTTTTTCTTTTTTTTGTGGAATCTGTAGCATTAATGTCTGTGTAGATGCTTCATTTGACATTGTGTTTGGAAAAGTTCTGGTAGCATGCTAGCTTCTTGTCATCATCTTGGTTCCAATTCAGAAGTGTACTAATAATACTGCTGTCTTAAGAGAAGTGGACTTGGCGTGGAGATGGGAAATGTCTTTTGGATAGAACCTTGATCCTTTCTTGTTAAGCAAGATTGTTGGGTAGGTTGCTAGCCAGGCAACCTTACTTTTCATCAGAACACCTATAGATAATATAAAATGAGAAAACAGAGCACAAATGAGATTTTGTGACAATGGCTTTCCAACAAGTCACCATTTTGTGTAGAGTGCAAACTGAATCATTAACAAAAGTTTGACATAATGGAAAGGATACTGGTTTTAAGTAAGTTAATGTAGTTGAAATACCAGCTCTGAGACTGTTCCTTTAGCAGGTTATGTAACCTCTCTGGGACTTAGATCCAGTTCTAAGAATATAATCCTGTTCAAGAAGCTTGGCTCTTAAATTTGTTTCTGTCCATAAGGAGATAAATCTAAAGGTCTTTTATGTATATTGACCTAGTTTTATTAGACAGAAAGGCAGCATGGTGATGGAAAGGTAGATCTAGAAGCAGGAAGATGAATTAAAAGTCAGGCTTGCATAGTTACCAGCAGTATCACTTTATACAAGTCATTTAACCTATTTTTGCCTCAGTTATCTCATTTGTAAAATGGGAAAAAATAATTCAACCTACCTCAAATTAAAATAAATGCTCATACAATATTTTTAAAATCAAAAAGTTTGAAATGTTTTTGATGATGATGATGACACTTCAGGAAAAGTTTTCACAGTTATTAGCCACTGTTGCCATGAAACAGGAGACATATTCATGCTTAGGAGTATATAAATTCTTTCTGATAACTTGCAGTTGATCTTTAATTATTCTTCCTTCAAATAGCTAGAAGATAAATTATTACCTTCCAAATTGGAATGGCCACTTACAAATATTGAGGCCACAGTTTATAAAGAAGCAATACAGTGTGTTAATTTAAAGTTTCTTAAAGTTATTTGTAGTAATTCCCTATGATGGGAATGAAGGTGCACAGTTTAGATTTAGGAAATTTGGGGCTAAGATTTTTTCTGAAAAGAACAAAGCAAAATCCATTGAGGTATGTCCTTTCTAAGTCTAGCTAGAAGTTAATTGTTACTATTCTTCTTACCTTACTGCCTAGTGCAAGAAAAGAGAATTAAAAAAAAATTCATTTGTAACCTGTAAAAATAAATTACCTTTCAAACTGACAAGTCATTTCCCCAATTGGCAAATGGTCAAAGAATATGAAGTTTTCACATGAATAAATTAAAAAATATTCCAAATCATTGTTGATTAGAGAAATGCAAATTAACCAACAATAAGGTATCATCTCACACCTATCAGATGGGCCAAGATGAGAGAAAGGAAAAATGATTAATGTTGGAGAGGTTTTGAGAGGATTGGGACATTGATGCATTGCTGATGAAGTTGGAGAGCAATATAGAACTATGTCCAAAGTTCAATAAAACTGTTCATATACCCTTTGACCCAACAATTGAAATTCTAGATCTATATCGAGAAGAAATTACCAAAAAAAGGGAAATGTACCACATGCTCCAAAATATTCATTGCAGCCCTTTTTGTAGTGGTAAAGAATTGGAAATTGAGGGTATGCCAATTAATTGGGGAATGGCTAGACAAGTTATGGTACATGAATACAATGAAATATTATTTTTTAAGAAACAGTGAATGATCAGACTGTTGAGAAGCATGGAATGACTTACAGGATCTGATGCTGAATGACAGGAGTAGAAGCAAGTGAACAATGTATATATCAACAACATTATGAGATGAACAACCTTGCTGGAGGCAGCTCCTCTCAGCAAGTCCAGAGAACTAGGACAACTGAATTAGACCAGCTATGGAGAATGCTATCCCCAATCAGAGGAAGAAAAAGCAAAACAAAAAAAGCACAAAAAACAATTCAGTATCTAATGAACACTTTAATCAAAATTATTTCTTATGTTTCTCTTTCCCTTAATCCTAATTCCTCATACTAAAAATTACTTATCTGTAAATCTGTTTATCAAAATATGTACTTACAATGCTAAACTGACTATTCATCACTGATGGTAGAGGGGTGGGAAGGGAGGGTAGAAGGACATTTCAAAACTTAAAAATATGCAAATGCATATAGACGAATGAATAAAATATAAATAAAATACTAAAAAAAACTGACTAAGAGATCTGCCATCAAATATCTATACACTGAGATTTCCTCATGAATGAATGGATGATTGGATAATGTGTACATAAATGACTGGAATATTTTTGGGTTTTCTTTTCCTCTCTGTATGTCAAGCTAAAAAAAGAGCAGAAATTAGGAATATTAATTTTAAATTTCTATTTGAACTAGAAGAAGCCCTAACTCATTTAAAAGAGAGATTTGAAGAAACTACATCCAGATGTTTGTACACTTGATAGTTCAGCAGGAAATTTGTCTGAGCAAAGTTCATGGAAATGCTCTGCAAGCAATTAGATATCTTATCAATATAACAATAATTATTACTATTCCCTTTTCAATCCATCCTCTACCAGCTGTCAAAGTTATTTTCTCTAAAACACAAGGGTAACTGATCTTACTACTCGCCTGTACATTAAACTTCAGTAGATTATTGTTGTGCTTGGAATCAAATACAAACTCCTTTTTACAAGTCAAAGTCCTTTACAACAAATTTTCAAGGTTATTTAAATACAATTTTGCAGTAGATGACTACAGAGTCTGGATTAAGTGCTAAAATCTAGTCCAATTTACTAGCAGTGTGATCCTGGGTAAGCCAAAACCCTCACTTTCTCCTGAGAGACATCATGGTCCAGTGGCCAGATATTAATCAGAACTAATGGAGATAGCTCTGGATACAAGATTATAAGGATTACATAACTTGCTCAAGGTCACATATTAAGTATCAAGTATCTGAGGTCAGATTCAAACACTATCCTGATTCCAAAGATAGTACTCTGTCCACTGTGCCACCTATATTTATCTATCCAGCTAGCTAGCTATAGTTATATGTATTTATGTCTCTCTATAAAAATGCTTATATATAAATAAATGTATGTGTATGCATATGTGTGAATGAATATATACATAATTGTAGCTATCATGAGGGTGCTGGGTGGGATACAAAAAATACCAAATTATACACAGCAGAGAACAGAGGAATCTAAAAGGAGACAAAGACAAGATGGACAATTTTGAACACAATGTGTAGTATTTATTATATAGGATTTCTTGAAAGGGAAATTTATTGCTTTATATTATGAATCCTTTCTTTTTTGCTGCACAGATGATATTTTTTCTTATTTTGTATTTAAATTTAAAATAAAAAAAGATCAAAAATAATAAAATAATTCTCCACAGCCCTGAATTTGAAGGTCAATACTAATGTGATATGAGTACCTTTGAAATGCAAGGAGAGTACTTTAAAATGAAGTCTGCTCTGAAGTCCTGTCCTAATACATAAATTGTGCATACACCTTTGGGAAGTTTGTGTGATGGTTAGAAATTGAAGAATATAGGAACCTAGGAAACTATTTTCATATTTCAATGAAAATATCCATTTATTCAAAAACATTTTTCTTTGCATTTATAGAATTTCATATATAAAGTTGGGAGAGAACTTAGATTTCACATAGCCCAACCCTTTATTTGACTCATGAAGACACTGAAACTCAATGACATTAAATGACTTTGTCAAGGTCTTTTGGATTTGTAAGTAGCCAAGGTAGTGTTGGAATCCTAATTTTCTGCTTTGCAATTTTTTTAAATTTTTGTTTTTGTTTTTTAATGTTACACATGACACATTGGTAAGTAGGAGATTTCACAAATTTATGTGTGTATGGATAAAAGTTCCACCATCTATGAGTTTTTAATCTAGGTACACATAAGTACAATATAAATTAGATTAATTGGCATAGGATTTAAATACCAGAAAATCAAATGAAAGTGACATAACATTCTACGGCTATATTTCAAAATTTTTAGAGAAGGTAGCATATAAGCTTGATCTCAAAGTATGGATGTCCAAAGGTTCATGTGGAGTGAACCCTCTACCTAGGGAAGAGAACAAAGAAATGCAGAGGCAAGAAAGCAGAGGATGTCTCAAAGATTCTATAAACAATACAGTGTAACTGAAGAATAGGCTTCTTGAGGAGCAGTGATGTGAGATAAGGCAAGAAAAGTAGCAGGAAGAAACTTTCTGAGCACTTAGAATTAATTGCACACTAGTGAGTCTAGTCTTCATTCAATGAAGATTTAGCAAAGTGACGTGATCTTTCTGTGTTATCTATCAATCTAGATTGGATGACAGAGGGATTGGAGGGAAAACATTCTAATTGAAGCTTAGTATGTTTATAACAAGTTTCTGTATGCCCACAACCTACTGCAAGGAATTTGACTGTCCTTGGCCCTTTGTTTTTCCACTTTTTTTTAAATCAGTTAGTGGTATGTAACATATCAAATTTGCAAATAGCACAAAATTGTTGTCAATATTAAAATAATACAAATTAGAATGAAAGCACAAGTATAATAAACCAAAATTTATAACAGCCATGTGGTATGGTAGATAAAATTCTGGACTTGGAGCCAAGAAGAACTGAGAACAAATGCCAGTCAATAAACATTTATGAAGCACTTTCTATGTTCCAAGCACTGTGTTGTATTGAGAATAAAAAGAAAACTCGAAAACAAACAAACAAAACAGTTCTTGCCCTTAAGAAACTGACAAATAAATGAACATGAGGGAAGGGAGGAGAAACAAAGTACAAGTAAATTTGAACAAACTGCATACTACATTCTCTATATAATATACTACATAATATGCTCTGTGAGATGCAGAATTTAAAACCAGGTTGTTTTGACTCCTTGCTTGGGTTCTCTCTACTATGCTGTGGTACAATATTCTTATGTTACTATGTGTTTAGCACATAGATAATTTATTTTGCCATAAAAATGTAATGACTTGGCATTCAATATTTTTGTTCTCTCCATTTTCCTTTTTTTGTTATTATTATTATTCCTTTGAATATTCTTTATTTTGAAATTTCCTAAGAAATTAAAATTCTTATATTTTAAAGGAAATCTACATTGAGTGCACATATAACAACCACCTGGAAGTTTCAAATTTAAAAATGGGGGCCAGTATAATGAAAACTCAAAATCCTAGAATAGGGAGAATATAAATGACTGCTAATGTTTCATCATCAGTTTTCAAAAATGAATTCAAGTTAAATATTTCTTAGGAAGATTTTTTACATGGCCTATGTTTCTTATGTTCTTTCCTCTAATAATAATAACTAGCATTAATATATATATATATATATATATATATATATATATATCTTTTGGGGTTTAAAAAGTTCTTCATAGATATTATTTAATTCTTACAGCAACTTAGGAGTTAAATTCCATAATTATTGCTATTTTTATTTAAGGGGAAAGTGAAGAGGACAGAAGTTAAGAAATTGCCCAAGATCACATAAGTAGTGAAGGCCTGAGACCAGAACTGAAATTCTAGCTATTTAGCTGCCTAAACTTATAAGACAATTGTTTTCTAACAATGTACATTTAGTACTTTTTCAATGCTTATTACAAGCTAGACAAACTATAATTTTCTGGGGATAAAAAGAAAGGCCAAAAAACATAGTAGTTGTCCATAAATTGCTGATATTCTAATGGGAGAGAAAACATGAAAAAAAAAAAAACTGTGTATACATGATACAAAATGTATAGAAGGGAAGTGATTACAGAGAGAAGGTACTAGCAGTAGGGAAAATAGGGAAAATCTTTTGTCTTTCTGAATGTTGAAGAAAACAAATGAAACCAATAGAGAAAAGATGGAGAGTTTTTCAGACAATGGGACATATAATTTAAAAGATGGAATCAGAAAGCAGTGTTGTATGCAAAGAATAATAAAGTCAGCTTGAGTGAATCATGGGTTATATAAAAGAAACAGTATAAAATGATTAAAAATAATTCTAGAAAAGGATTAAGATGTTAATCACTTTAAAAGTTAAATAGAAGATTTTATATTGATCTTAGAGTTAATGGGGAGCTCCTGGAATTTATCAAATGGAGAAAATAACGTGGATTGGAATGAAGAGATTCTTGAAGTTGGGAATCAATGAGAAGGATATTGCATATAATCATGTAAGCTTGCCCATGACATATGTGAGTGATGTTATGAAGGTAAATGCAAGAATATGAGGTAAAAGAGTTGATATGTGGACTGAGTATGATACACCAAGAGAGAAATCAAGATAACATTGAGTTTCTGAAAGTATACGCTAAGGGGGATGGTGTTGTCCTTCAGGAAATGAAGTTTTGATGGGTTAGATATAATTAGTTCACTTTGGAACATGTTGTGATCAACAAAATATTCAGTCAGAGATGTTCAAAAGGCTATTGAGAGAGGACAGCTAGGTGATGTAGCACTGACCTTGAAGTCAGCAGGACCTGAGTTCAAATCAGACCTCAGACACTTAATAATGACCTAGCTATATGACCTTGGCCAAGTCACTTAACCCCCATTGCCCAGAAAAAAAACAAAAAAAGGCTATTGAGAACAAGAAATTGGAACTTGGAGAGAGGTTCAGAACAATCTGTAAACCACATTCATGAAGATGATAATTGAATCCATAGTAGCTAAGAAAATAAACAAGCTTGATAATATAGAGCAGGAAAAGAAAGGAATGACAAAGATTGACCTTTAAATGTGACCCATGGAGAGGAGGTGTGATCTGAAAGAAGGGTCAACAGTATAAACTTCTATATCAAACATCCAGGAGGAAAACCAGAAGCGCAATATATAATCGATAAAATATTTATAATAAAAAGCGACAAAAGCTACAATGAAGTTAAAAAAAAAAAAGTATGTTACCTGAGAAAAAAAATAATTTGGCAATTAAGAGAAGATTGATGTTTCTGGAAAATAAAGTTTCATTCAAATCGTGAGATTGAGTCAAACTGCAAAGGGTTTATTAGGTCAGAGTAGGAGAAGAGGAAATAGAACATTGAATGTGCATAGTTTTCTCCAGGAGTTTTGCTGAGGGAAATTATCAGAATTAATTATTATCAGAGAAATTAGCAGAGATGGTCAAATAGAGTGACATTTTTTAGACATATTTTATTTATTAGGAATTTTACAATTTTTCCCCAATCTTTCTTCCCTCCCCACCCCCACAGAAGACAATCTGTTAGTCTTCACCTTGTTTCCGTGATATGCATTGATCTCAGTTGAATGTGATGAAAGGGAAATCATATCCTTGAGGAAGAAACAAAATATAAGGGATAGCAAAATTACATAATAAGACAGCATTTTTTTAAAAAAATTAAAGATAATATAAAGCATCAGTCATCAAAACTATTTGGTATTGGCTAAGGAATAGAGTGGTGGACCAGTGGGACAGACTAGATGCATTAGCAGGAAATGATTATAGTAATCTGCTGTTTGATGAACCCAAAGACTCCAGCTAGTGAGATAAAAACTCTCTCTTTGATAAAAACTGCTGGGAAAATTAGTTGGTATGGAAGAAACTCAGATTAGACCAACACCTAACACCCTTTACCAAGATAAGATCCAAATGGATGCAGGATTTAGACATAAAAAAAAAAAAAAAAAAAAACTATAAGCAAATTTGAAGATCGAGGACTAGTTTACCTGTCAGATCCATGGAAAGTGGAGCAGTTTATGACAAAGGAAGAGATGGAGAACAACACCAAAAACAAACTAGATGATTTTGATTACATTAAATAAATTAAAAGGCTTTTGCACAGATAAAAGCACTGTAACAAAGATCAAAAGAAATGCAGTAAATTGGGAAACAGTCTTTGCAACTAATGATTCTGACAAAGGTCTCAATTCCAAAATATACAGATAACAGAGTCATATTTTTAAAACAAAAAGCCATTCCCCAATTGACAAATGGTCAAAGAATATGCAAAGGCAATTTACAGATGAGAAGAACAAAGCAATCCATAGCCATATGAAAAATTGCTCTAAATCATTAATTATTAGAGAAATGCAAATTAAAGCTTCTCTGAGGTACCACCTCAAAACTCACAGACTGGCCAATATGACCAGAAAAGATAATGCTCATTGTTGGAAGGGTTGTGGGAAATCTGGGATACAATTTCACAGTTGGTGGAGCTGTGAACTCATCCAACCTTTCTGGAGAGAAATTTGGAACTATGTGCAATGGGCAAAAAGAAAATGAGCATACCCTTTGACCCAGCAATCACTACTGGGTCTATACCCTGAAGAGATGATGAAAAAGGGTAAAAACATCACTTGTGTAAATATATTCATAGCAGCCCTGTTTATGGTGGCAAAGAATTGGAAATCAAGCAAATGTCCTTCAAATGGGGAATGGCTTAGCAAACTATTGTATATGTATATCACAGAACACTATTGTTTTATTAGAAACCAGGAGGGACGGGAATTTAAAGAAGCCTGGAGGTATTTGCATGAACTGATGCTGAGTGAGATGAGTAGAACCAGAAAGCACTGTACACCCTAACAGCAACATGGGGGTGATTTTCAACCTTGATGGACTTGCTCATTCCATCCGTGTAACAATCAGGGACAATTTTGGGCTGTCTGCAATGGAGAATACCATCTGTATCCAGATAAAGAACCATGAAGTTTGAACAAAGTTCAAGGACTATTCCCTTTAATTTAGGGAAAAAAAACAGATATCTTATTGTCTGATCTTGTTATCTCTAAGACTTTTTGTTTCTTCCTTAAGGATATGATTTCTCTCGCATCATACTCAATTTGGATCAATGTACAGCATGGAAACAAAGTAAAGACTGACAGATTGCTTTCCTTGAGGGGTGGGGGAGGGAAGTGAAATTGGGGAAAAATTGTACGCATCAAATAAAATCTTTAATAAAAAAAAGAGAAATAAAAAAAGAAAAAAATTAAATTAAGTTAAAGATAATAGTCTTTGGTCTTTGTTTAAACTCCACAATTCATTTTCTGGATACAGATGGCATTCTCCTTTGAAAATACCCTCAAATTGTGCCTGATTGTTGCACTGTTGGAATGAATAAGTACATTAAGTTTGATCATCACCCGCCATGTTGCTGTTAGTGTGTACATTGCTCTTCTTGTTCTGGTCATCCACTCAGCATCAGTTTATGCAATCTTCCAGTTTTCCCTAAATAACCATCCCTAATTTCTAATAGAACTATAGTGTTCCATCACATATACATACTGCAGTTTGTTTAGCCATTCTGGAATTGAAGGACATTCCCTTAATTTCCAATTCTTTGCCACCACAACAGGGCCGCTAAGAATATTTTTGTACATGTGATTTTTTTACCCATTTTCATAATATCTTCAGGGTATGGACCCAGTAGGGGTATTGCTGAATAAAAGGGCATGCATGTTTTTGTTGCCCTTTGGGCATAATTCCAAATTGTTCTCCAGAAAGTTTAGATCAATTCATAGCTCCAGCAACAATGTATTAGTGTCCCAGACTTCCCACATCCCTTCCATCATTGATCATTGTCCTTTCTGGTCATATTGGCTAGTCTGAGAGGTGTGAGTTGATACCTCAGAGATGCTTTAATTTGCCTTTCTCTAATAATTACTGATTTAGAGCAATTTTTCTTATGACTATGAATCTCTTTGATTTCCTGATCTGTAGATTGCCTTTGTATATACTTTGACCATTTGTCAATTGGGGAGTGGCTTGTCATTTTAAAAATTTGACTCATTTCTCTGTATATTTTGGAATTGAGTCCTTTGTCAGAATCATTAGTTGTAATTGTTTCCCAATTTACTGCATTTCTTTTGATCTTGGTTACAGTGGTTTTGTCTGTGCAAAACCTTTTTACGTTAATATAATCAAAATAGTCTAGTTTTTTTTTAGTTTTTTTTTGCAAGGAAAATGGGGTTAAGTGGCCTGTCCAAGGCCACACAGCTAGGTAATTATTAAGTGTCTGAGACTGGATTTGGAGCTAGGTACTCCTGACTCCAGGGCCAGTGCTTTATCCACTACGCCACCTAGCCACCCCTCTAGTTTGTTTTTAATGATGTTCTCCATCTCTTCCTTGGCCATAAACTGCTTCCATGACATTTTTTTTAAAGATGGAAATATTTGTAGGAAAGGAGTCAATAAAATTGAGAGAAGTTGAGATGAAGAAAAGTAGAGAATGTGAGAGACAAAGCGACAGAGACAGAGAGACAGAAAGACAAAAACAGACAACAAGAGAAAATCAGATGGAATAGGTTCAAATATGAACATAGGATTTTTATTGGCAGTAAGGGAAAGAAAGAAAAATTAATGGAAAAGACATCAGACATTGCTTTAAGGAAGAAGAGAAAGATCTGGTTAAATGACCTATATTATTTAAGTAAGAAAGTTCATTGATTTGATGAGGATATGGGTACTGTAGGAAGCTTCAGGATAGACAAAGGAGATTGTGATAGAAATTCTAGTTATGGAGAAAAATAGTCTATCATTGTGATATTAAAAAAAGGATTATCTTGATGAACGGTGGGTCAAGTTAAAATAGTGCAATGTAATTTGTAGTGGACTCAGTCACTAAGGTTTGGAACTTTCCTTAGGTCTGTTCAATAATATATGGTAGAAAATGGTGGGAAAAATACAAGCATAGGTTTTGGCAAGTCTTAATACTTGAAAGAACAATGGAGTAAACTATTTAAGCAATAAGGAAGGAGATATGAACTTGTTCAACAAAGTGTTGAGGTAGAGAAGATGGGGATAGCTTGGGAGATAGTTGAAGGATGATAGGATTAGAAGTCAAGGTGAAGACAAAAACAGGATCTTTGTTAGTCATAAAGCAGATGTATAAAGGGAGTATTTAAAGATTGTGTTCATATAAAGGAATGTCAGATTCAATAAACATGAAAATGGTATACTTGTGAGTAATGGTTACAGCAACTGTATCAGTATGGTGCTGAGGCCAAAAAGAAGAATATGTCTTGTGAAGAAGAAAAGGATAAAGCACTCATTTGAATTGTCTTTGTTTTTTGTTATCTCTCTCTCATTCTCTTCCACACAAAATGGAAGCAGCTTTTTTTTTTCTTTAAAAAAGTAGAGGAATCAACAAGAGAAAATTCTGTTCTGAATCTGATCTCCACTAAAATAGAGGGACTGGTTACCAGGCTAAAAATAAGGAAGATCCTGGAGGATGTGACTGCTCTACCCTAGAGTTCATAATAAATAAGGAAAGTAAATCTGGGCATAATCTTATATGCATCCTAGGAATTGCAGAAATCAGATGCCAAAAAGTTCAGAGAAAAGATAGATATTCCCAGGTAACGAAATATTTCTGAGGAAAGCAGATCCCAATAGATGGGAGATGAACATGAAGAATATGTAACAAATGGAAATAAGGCCAATGTAGAGGGAAAAAATTGAAATTTTCCTAAAGGGACAAATAAAGATACAAGGAAATCACTAAACTACTAAAGTTTGTACAAAAGATGGAAGGAATACTAGGTAATTCAGAATGGGTATAAGGCCACATCATAGCAAGATCAAAAATACGTAAGAAGTGCTAAAATTTCAGATGAAGTGAGACTGGTAAGGAACATAGGAGAAACAAATAGTGTTGTTGGTAGTATGAATTGGGGGGGGGCTAAGGATCGAAGAACAGATAAATATGACAATGCTAACTGACCCCCCCAAAACTTCCCATATCTTATGCTGCTTCTAGTAGAATGTTGCATATTTTAACAAACATAACCAAGAGGATGATAATACTAAGCATAAAAAAGAGAGCAAGATTTATCTTTAATAAATACAAGTAAGCTGACCCAGTTATCTATTCTCTTAGGTGCTAAAAGAATTAGTAGACATGATGTTGAGACAAACTTCATAATACTTAAAGATCACAGAAAATAGTACATGTATCACAAACCTGAATAAGGTCAAATGTTATTCTGATTTAAGGGAGTGGGCAGAGACTGAAAGTTTTATGTTAGTTAACTTGACCTTTATTCCTAGGAAAATTCTAGGGCAAATCCTTAAAGAAATGTTGATTGAACATCTCTAAAGAGAGAAGTGATCACAATGAGTTAATTTGGTTTGCTCAGGATCAAGTCATGTCAGACCAAATTGATATCTTTTTTTGACAGAATTACTATACTAATAGATAAGAGGAATGTTGTGTGTATAGTGTTCCTAGACTTTATTTTTGCTTTTCATAAAAAAGCCTCATTTTATTCCTTCTGAGAAAGCAGAGATGCTGATGAATACAGCAATAACATTAGATGAATTCACATAAATGTTTGAATGGATTGATTCAAATTGTAGGTTCCAATGATTCAGTGTTAAGATGGCAGGCGATCCCCAGCAAACTGCATGGCAGATCTGTTGGCCCTGTGTTGTTGAAAAGTTTTTATCAGTTACTTTCATAAAGACAAGGATATTATGATCATCAATGTTAAAATTCAAAACGATGTGCAGAAT
Source organism: Macrotis lagotis (assembly GCF_037893015.1). NCBI lineage: Eukaryota > Metazoa > Chordata > Mammalia > Peramelemorphia > Peramelidae > Macrotis > Macrotis lagotis. Next base: position 365,323,908 of record NC_133666.1, on the reverse strand, counting down.
AACATATAGGATATGGAAAGTCAGACTTCAAAAAACTCAACAGGCAAGATTATAGGATTGAATTGGAGAAAATGAAATTCAAAGTGATAAATGTAAAGTTTACATTCATATTAAAAATTAATTTCATCATTAAAAGATAAAGAAGTCATAATTAGAGAACAACTGTTCCAAAAATGATTGAAATTTTAGTGTATTGCATGTCAGTAATTTTCTGAGTCAGACAAGAAAGGAAATGTCACTTTGGACTTCATTAAGCGAGGCACTGTCTCTAAGAATAAATTAATGACAGTCCCACTGAATTATTTCCTTTTCTGACTTTACCTGAAGCATTGTATTTAATTTTTGGGGCCACAAATTAAGGAAAACATTGATAACCTGAGGAATGTCAGAGTAGGTCCAGCTGGATGGTGAACAACATCTAATCCATATCATTTAGGTGTCAGTTGAATTAAATAGACATAAGCAGGCTGGAGGAGAAAAGTTGAAAGGGGACGTTGTGTTCAGGTTTTTTAAGAGGGCTAGGCTCGTTCTGTTTGACTCTGTAACTTAGAGCACTGGGGGAGGAAGTGAAAAGAAGAATTCTAACAATTAGAGTCTAATAATTCTAACAATTAGAGTCTAATAATTACAACAGACTGGCTCTTTTAAGGTCTTTTATCAAAGCCTAAATATCCAATTGCTGAGCATATGATTGTAGTGATCTGTTTCTGTGTCTGTATGTGTCTGTGTGTGTGTGTGTGTGTGTGTGTGTGTGTGTGTGTTTGTGAGTGGTGTGTGTGTGTGTAATTTGATCACTGAGTTCTTTTCCAATGTTCAAATTCTGAGATTCTTTTTTTTTCTGTTTGTTTTCTGGAGGGCAACAAAGATTGCCTATAGGATAAGTCTAAATAAGAAGAAAGTTACTTTGTGTGCCTTGAAAGTACTTTGGTGATTGTGAAAGTCTGGTGAGAACTTTAAAATATTGACCCACTCTGGAGGTACTACTAATTGAGCTAGAAATCTATCCTCTCTCATGAATAGTCCATGATCATAAGAACTTATTAAGAGCATCAAGGATTGACTATTGTGGTTGATGATCAGCTTAAGAAGGAAGATAGCAAAAAGTGTCACATCTTAAAATTTTGATACCAGAAGAAGGTAAGATTTATTTGAATAACTTTGGGTTCTGATAATTCAGGATTAAGTCATTGCCATTAGAAATTACAGAAAAATTTATCCGTACAGACCTGAGACTTATTGATAAATATGCATTATGAAATGAAGTTGCAGAAAATGTGTCACACCCTTGGAAATGGCAAAAATGTGTAAATTATCAGATACTTAGAAAGTTACTGTTAGGTAGCTGGAATTGGACATCAAAAACCCTGCATAAATGAGTAAATATATTTATTTAGTATGATTATAGCTATATTCATTCTATCTTTTCATTAGTAAGTGAAATCAATACATTCACTCAAAACATGCAAATTGACTAAAATAACTGATAAATTGCTATATGATAAACAAAAGTACCAAACTATCCTTGAAAATTCCAACATATTCAAGGAGAAAACTTCACTTGGATGTAAATATTATTTATGGACAAATCTATTTATTTTTAGGCTTTTTCAATGCAAATGGGGTTAAGTGGTTTGCCCAAGGCCGCACAGCTAGGTAATTATTAAGTGTCTGAGACTGGATTTGAATCCAGGTACTCCTGACTCCAAGGCCGGTGCTTTATCCACTATGCCACCTAGCCACCCCTCACAACTATTTTTTTCTTTCAATCTCCTGTATATAATGATATTGATCCAAAATTTAGGCACAGTATTTTCTACATTTTTTACTAATCTTCATAAACCCAGATGAACTACAACAGACTGGTTGTGCCTAAGTAAATGGTGGTCTCTGGCCACTTAATGGACATGATAGTTTTGGCTTAGAATTAAACTGTAATGATTCTGAAAGAATTTTCAATATTAAGGGAAAGTAATATTACAGCAGATAACAGTAAGTCCTGAATGTTCTCAGATTTGCACCCCTCCCCCTGACAAGATGACAACCTAGATAGTGTCTATTTGTGATAACTGAATAAGTTATATGTTATTCCTTTCATTTTGTCTGCTACTACATTTGTGCTGAAGATTTTTTTCAGTGCATCAAATACTCAATTCTCTTATTAACTTTGAAAAGTTAAAACATTTTTTCCATTTCTATAACAATCCTCAGAACTTAAATATACAATAATAGCATGGAATAAACTTGCACTCAAATCATTTCTATGTGAACTTCAGAACAATGATTAGATAACAGATATAATCATTATAATAATAAATGTATATAATATCCAATCATTTAGATTTCAGAACTAAAATATGGTGCTACAAAATTAGACAGATTATCACGGACATAAACTGTTACAATTGTGTCAAAATTTAAAAAAATGAAACAAACACTACATATGATTTTTAACTAACTGAAACAGTGTAGTTCAATAAAAATGTCATAAATTCACATGACAGCAGCTAACATTTTACTCAAAAGGCACAAATCAATTATCCTATGAAAAATTATATTTATGGAATCCTATCCAATTGTCAGTAAGCTTGAACATAATCAATTTAGAATACTTTCTCATATAAAAATAAACCTACTTATAGATGGAGTAGCATATAACACATTTTAAATACCTATCTTCACTATTTATAGACTTTCTATTTTGCCTTGATTCAAAATGACTAGGACTTACTCATGAATTGAGCATCTAATCCAGTTTATATACTTATATTACCATTTCCAGTAGAAATTTGCATAAACATTGCAATGGTTTTATGTAAGCACATCTTACTTTGACTAATAAAAAATTATTGAGTTTAATATTTTAATTTTTAAAAGTTGTGAGAAAGAAAGAAAGCAGGTGTTTGAATCTTCAATTAATATTTGTAAATAAAATAATTATCCCCTTACAGCTATTTTATAAATTGATTATATATATATAAATCATAGGATCTTATATCTAATGTTGAATGGAACTTCAGAGAATTTGGTTAACACAAAAGGTAGAAAATACAATTCTGTAATTAAAATTTAATTAAATTTCTTCATTTGTTTTATTAGCTTCTGCTAAATTCATCATTATATCCCTGCAAATTTCTAACTCAATATTATTTGCACAATATAAATTTAGAAACATTGTTCAAAACATTTTAATCCACTAATTAAGACTGCATTCCTATTGAAGAATACATTTCATTTCCTTTAAAAATCACTGAGCAGCTGTTTAAATGTTTTTGATTAAATGAATGAACACACCCTCAAGAAATTTATTTGCTTATTTTTACATTTTGTGAGCTGTTGCTGTGCACTACTGTATCAATATAATATGCACCTTATAAATCCAACAAATAAAAACATATTTTAAAGCAATGAGATAAAGATAAAAAAGTAAATTATCTTAGTGTCAATGGGGAGATTATTAAATCAGTAAGAGACAAAGTCATACTTTTATTTTAGGAAAATTCACAGGAAAACATAAAAAGGAGAGAAAATTGAGATAGGGAAACTAGGAGATGACTATAATATTTCAAGAAAGAAGTTCTGGGATCCAGAACTAGAAAGTCTGAGTAGAGAAAAGAAGAGGAAAAGATGTAAAACAAAATTATTATGTAGATAAAACTGATAACTTTTGGCAATTTCTTAAGTATGGTGTGAGAAAGTCAACAATGTCATCAATGTTTAAAACCTAAGTTATGAAAAGGATCTTCCTCTGTTCAATGTAGTAATAGGAAAAAAAATGAAAAGGGGGTATGGTTTAGGGAATTATGATTTTTATTGAAATTTTATTTTATTTTTCTATTTACAAGCATTGGAACTTTTCAACATTCATCCATTTGCTAGACAATTAGGTCCACATTTTTCTACTATCCTACTCTTTTCTTAGTTTTTTGGGTTTTTTTGTTTTTTGGTAAGGCAATGGGGTTAAGTGGCTTGCCCAAGGCCACACGGCTAGGTAATTATTAGGTGTCTGAGATCGGAATTGGACTCAGGTACTCCTGACTCCAGGGCCAGTGCTCTATCCACTGCACCACCTAACTGTCCCATCTACTAGCTTACTCTTACAATACCCCTGCCCAAGGCGGCGAACTATCTGGCACAAGTTATACAGGTTGGTTGGTTGGTTGGTTGGTTCTTGTCCTTTGTAATGACATCTCTATATTTAAAATAAATTACAGTCTGTCTGATTGTGGTTGATCAGTTCAATACAAGTTCGGAATGCTCTACCACAGATCTGGCACAAATAGTCCATGTGAACACTTGGAGTGTGTAATCTAAACTTACATATGTCACGTTTCCTTAGAATTGTTTCAAATCTGCCTTTCTCATAGAATTCAGAATCCAACTGAAGGAGCCACACCATTCTGGGTGGTCCTGTTAACAGTATCTCCCAGGCTGTACAACCAATTCTAAAGTACTTCAATTAGGGCTTCAAGGTGTCTTGATGTCATTTCTTCTGACTCCCTTGTGAGTGCTTACCCTGTTTGAGTTCTCCATAAAATGTTATTTTTGGTAAGTCTACATCTGGTATTCTTATGTATCAAGCCAACACACTTGCACTCTCTTTAATAATGTTGGAATTCTAGGTAGATTAGGTCACAAAAGGAGCTGTGAACTGAACCAACTATTCTAGAGAACAATATGGAACTATGTTCAAAACACAATAAAAGTGCATACCCTTAGATCCAGCAATACCTCTACCATATCTCAAAGTTCTATCTTGGGGCAGCTAGGTGACAGTGGATAGAGCACTGGCCTTGGAGTCAGTAGTACCTGAGTTCATATCCAGCCTCAGACACCTAATAATTACCTAGCCGTGTGGCCTTGGGCAAGCTACTTAACCCCACTGGCTTGAAAAAAATCTAAAAAAAAAAGTTCTATCTTACTAAAATATCATAAAAATTGGGAAAAGTTTCACACATTCAAAAATATTTATAGCAGCTATTTTTTTCAATGGCAAAAAATTAGAAATTGAGGGGATGTCCTTCAATGGGGGAATGGCTGAGCAATGAGGGTATATAGATGTTATGGAGCATTATCATTCTTAACAAATTATGAGCTGCCAGAATTTAGAGAATCATAGAAATATTTGTATAAACTGATGCTTAGTGAAGCGATCAGAAACAAAAGAACAAAGTCCTGAAAAAAATCAATAAACTAGATAATCAATAAACTAGATAAATGTCTAAATTTTACCACATCCCTTCTAACATTGATTTTTTGTCTTCTTAGTTTTTGATAGGTGTGAGATATTACCTCAAAGTTTTTTTTTTAATTTGCATTTCTATTATCAATAAAGTTTTGGAATTTTTTTGTGTGATTGTGAGCAACTTTTATTTCTTCATCTTGAAAACTACCTGTTCATATCTATTGACCATTTATCAATTGGAGAAAGACTTGAAATCTTATAAATCTGATTCAGTTCTTTATACATTTTAGAAATGAGTATTTTATCAGAAACACAACTGTGAAAACTGTTTCCCAGCTTTGTGCATTCCTTATAATTTTTGGCTGCATTGGTTTTATTTGTGCAAAAATGTTGATTTAAATCATTTTAAAATTTTTAATGTTCTCTATTTCTTGTGTGGTCATAAACTTCTCCTTTCTCCATTGATCCAAGAGAGTATTTCTTGTATTCTAGATTGGTTTATGATATCACCCTTTATGTCTAAATCCTGTACCCTTTTCAACCTTATTTTAGTATGGGACATGAGATGTGGTTTATGGCTGGTTTTACCATTCTATCAATCCAGCAGTTTTTATCAAATAATGAGTTCTTTTCCCAGAAACTATCAAACAGTATATTACTGAAATTATTTACTACTGTTTCTTTTGTACATAATTTAATCCACTGATTCATTGATTTATTTTTAGCCAATATCAGACAGTTCTGATTTATAATATAGTTTCAGATCTGGTACATCAGGGCCATTTTCTTTGCATTTTTCCTTCAATTCTCTTAATATTTTTATCTATTGTTGCTCCAGATGAATTTTATTATTATTTTTGAGATCTGTAAAATAGGTTTTGGGGTAGTTTCATTGGTATGGCACTGAATAAGTAACTTATTTGGGGCAGAAATGGGCATTTTTCATACATTAACTCAGACTACCCATGAGCAAATGATTTTTTTTCCAGTTATTTAGATCTAATTTTATTTATTTGAAAATTATTTTGTAATTGTGTTCATAAAGTCTCTGGGTATGCTTGGGTGTTAGATTCCAAAGTATTTTATCTTCCCAATTATAAATGGAATTTCTCTCTCTCTCTCTCTCTCTCTCTCTCTCTCTCTCTCTCTCTCTCTCTTGTTCTTGGATTTTATTGATCATATAATGAAATGATAAAAGTGTTTTTATTTTATATGTTGTTATTTTGTTGAAGTTGTTTAAAGTATCTTATTAGATAATTTTCTGTTCTCTAAGTATACTATCATATCATCCATAAAAGTTAATGTTTTCTTTCTGCATTTCCTATTATAATTCCTTCAATTTCTCTTTCTTCTCTTATTCCTAAAGCTAACATTTCTAATACAATATTAAATAGTAGCGGTAACAATGTGCATCTTTTTCTTCCCACCTGTGATCTAATTGGAAAAGCTATTAGCTCAGCCCCAATATAATGTTTGCAGATGTTTTAGTTGGGTAAAGATAATCATTTTAGAGAAGATGTCATTAATTCCTATACTTCCTCATATTTTAATAGGAATGAATGCTGAAATTTATCAAAGCCTTTTCAGTGTCCATTGAGATTATTAAGTGATTTCTGTTAATTTTGCTCTTAATACGGTTAATTACATTGATATTTTCCCAGGATTGAACCATCTCTGTCTACTGGGAATAAATCCTACCTGAGAATGGTGTATGATACCAGTAATAGTTTGTAATCTCTTTGCCAAAATTTTATTTAAAAATTTTGCATCACTATTCATTAAGAAATTTGGTCTATAATTTTCTTTGTCTATTTTGGTTCTTCCTGGTTTAGTATCATCATCATCATCATCATATTGTGTCATAAAAAGAATTTAATAGAACTACTATTTTTAAAAATAGTTTATATAGAAGTGAACTCAAGTGTTCCTTAAATGTTTGGTAGAATATATTTTGGTAGAATTAAACAATCTGGATCAGGTGACTTTTTTCTTATGGTGTTTATTGATGGTAGTTTCAATTTCTTTTTTCTGAAATGGGGTTACTTAAATATTTTATCGTCTCTTTTTTTATCTGGATAGGTTATACTCTTGCAAGTATTCATCCACTTCATATAGATTGTCAATTTTTTTTGGCCAGTGTGGCAGTATAATCATGAAATTTAATTTCCTCCTCACTGGTGGTGAGTAAAGTCTTTTTATTTTTGATATTGATTATTTGATTTTTTTCTCTTTTTTAAATCAAATTAACTCAAGGCTTATCTATTTTATTGACTTTTTCAGCCTGTGTTTTCAAACTTTTCCTTATTTATTTCTCCTTTTATTTTTCAGAATTTATAATTTGCTATTGGAGATTCTTTTTTTCTACTTTTGTAAGTAAATGTGGTTAAGTGATTTGCCTAAGATCACTCAGCTAAGCAAGTATTAAGTGTTTGAGACCTGATTTGAAATCAGATTATCCTAACTTCAGGGTTGGTGCTCAGTTCACTACAAAAAATAACTGACTCTAATTGGAGATTTTTAATTTGTTCTTTTTATAGCTTTTTTAGTTGTATTGATTGTTCTTTTTCTCTATTTTATTCATATAAGCATTTAAAGATATAAAATTTCTCCTAAAAACTGCTTTGGCTGCCCCCACAAGCTTTGATATGTTGTCCCATTATTGTCATTGTCTTGAGGGAAATTGTGATTATTTCTATGATTTAAATTTTTATCCACTCATTCTTTAAAATTAAGTTATTTAGTTTTCATTTAATTTTTAGTTTTATTCATGGCCCTTTATTATATGCAATTTTTATTGCATCATGATATTCAAAGGATGAATTTATTATTTGTACATTTTTGCATTTATTGTAAGGTTATATAACCTAGAATTGTGTAGGTGCCATGTACTACAGAGAAAAAAGTATATTCCTTTTTAATCCCTATTCAATTTTTTCCATGTATGAGTTTTCTAAAATACTTTTAATTTTCATAACTTCCTTCTTCCTTATTTTGTGGCTAGAATTATCTAATTGTTGGAGAGGGAAGTTCAGACTCCCCCACTATTAGTTTGTCTATCTATATAAAGTTTGTCTATCTATATCTCCCTTTAACTCATTTAACTTCTTTAAGAATTTGAATACTTATGTATATGTTTTATAACATTATTTTACTGTCTATGACACCTCTTGTGAAAATGTCATTTCTTTCCTTATTCCTTTTAATGAGATATAGTTTGACATTTCCTTTTTCTAAGATCAGGATTCCTATCCAAGGTTGTTTTATACTTCCACTGAAGCATCATATATTCTGCTATATTCACTTTTACCCTGTGTATATCTCCCTGCTTCAAACATGTTTCTTATAAGTTATATATTGTAGGATCCTCATTTTTATTCCACTCTATCTCCTTCCATTTTATAGGAGAGTTCAACTCATTCATATTTAGTTATGATTACTAATAATTTTCCTTCATTCTATTGCCATGCCATTTATACTTTTCTCATTTCCATCCCCATCTCTCTTCACCACTGTTTTGTTTGACTGTTTCTTCTTGATTAGCCTTTTTTTCCTATCAGTTCTTTTTCCTTCCCTTCTCCCTTTCCCCTTTAATTTATTTTGATAACTTCACCTTTTCATTTACGTTTTTATGCATCTCTTGAATTTTGTATTTGAAAATTGAATATTCTATTTAGCTCTTGTCTTGTCATCAGAAATGTTGAAATTCTTCTATTTCATTGAATATCCAAATTGTCTCCTGGAAAAAAAAAAATAGCAAAATTTACAGGGTAGTTGATTCTGAGCTGTAATCCAAGGTTATTTGTTTTCTCTTGTTATTGATGTTGAAGTAAGTTCTGCACAATTCTTATTTAGCCTCCTTGGTATTTAGATTGCTTCTTTTTGATTTCTTGTCATATTTTCTCCTTTAACTGAAAATTCTGAAATTTAGATACACTATATCTTGGAGTCTTTATTTTTTGACATCTTTATAGAGGTGATCAATGGATTCTTTCAGTATTATTTTTGTCTTTTGTCCTAGAATATTATGGCAGTTTTCCATGATCATTACATGAATGAAATTTTCTAGTCTCTTTTTATGATTATAGATGAAGTATGCCTAAATTATTTCTCTTAGATGTAATTTCCAAGGTGGCCATTTTTCCTGAGAGATATTTTACATTTTCTTCCATTTTTTCCAGGCCTTTGGTTTTGTTTAATGGAATCCTGGTATCTCATAGAGTCATTAGTTTCCACTTAGACCATTCTAATTTTTAGGGTCTTATTTTCCTCATTTAACTTTTGTGTTTCCTATACAAGTTGGTTAATTTTACTTTTGAAAAAATTGTTTACATTTTCCTGTTGGTCAATTTTACATTTTGTTGAACTACATTCTTTTCCCAGATGGCTATTTTTACTTTTGTGAGTTGACTTCTTCAATAAATTGTTTACAATTTTTCTGCATGGTATTCATTTCTTTTCTTCATTTTTCTTCTTCCTCTCTTCTTTGGTTTGTAAAATCCTTTTTGAGGTCTTTCAAGAAGTCTTCTTGCATTTGAGGTAAATTCATAAACTCTTGTGGGGCTTCACATATAGGGATATTGTCACTGCTTTCTTCTTTTTGAGATGGCATTTTTTAAATCATTTTGTTAGTTGAGTTCTGCTCCTGGTTACAGGGAATAAAGTTCCAAGGTTTTTGCAGAGACCAAATCCGATCCCTGGCTTATCATATGCCAAGTGTTGCCTATACAGAGGTTTGTTAACTATTTTATGTCAAGGTGTTGACTAGGCAACAATTTGTTTCCTGCATTGGTGTAGTTCAGTTCACTACATATTATGTTCCAACATACCCGGAGTTCTAACTATATCTTCCAAGTTGGCCTGCTGCCTCACTGAATTGTAGAGCCAAGCCATGATCTGAGCTGTGTTGTGGCTAACAGCCTCCCTTTAGCTTTGCTTTTCTCTCCTATGCTGAGTTATACTTCATTTTACTCAGGACAGAAAGACTTTTACTGAAGTTCCTCCTTGAATTCTCGAGTTGAAAACTTGTTTCATTCTTTCTTTGTGTGGATCTGTAGCTTTAAGGTTTGTTTAAAGTCTTCATTTTAAATGTTTTGGGAAAATCTTCAGGAGCTTCCTAACTTCACCAGCATCTTGATTTCACACCAAGAGTCTCTAGTCAACTTTTGATCATTATCTCTTAGTGGGGAAAAATATATTAATCATATTGAGTTTGAGATACCTAGGTGACATACAATTTGATATTCATTTAGCAATTTGTGACATATAAATAGAGGTCAAAAGAGATGAGGATCAGATATATACATCTATGAATGGCTTTTATAAGGATGGAAATTAAACTTTTAACTTTGGTAGAAAAATCATACCTATTTCAGAACTTATGATCAGTTACCTTAACAAAACGAATTTTAAACGATTTTCTCAGGATCACATTGCTATTTTGCATTAAAGACAGAAAATGAACTCAGATTTTCATGGTTCTGAGATCTACTTTCTATTGATTACACTGTTTTGTTTCTAAAGAGGTGATAATTTCAACCATGGGTGCTAATGTGAGATATGGTATACAGAGAAAAGAAAATCCTAGTAGAGAATTGAGAATGAGAGACCAAAAGAAGGCATGATATGAGTGGTTATTCCCTGAATCACTTTGTTTTCTATAAAATCAAATATCAGTAATTAGGCCATAAGTATAGCCAACCGTGTCAACTATTACAGAGAGAGGAAAAAAAAAAGGTTGAAGATCACAAGATCAGGTAATTTTATAATTAAGAGATTATTGGCAACTTTGAAAACAGAAAATTTAATGAATGATCAAGGATAAGGCAGATGCTAAGAACCTAGAGATAGAGGTATGGTGGTATTCTTCATGGAAATGAGAAGAGGGACGAATTTAGAAGAAAAGTAATGTGATTAAAACCCATCTCTCCTTGTGCTACTCAATCTCCTCCACAGGAAAATAAAAAGTGTATATTTATGCATGTGAATGGAGGAAAGATATTTATCCTCTAGTCTTTGTCCTAAATCTATGAATCATGCCTATAGTGATCAAAGATGCTGCCATGTAGGGCCTAGGATGCAATATAGAAATTTGTCTATGGTGCAATATAGAAATTTCTTGTAGATGCTTGCTATAGGTCTATCTAAGGGTTCAAAGCTCAGTACAACCATTAAAAGTCAACTAGGTAGGGTCTCAATATGTGAGGGATAGGGGAGGAAAAGAATAGAAGTATAGTGTTTTTGAGACATGCTGTGGTGTGTGATTTTGATTATAGTATATCAAATAGAAGTACTTTCTTTGTCATCATTATAACTTTCATTTCTATATTGAAAATATTTATGATTTCCTTGCTCTTAATGTTCTCTCCACTTATAAAGATGCCAACTTATCCAAGTTTCAATGTAGACTTGGGAAAAATATACCAACATGGAGGGGACTATGGAGGGAGATATGGAACCTGACCTTTGTGATAGTCAGAGTCCACTAAAGCTAAGCTCTGAGGTGAGGGGAAGAGAATTCAAATTAGACTATTTTATTTCCTGCTGAAATCCACAATTTACATTGGTAATGATTTTGTTATATAAGATGATATATTGGAATACCTAATCCTTCTACATTGGTAAGAGAAATATGTTTCCAAGAAATTACAAAGCAGCAAAAGGTAACTAGGAAAAGGTAGCCACTCTATTGGGGGTTTCAGAATGTAGTCTCTAAAGAGTTTCTAGTAACTTCTAGACTATCTCTAATATGATTTTTAAAAATTGAAATAAATATTGAAAAGAGAGCAACAATCCAGTATTCAAGTTTGCTAGTCACCCTGGCTTTATTAATCACTAAAAAAAAGAAACACGTACCTGCTGGTTATAATCTCTTTCACTGAAGACTGTAAAAAAGACAACATGAAAAACAGACACTCCTCTGTTCATGAAGATCTTTTTCTCTAGGGTAAAATATAAACTCCTGTGTTGGACATTTAAAGTCCTCCACAATCTGGCTCCAACTTATCTTTACAGTCTGATCTCATTTAATCTTGTTTTTACCTTCACAATACTTATTCCTGTGTATCTCATTCTCTCTCTACTCATCCAACATCTCAGTAAAGACATTCATTAACTGGTCTGCCTGAATAACCTTCTAATAAGTCTCTACCTGAAGACTCTCCATGATTCATTCTATCCTCCACTCCACAAGTACAGATCTAATTGTATTATTAGGCAGGTATGGAACCAGTGCAAAAACAAGAGTTCAGAATTGATGTTTTATATTTGAAAAAAAGGAAGTAGCCCATTGTAGCAACTTTCAATACATACACAGCCATACCCACAAACATACACATCCCCTTATTGTCCCCTTTATTATTTCCTCTATCAAATATAAAATCATTAAATTTAAAATACTTAAGGGGCTCTTTCTGTACTTAGGTAGTACAGTGGATAGAGCAGTGGGGTCACAAAGATTCAAGTTCAAGTCTGATCTCAAATACGTGCAGTGTGATCTGAAACAAGGCAATTATATTTGCATCAATTTCCTCATTTAAAAAAAACAGGGATGATAATAATATTATTTGCTTTCTGGTGCTATGAGGATCAAATTACAGACTATATGTAAAGCCCCTGCCTTAGTACCTGGAATATAGAATATATTTAATAAATGCTTTCTTTCTTTTATACTTCACTCTGATCCACATGAAAATCTTGCTATAATGGGCTACTTCTTGTTTCTCAAATATAAAACATTTCTGAACTTTGTGCTTTTGCACACCTGCCTAATGCTGTCTTCCTCACCTCTGCATCTAATTTTCCTAATTTACTTCAAGTCTCAGTTCAAATCATACCTCAAGCAGATATGATAGTTCTAATACTTTCCCTCTGAGATTGCATCCCATTTATTCTAAATTTGATCTTCTTAATTTAATCTTCCTTGCATGTTGTCTCTTACATTGGAATGTGTGCTCTCCGAGGTCAAAGTCAATAGATCAATAGTCAATAGATCTGTTTTGATTGTCTGCTTCATATATGGCATATAGGTAATAAATATTGATGTGGTAGGTGATGAGCTTTTCAAATGCGAGAATATAGAGCTAGAATTTTTTAAAATTTCATGACAAAACCTTGAGCTGTACAAGTATAGTGAGAGGCCAATAAGACACCAAGCTCCTAGGAAAATATTGCCTTTTTTGTTAATCCAGTTCCTACCAGAATTTTTCTCTCAGTAGTTTGTAGCTCACATCATCTGGGTCTTAAGCAAGACATAAATAGAATCACTGATGATGTATTTGGGTATTTTTTTTAATTCATTCTTTTTGGATAAAGCCAAGGGTGATCTGATTTTTTTTGTTTTTTTTCAAGGCATTGGGGTTAAGTGACTTGCCCAAGGACATATAGATAGGTAATTATTAAGTGCCTGAGGCTGGATTTGACCTCAGGTCCTCCTGACTCCAGGGCCAGTGCCCTATCCTAGCTGTCCTGTGATACAATTTTTTGATTTATTATTTTATTTAAAGAAAATTCGTAAAGAGGAAAAAAAGTGAATTTATCTTTAGTTTCTGATGATTGGTCAATTCTGACAATTAGTCAGTGAACATCCTGTAAGACAAAGGTTAGGTAGTCATCAAAAGATTAAGTTTCTTAGACTTCTCCTTTCCTGTCAATTGTAAACCTGAAATTGATCTTTTGTCTACAGTCCTTCTCTATATCATCCATATTTGATGCCTTATTTTGCAAATACAAGAATAAGAGTAATATTTCAAACTATGTCCTTGCTATTGCCATACCACAAGTTGCAACTTTCAACCTATCTCTTTTTGGATATGGTTTCAGTAAACTTCCATGGATTTGTCTTTGTAGTCTCAAAACATTAGAAAAAGAATTAGGCTAGAGTTTATAATGCAAAAACTTGGCAAAATTTACCAAAAAATAAGTTGATAAAATTTCATAAAACATATTAAAATTGCTATGCCCTACATGACAGAAAGATACATGAAAGATTATTTTTACTTAAAAATATAATCTTTAAAAAAGTGTAAAAATATTTCAGATAAATGATTCATGAGCAACAGAGAGACAAAGAGCCAGAGACAGACAAAGATGAGACAAAAAGGAACAGATGAAGACACAGTCAGAAACAGAGATAGTAGAGCACAAACATATTATTTAAATATATATCACTGCTATAAGGATTAGACAGGATTATGAAACTACATACACAGCTTGTATTTTCTTCTCTCAAGATACTTATAGTTTAACAATGAAGAGAAAACAAAAAAAAAAGAATATCAAAAGATCAAGAGAATTCAGACACTGATTGCTATGATACAAACACCATGGGGAACTGGAGAGATTTTTTGAGGGCAGTGTATTTGTGGGGGAATGGAGAAGTGTTCAGATAATAGTTATTGACTTATTATCTTAAGTGAAAACAATTAAGGATTCCAATCTTTTTTTCATCCTGTTTGGGCAGTAGAAGTAGGCAGGGAACCAAATATATGAATTGAATCTCCTGAATTAAAGAAAATTTTCACAAGGATGCCAGGAGGTTGGAATTTACTGCCAAGCAAGTAATTTAATTCAAGTCTCTGTTCTGGGATATAACAGGGTGGGATTCAAGGAAATTGGTGTAGACCTATCTCTAACTCATGTTCTATATATCCTTAATCACTCTTGGTTCCTTGTATTAAGGGAGCTTAAAAAAGAGTCAAGCATTATGTTCTTTGAATAAGAAGTCATGGTGATATAAATGGAGGTCTCAAAACTAATTGGGCAGTACCCATGACATTCATTGTCTTTTGGGGGCACTTGCTAACTTTATCCATTCTTAGTTTCTCCCTAAGATGGTGATTGAGTTCTTTCTCTGACCCAGAATTGTGTCTTCCATATGTCAAACTTTTCCAGAGGCAACAACACCTAATTTGCAAGTTGAAGGCTGCTATTGAGGGCTGACAGAAGTGGAGAAGAAAGGAAGAAGTGGTGGTGCATTGGAGAACAGTGGATCCTCGATATGACTCCCTACACTATTTTTTTATTTTACTGGCAGCTTGTGGGCCTGTGCCACAGAATTACAGAATACACAGTTTCCTCTTTTTTCAAGAGATAAAATAATTTTTCAAATCAAACAGGTTTATAATTTCAGAATCATATTTGACTATAGATTATTTTCTTATCCACCCAACATATACAAATAGTTGTCAAATCTAATCATTTCTCTCTCTTGTATATAGTATATTCCAAATTATTAGTGGAATTTTGTGTTTTAATAGCTTAAAACTACACTAATAACTTTGTGACATCTGTATGTTACTTTATACATAATAATCTCTCTGGTTCAGACTCATCCCTTTTTGTCTCACTAACACTCTAAACAATTCTCTACACTCCTTCTAATGTCATCATCATAAAGCCTGATTTGAATCATATCAACCTCTGTAAGGACTTTTTGTGTTCTCCACCCCACCCCCACAACCATCTTTTGCCCTAAATGGAAAACACAGTTAGGGTCTCTCTTTGTGCTAATTGGGGTTTCTTCCCTTGATAATTGAGAAGAAACTCTGTTCACCTCTGATCTTTCAATAATTTCCTGACCCTCCTCCTCCTATCATGGAATTTTTACTCATCCAATTCAATTGTATCTTGGAAGCCCTTTTTTCATAGCCTATTCATTTCTTCTTTCTCACCTCTTTCTCTTCAAATCTGTTTTCCTTTTTAGATTCAAGATATTTACTAATATATCTTTGTTCCTAAGGCTATCCTTCAAGATTTTTTTCAATATCTCTAAGATATAACTATATTTGAGGAACTAAAAGCAGATAGGTTGTACACTGAATGAATAGAGCATGGGGCCTAAAGTGAGGAACACTATTTTTTTGAGTTCAAATTTAGTGATCTCAGTCACTATGTTACCCTGGTCAAATCACGTAACCCTTGTTTGCCTCAGTTTCCACATCTGTAAAATGAGTTGTAGAAGGAAATGGACAATCACTTCTTAACCCTAAACTCAGGAAGAATTGAACACAACTGAAAATCAAAAAAATTGATCATGCTTTCTCAACCATTAAAAAGTAAGCTTCTTGATGATTAGGAAGCATTTGAGTTTATTGAGAAGAATATTGTCTATTGTCTTCATTGAAATCTTGTCAATGTAAAAAGTCAGGAGCTACTCTGTCTGGATACTATGTAATTCCCAGGGAGAAGAATCAAGATGTTAGAGAGAAGCCAGGAAATTGTCAAAGTATCCCCAGTTCCCTTGAAGCTTCAAACCACTGCAGAAGTAACAAAGAAGTAACAAAAATTTGGAGTGCAACAATGTTTCAACTTAAGATAATATAAAAAGACTTCAAGCAAGGTCTGTGTTATTTGGCTAAAAGGTGAACAAAGTATAGAGCAGATAGAATCCTGGCAAGATAGCAAGAGGCTTTTAGCTCCAGCAGAGATCAACAACGGAGGCCAATCAGTCCTGGTTTAGCAGAATAATGCCACTTCAGAGCAGCTATGAGGTCACCAACTCCAGGACAGAAGACAAATTATGAGATCCAGAAGGCCAAACAAGACTAAACCAGGTCCCACCAGCACAGTAAACAAGCCACAATTACCTTAGACCCCAGAAAGCTGGCAATGAGACTCCTGGTCTCAAGCACAACAAGATTGACATAGTGCCCTCTGTGCCCCAGGAACAGAGATAAACTTTAAAGATTATGAAATAAGCTAAAAAGGTATAAGAAACAGAAAAGAGCCCTGATCATAGAAAAATACTATGGGAATAGGAAAAATAAAAAGACAAATTCAGAAGAGGGCAGCAATGTCAGAATGTCTATATTTTAAACATCAAATCATTAATGTGAATTGATCTCAAGCCCCAAAAAATCTTTTGGAAGAGTTGAATAAAAATTTTGCAAATCTAGTAAGAGAGGCAGAAGAAAACAATGAGAAAAGCAATGAGCTATGTAGGAGAATTATGGGGAAAATCATCTGTTGCTTTGGAAAGTGAACAACAAAAATTGAGAAAAAAGTACATTAAAAATATAATTGGATAAATAGGAAAAAAAGCAAAACACTGAAGAAAACAACACCTTCATATCTAGAATTGACCAAATGTTAATAGGAAGTACAAAAACTAACTGAAGAAAATCACTCCTTATAAGGTAGGAATTCCCACAAGCTCTCTCCCAGACCATACAAATTGCATTAAATAATGACCAGAATCAAATTCTAGAGTGGCAGATCTCACACAAAGACTGAATGAAACAATCTTCCAGTCCAAAGAAACTTGGGCACTCCTAAGGAAATATCTGTTCCCCTGGGTATTCCACCTGGGTGGTCCACTGGCTCCAGTCATCCAGGAACAGTCCACAGGGCACCTGGGTCTCTGGATTTGCTTGGATCTGTGGCAGCAGTGGTAATTTCCAGCCATCTCAGGCCAAGGATTGCCAAGGACATTTGGGAAGGGGAGCAAGAAAACTGAACCATCACCACAGGTGTGACACAGTCCTGGCCCCCAAACCCAAATTAGGTCTGGGAAGCCACCCAGCAGCTGCATCCAGAGCACTCAGTCCACAGTAAGGGAATATTGCAAAGATCTCTCTGATATCCCTGGGGAAGAATTCTGTGGCTTTGCTCATACTCAGATCCAGGTCTCAGTCTGGGGTTCCATATTTCCATAGTGAGGCAATGACCCTCCTCATGGTTCCAGAATGCTTGTGGTCCATCCCCAGACCAGAGCAGAGGCCGGGAGAGCATTCAGAGCTTTTCATAAGACTTTGGAGGAATTATGATCCTTGGAGGATATAGCTGAAAATAGCTGCAAAATCCTCAGATACTTGGTACAGTATGTCCTCTACTCTGGAAATAGAGCCCCACATAAGCAAAGATTTAAAAACAAGTCATAGGCTAGGAAAATGAGCAAACAACAGAAGAAAAAAAATCAGCCTATAGGCAATTGGTTCCACAAAGGATCAAAATACAAAAAAAACAGAAGATAAGAAAGTCAAAACTTCTGGATCTGAAGCCTCCAAGAAAAAATGAATTTGTCTCAATCTATAGAACTCAAAAAAAGATTTTGATATTCAAATCAGAGAAGTAGAGGAAAAACTGAGAAGAGAAATGAGAACAATGTGGGAAAATAAGGAAAACCAAATCAGCAGTTTGATGAAGGAATTTCAAAAACTACTGAAACAAATAACATCTTAAAAACCAGTTTGGGCCAAATGGGAAAAAAAGCTGCCAAAAATGAAAATGAGGAGACGAATGCTTTAAAAAATTAGAATTGGCCAGATGGGAAAAGGAGTTACAAAAGCTCTTTGAGAAAAATAATTCCTTCAAATGTAGAATGGAATTAAGTGAAGCTGATGATTTTGTGAGAAATCAAGAAACAATAAGCCAAAGCCAAAAGAACGAAAAACTGAAAGAAAACTTGAGATATGTCATTGGAAAAACAACCAACCTGGAAAACAGATGCAGGAGAGATTTTTTTTAATTGCTACCTGAAAGTCATGTCTTAAAAAAAAAAAAAAAAAAAAAAAAAAAAAAAGACCCTGGACTTCATTTTTGAAGAAATTCTCCTGAAAAATTGCCCTAATATCCTATAAGGAGACAGTAAAATAGAAACTAAAGGATCCACCAACTACTTCCTGAAAGAGATCTCAAAATGACAACTGCCAAGAATATTATGGCCAAATTTCAGCGGCCACAGAGAAACAATTCATATATCTTGGAGTTATAGTGAGGATAACACAAGATTTAGCAGCTTCTACATTTAAAACTTAAGGGCTTGGGATATGATTATTTTGGCAGACAACAGAGCTTGGATTACACCCAAGAATCAACTACCCAGGAAAACTAAACATACTCTTTTAGGGGAAAAAGATGAACATTCAGTGAAATAAGAGACTTTCAAACTTTTCTGTTGAAATAACCTGAACTGAACAGAAAGTTTGTTCTTCAAATACATGACTCAGTTGAAGTTTAGAAAGGGTAGACAGGAAGGGCAAATTATGAGGAACTTAATGATGCTGACCTGCTTGTATTCCTGCATGACCAGATGATACTGATGGCTCATATGAACTTTCTCCTTTGTTAGGGTAGTTAGAAGGACCAAATATAGACAAGACACAGGAAGGAGATGAATTTGAAGGCATAATAATATTTTTAAATGAAGATAATGGACAAGAAGCAAATGTACTGGGAGATAGGAATGTACTGGGAGATAAGGAGAAGAAAGTTAGAATAGGGTAAGTTATTTCATATGAAAGATATAAGGAAAAGCTTTTGCAGTGGAGTGTAGGGGGGGTAGGAGGGAAGGGGGGGAAGGGGGTGGAAGGAACTTTAACTCTCATCCATAACGGCTCAGAAAGGAAGTAACTTACACACTCAATTGGGTATAGATACTCGTCTTGCCCTAGAGAAAAATAATAGGAAAGAAAAGGTATGGGAAAGAGGGTACAGGGGAGGGGTGGTAAGTGTAGGTGAGAGAGGAAGGGGTTTGTCAGAGAGGGTAGTCAGATACAACAAATTTTTGAGGAGGATAAGGGAAAGGAGAGAAAGTATAGAATAAATGAGAGTGAGGGAATAGAATGGAGGGAAATACAGCTAGCATTAGCAACTGTGGGAAAAATATTGAAACAATTTCTCTGATGGACTTGTGATAAAGGATGCTATCCACTGGAAATAAAGAAATGATGGTGTCAGAATAAAGATTGAAGCACATTTTTTCTCACTTTATTTTTTTTTTGAGGTTTCTCTTTCTTTGTTGGGGGGTATTATGTTTACTTTTGCTACAGGACTATTGTAGTAATGTGTTTTATGGCTACCTATTTCTAACCTATCCAAGTAACTTGCTTTCTCAATGGGGGGAGTGTGGTGGAAAGAAGAGAGAGAATTTGAAATTAAGGTATTGGAAGTAAATGTTGATACTTGCTTTTGCAAGAAGCTGGGGTAAATAATTTAAACAAAATAAAATATTTAAAATTTTTATATGTAAAATATATAAATTAGTATGTATAATATAAATGTATATAATATAATATATATGAATAAACAAAAATATATAAAAATTAGGATTACATGACTCTATGAGACATGAAGAATCAAATAGAATCTAATAAATGAAAATAATAGAAGAAAATGAAATAACCTCTAAGGTTATTTCAAAAAAAAGGGCTAGGAGAGATATTTTATTAATTACTGGGGGCAGCTAGGTGGTGCAGTGGATAAAGCACCAGCCCTGGAGTCAGTAGTACCTGGGTTCAAATCCGGTCTCAGACACTTCATAATTACCTAGCTGTGAGGCCTTGGGCAAGCCACTTAAGTCCATTTACCTAGTAAAACCTAAAAAAAAAAAAAAAAAAAAAAAAGAATTACTGGAACACATGAAGGCTATGCTAAAAATAAGTAATAAATAAATAGAAAAGATCCTAAGCAGTATATTTCAAGAAATTGTCAACAAAAACATTGATACCCTAAAATCAGGTGATAAACTATTTAATGAAAGAATACACCAATCATATCCAGGAAAAAAGATCCCAAAATGAAAACTCTAAGAACTATTATCCAAAAATATATATATAAATAAACTACAGTCAGGATTACGCAGGACTTAGCAGCTTCTCCATTAAATAATTTTTCAGGGTAAAAGATGACTATTCAATGAAATAGAGGACTTCCAAACTTTTCTGATGAAAAGTTCAGAGAAAAACAGAAACTTTAATCATCAAATTCAAGGCTCAACAGAGGGAAAAGACATTACTCAATATGATTAAACCATTTACATAATATAACTACATGGAAACATATTTTTAAGACTTGAGAATTGCATCTCTATTTGGGCAGTTAGAAAGTGTATATATAGAGGATGTGGGTATTCATTGACTTTGATGTGATGACAAAATTTAAGAAGTTAAAAAAGGCTTGTACTGGGAGAAGGGGAAATAGGGAGGCAGAATATTAAATGATGTCACATGAAGTAGGAAAAAATCTATGATAGAAGAGGGAAATAAGGAATGGTTTGAGTATCAATTGAACCTTGCTCTAATCAGATTTGGCTACATGACGGAACAGCATATACACTAAGTTGATTATCGTAATTTATCTTTCTAGAGAAATGGGGGGAGGGAAAGAGAAAGGGAAGGAGCAACTAATTGAAAAGAAGACAGAACTTACTGTAAGCATCATATTTAATAGGGATAAGCTAGAAGCATTTGCAGTAAGATGAGTGGTGAAATGGGGATGTTCATAATCACTATTATTCAATATTGTACTAGAAATGTTAGCTTTAGCAATGAGCAAAGAAAAAGAAACCAAATGAATTTGAATAGGCAAAGAGGAAAAAAAAACTCTTTGAAAACTATATGATATTATGCTTAAAGGATCCTAGAGAGTTAACTAATAATTTCTTGAAACAATTAATAATTATGGTAAAAATTTAAAAAACAAATTAAAACTCACACTCTTAAGAAACAGATATTTCTGATACTCCATACTTAAAAAAATACCTTTTTACTTTTAATTACTGATGAGTTAAAGCTTGTATGGATTTGTTAAATTAATTAGAATAAAACTACAATTATTCATTAAGAATCTAATATGAGGGGTCAGCTACGTGGCTCAATGGATAAAGCACTGGCCCTTGAGCACTGGCTCAGGAGTACAGAGTTCAAATTCGGCTTCAGACACTTAATTTCCTAGCTGTGTGATCTTGGACAAGCCACTTAACCCCATTTGGCTTGCAAAAAACCTGAAAAAAAGGAATCTAATATGAGAAGGATCTTCTGATTGGTCCTGCAAATACAAGATAAGAACTGCCTGCAAGGCAGATGCAATATGTAACACAAAAAGTAAATATGAAGTATTTGAAAATAAATAATGATATAATCTTAGGAGAGAAGAGCAATAAATGATGAAACCAGGAGAGAATTATTGTAGGAAGAAACAAGATGAAAGGGGAGTGCAGTCTATTATAGAGGACAGCCTATACCAAGGCTAGAAAACATGATCTCAAAATGTAACCACCTCACAAAGGTAGGAAATGAAATCAAATATGTAGAAAACACATGAAAAAAGACTGACAGTAAAGAGTATATAATGATTTTTAGATACTATCTTGCATTCAATCATGGTAACTATGATTTATGCCAGATTTGTAGATAGATTACCATTCCTTATGTGTTTCTCACTATCATAGTAAATTTGGGGTACGTTGAGCACTGTCCTTATACTTAGGAGGATCTGAGTACAAATAGAGACTCAGACACATACTAGCATTTGTCTTTGTCACTTAAACCTGACTTTCTTACATCCAGGGCCATATCTAGCTGTTCTGATTCACATCTGGCCACTAGGCCCAGATAGTTCAGGTGGAGAAAGTGAGGTTGGTGATTTAGCATACGACCACCCTCACTGAAATCAAATTCATGTGCTTATCATGGCATCAACACCCTGATGTCTGTCCCTGATGTCACGATCTCCTTTGAGATTGAAAGACAAACATCATCATCAGTAAATGTGCATTTTTCTCAAAAAAGACATAAATAACTAGCAGATGATAAAAATTTCAAAGGATTCTTTAAAAAAACTTTTTTAAAGAAAACTCATGCCTTAAAAGGTATGACTGACTATTCATCTTCTTTCTGTTACCTCCTCAGTATTGATTTTTGCTCCATGTTTAAGGTCAAAACATTCTAGTAGGCATAACAATGTTTGTTTTTTAATCAGTATTTTCTGGGACTTAGAATTGAAGGAATATTTAGTAATAATTTAACACAAATCTCTCATTTTCTTGTTGAGAAAACAAATCTAAAGAGATATTCACCCAAGGTAATGCAAATAGTAAATAATAGAGCTGATTTTTAAAGTCATATTTTCTGAATAATTCCATTGCTGCCTTCATAATATGATGTTGCCTCTCATTCTCTCCTTATGTAATATGTAATATATAAATTTATATTAACCCATTTACTATGAATCTATGCATGGAGGAGATGATACTCTAAATCTAACAGTATGATTGACAAAATGTGGTACTAGGGTCTTGATTATATCTATCTATTGGAAATCTTTCGGTGTTTTAAATCTATTTTTAATGACTCCAAACATTTATTCCAATTGCATGTGAAGATAGTTGTCAACCTTTTCCTTTTGCAAACATTTGAATTCCACAATTTTCTACCACTCTCCTATCCAACCCCTCTCCCCATGGAAGCAAATAATTTGATAAAGATGACACATGTACAATTGTGTTTAGCATATTTCCATATCTTTTAAATTGTGAAAGAAAAATTAGAACTATGGGAATATATGGAAAAAAAAGTAAATCATAAAGGAGGTTTTATAAAGTGAACATAGTGTGCTTTGCTCTGTATACAGAATACCTAATTTTTTGCTCATTATGTGGATGACATATTCCTTAACATGTCATTCAGTATTGTCCTTGACCAATGAACTCCTGAGAAGAGTTGTATGCATTAATCATAGTCAATCATCTCACAGTATTGCTGTTAGTGTAAACAATGTTCTTCTGATTCTGCTTACTTCACTCAACATAAGTTCATGTAAGTCTTTCTATGAATTTCTAAAGTCATGCTCCTCATGATTTCTTACATAACAGTAATACTCTACCACATTCATGTGTCACAGATTGTTCAACCATTCTCCAGTTGTTGGGCATCCCCTCAACTTCCAATTCTTTACCACTACACAAAGAACAGCAATTCATATTTTCGTATGTATAGGTCTTGTCCCCCCCCTCCAATGATGTCTTTGGGATATAGACCAAGTCGTAGTATTGCAGGATCAAATGGTATATTATTACATAATTATTACATAATTACAAAATTATTACATAATTTGTTATAATTCCAAATTGCTCTCCAGATGGTTACATCAGTTCACCACTATAACAATGCATTGATGTCATATCCTTTCCAACACTGATCATTTTCTTTTTTTTTATCAATTTAACTAATCTGATAAGGTGTGAGTAGGTACTTAAGAATTGTTTTAATTCACACCTATATTATTGGCAATGATTTGGAGCACATTCGTATTTACCTATAGAGAGTTTTAATTTCTTTATCTGAAAACTACCTGTCCATATCCTTTGAGTATTTATCAATTTGAAAATGACTTGCATTCATATAAATTTGACTCAGTTCTTTAAATAGTTTAGAAATAAGTCCTTCAAGAAAAATATTAGCTGTGAAAATCATTTCTCATCTTTCTGCATTCCTTCTAATCGTAGTAACATTGGTTTTATTTGTGCAAAAACGTTTTAATTTTGTGATTTATTATGTGCTTTATCTCTTCTTTGGTCAAACAGTTCTCCCCATTGCATAGATCTGATAGATAGACTACAGATCTATTCCTTATTTTTCTAATTGGCTTATGTTATTACCTTATGTCTGAATCCTTCACCCATTTCAACCTTACTTTTGTATAGAGAGTCAATGGTATTTTTTAAGATAGAGATGTCTATAAATGTGTTTTCTGGATGAATCAATATTTCAATGTCATTTTCAATGAAAATTTTCCAAATGAATAAGTCAGTAAGCCTTTATTATGTGCCTAGAACATGAAAACATAAAACCTTAATAAAAATAAAGAGTCAAAATAATCAATTCCATCAAAAAGCTTAGGGTAAAGTAAGTAGATATGAAATACAAAAGAAAATATTTTTCAGTCCCTATTCTTGAGAAGTTATCATTAGTTTTGTGACAAAGATGACTCAGGGATGAAAAAGGTCTAAGAAAAGGTAAATATATGTAAAAACATACAAGCATTTAATCAAGGTGGCATATTTTACTTATCTTTCCATTGAATGTAGAAAAGAAAATGATCAATAAGATTGGGGTGAAACATAGATGGCTATTACTGCTATTTTGCCACTATTGTTCAATATTGTATTAGAATGTTAACTTTAGCAATAAATGAAAAAAAAAGAAATTGAAGAAAATGAGGAAACAAAATGCTGATTCTTGGATATGAAATGATGTTATTCTTAGAGAATGCTAGAAAATCAACTAAAAAACTAATTGAAACAATTAATTACTTTACCAAATGAACAAGATTCAAATAAACCCATTTAAATCATTAGCATTTCTATATATTACCAACAAAGCTCAGCAGTAAGAGATAAAAAAAAGAGAAATCCAATTTCAAGTACATATAGGCAATATAAAATACTCCACAATCTAGCTGGCAGGACCAACCCAGAAACCATATGAAGTCAGATTCAGAGAATTGAAAAAATGTCAACTGTTCATGGGTAGGCAAAGCTAATATAATAAAAATGGTGATTCTATTTAAATTAAATTGCTTATGAAGTGTCATACTGATGAAACCATGAAAAACTATTTTACAGAGCTAGAAAAATAGTTGCAAAATTCATCTGGAAGAACAAAAGGTCAAGGATATCATGGGAATTAATGAAAAAGAAATTGCAAAGGAAAGTGGCATAGCTGTACCAGATCTAAAATTACATTATAAAGAACCAATATTCAAAGCTGTCTGGTACTGGAGTGACAGAACTTTAAAAAAGTCTGAATGAAATAGTTTTCCAGTTCAAGATAATTGAGAAGATTCATGATTCAGGTTTGTTACACCAGTGTTAGAAAGGACTGCAGTACTGTCCTTGCTGTGTCAGAGGGAAATGGGTCCAATAATTCAGGAACAGAGTGTGCTCCTGGGGCAGGAGCAATGATGGCAGTTTCCAGATCTCTCAACTAAGAAATTGCCAAGAACACCTTGGAAGGTCAGCAGGAAAACTGTTGCGCTAGGGTGAGAGAGTAGCCTAGTCCAACACAACCCTCAACAGCAAATCTGATCCTGGTGAACCAGGATCAGGCCTTGGGAGACACACTGTAGCTACTTCTTGAGCATTCAGACCACAAAATGTAAAAGGGTGAGAAACAAATTACTGCAGACTCTTTGCTATCCTTGAGGCAGAGTTTGTTGTTTTGTCCATTTCCAGATCTGGGTAACAGTTGGCATACCCACACCCAGGAAAAAGAGGAAAAGCAGAACAGAACTTAATGTCTTAGCAGAGTGGGGTTCTTTCTCACAGTTTCAGTACAGAATGGAGTGCTTGTGGTCATCCAAACAATACAGCACAGGTCAGGAGAATAGTTTTAATGCTTCATAAGACCTTGGAGTTAGTGAAACCTTGCAGGTTGCTGGAGATATCTCTGAATATAACTGCAAAATCTGTCAAATGCCCTAGAAGCAGAACTCCACTTTAATATAGAGTTAAAATTCAAGACATTGCCTGGAAAAAAAAAGAAAAATAATCTGACCATAAACAATTACTTTGGTCATATGAAGAATCAAAATACACATTCAGAAGAAGATAACAAAAACCAAAGTTTCTGCACACAAAGTATCCAAGAAAAAATATAAATTAGTCACAGACCCTAGAAGAGCTCAAAAATAGTATGAAACAAAATAAGAGAGGTAGAGGAATAATTGGGAAGAGAAATGAGAACTATGGGAGAAAATCAAGAAAACTTGATGATGGAGACACAAAAAAATAGTAATGAAAAAAAATCTTAAAAACCAAAGCAGGTCAAATGAAAAAAAAAGTGACCCAAAAGTCCATTGAGGAAAAGAATGCCTTAAAAACCAAAACTAGAGAAATGTAAAAGGAGATACAAAAGCTATCTGAAGAAAATAATTTACTAGAATATAGAATGTAGCTAAGGGAAGTTATAGATTCTCTGATAAATCAAGAAACAATAAGATAACCAAAAGAATGAAAAACTAGAACAAATGTGAACTATCTCTCTGGAAACACAACTGACATGGAAAGTTTTAGCAAAGATAATATAAAACTTATTGGACTACCTGAAAGTCATGGCCAAAAAAAGAGCCTGGACATCACTTTTTCAAGAAATTATTTAAGAAATTGTCTTGATAACCTAGAGACAGAGGGTAAAATAGAAATTGGAACAATCCACCAATCACCTCCCAAAATGAAAACTACCAAGAAAATTGTAGACAAATTTTAAAACTCCCAGGTCAAGGAGAAAATATTGCAAGCATCGAGAAAGAAATTGGAGTTGCAGTCAGGATAATACAAGATTTACCAGCTTCTATATTAAGGACTTGTAGGGTTTGGAATATGACATTCCAGAAGACAAAAGAAATTGTATTACAACCAAGAATCAACTACTATGCAAAACTGAACAAATTATTTCAGGGGAAAAGATGTGCATCCAATGAAATAGGGGACTTTCACCCTTTCTTGATGAAACAAGCAGAGCTGAATAGAAAATTTGATCTTCAAATACAAGACTAAAGTGAACATAAAGAAGCTAAATAGGAAAGGCAAATTATAACAAATTTAATGATGTCGAACTGTTTGTAATCCTTAATAGGAAGATGATGCTGCTAGCTCATATGAACTGTCTCATTTTTAGGATAGTTATAAAAACATACATAGACAAGTTAGAAGTGGGAATTGAATATGAAGGTATAATATATATTAAAGAAGATGGAGGTGAGAGAGGGATATACTGGGAGAAAGGGAAAGGAGAGGAACAATGAGGTAAGTGATTTCTCATAAAAACAACAAGAAAAACATTTTGTGTTGTATTGGGGTAGGAGGTGAGGGGGTCTGAGTGAGCCTTAATCATATAGAATTGATTCAGAGAGGGAATAATAAACACACTCAATTGGGTATAGTACAGAGGATGGGGGAGAGGGGTGTAGGAAATAAAAGGGAGTGAAGATTGTAGGACAGGGTAGTCATATGCAAAACACTTTTGAGGACTGACAGGATGACAGAAGAGAGAATAGGATAAATGGAGGTCTTGGGGTACTAGGATAGAGTTAACAGTAGCAGTTGAGAGGAAAAATTATTTAAACAAGTTTTTTTTTTTTTGAAAAAGACCTCATTTCTTAAGCATAGAGAACTGAGTCAAAAATAAGAGCCATTTCTCAATTAATAAATGATCAAGAGATAGGAATAGTTTTCAGATGAGTTTATCAATGCAATCTATTTAAATTGTCTATCATTATCTATTTAAATTATCTATCCATTGAGATGATCATATAAAATGATGCACGTTCCTCAGTAGTGTACTACCTGAATGCTTGACAGGAAGTTCAATGACTAAGTTAATGTTGATAGATAAGATAAAATGTGATTTATAGTCCTTTTCTGCTTCTCTCCTACCTTTATTCCAAAAATGAAGAGGTCATAGTGGACTAAAAGTCATTTGTTCTTTGTTTCACAGGTTGTTATGCTCAATGAAGTCATCAACAGCAAGTCCATTTACTTCATACTTAGCTAAACCGATCCTTAAATGTCAGATAAAACAATCTTTTCCTTCATCAAAGTTTATTGGAGCTTATGCTCAGAAAAATCTTTGAGAGTCTAGTTTCTCCTGCTTTAAGTCAATGATGTAAACACACAATAAGATAATTTTGATAAAGCTTTAAAAATAAAATTTAACTGGAATAATTCCTATATTTCCATTTTTAAAAATTTTGCCACAATCTTCAGAATGCAAATATGAGAGGAAACAGGTTATTTTTATTTGTTGCATTTAAAGTTTTCTATTTATGTAGAGAACTTAAGTAGTAGCGTCTTGAAGAGAAAGATTCTATGAGATAGAGGTGAGAAATCAAGATATGGGGAAGGCAAAGTGGAAAAGTATAGAGAATGGATATTTTAATTTGATCCTAGAGGAAACAGGGAGCCACTGGAATTTAGTGAATATGGTAGTGATATACTCAGATCTACATTTAAGAAAAAAATAAACTTTTTAGCCATGTATTACCACGTTTTGGGCATTAAATGGAAAGGAGAGAGGTCTGTGACAGAAAGTTTAATTATGAGGTCCTTATGTTAATTTGGGAGAGATGATGACCAGAAACATGAACATGACAGAATAAGAAGCAGCATGATGTTATGGTTAGGACATCATAATGCAGTCAGAAAGATCTGGATTCAAACCTCAACTCAGATACAAACTACCTCAAAAACATGTGGATGTCATTTTGTTTCTCTGTGTCTCAGTTTCCCTAGCTATAAAATGAAGGGGCTGGTATTGATAGCCTTTAAAATACATTGCAGTTCTAAAATTATGATCCTATGACCATAAAATAGTGGTACTTTAACCACATTGCTTGCCATTACAATATTAATCACAGCTTTGAGAGGGGTCACTTACAACTGTAGCAGCCAGTGCCAACTTAGGAACATAATTCTTTTCTTTTTCCTTTTTGTCTGTAAAATGATAACTTAGAAGTGAAAGTAGCAGGGGAAATTCTTTGAGTAAATACAACCTTGAGTACCCACAGGGGACATGGAATCACAGTAGGTATTAGCAGCTTTACAGAATTTATATATGTCATTTTAGATGTCTTCCCGTTTAAAAGCCGAGAACTAAAATTGTAACCCTTCAGTGCCTGATTTCAGTTCACAAGAAATTCTGCAGATGATTCTTTGTATAAAAATAATAATACCTGTCCCAAGATGGAAGTGAATATTTAAAACCTCTTGGTACAAGGGGAATAAGTAGTCTTGTTGTAGGAAGAGTACAACAAAAAAGAATAACATTTTCTCATTTCTATCAGAATTCCTCTCTAAAAACTGAAACAAAAATAGTACATATATACCCAATACCTAAAAATGATCAGGTTAGGTAATTTTTCTCTAATGTTTGCTCTCTCTGCTTCTCTCTCTCTCTCTCTCTCTCTCTCTCTCTCTCTCTCTCTCTCTCTCCTCTTGGCTTCAAAATAGCCCCCTCTCTTATGACCACCACTAGAATTTCCATGCCTGATAAATGAATATGTTCATGCTTATTTTCATCCAAGCTCCAGCTTTTATCTCTAATCACCTTCTGGATATTTCCATGTGGATGTTTCTTCTATCATCTCAAAGAGAAGATATTAAAAATTTACATTTATTAGGTAGATTTCCATTCTCCACTGTAGAAAGTTTATTCTGAATCTTTCTTATTTAGTCCTATTGTCATGCCTTTTAAAAATTTATTTCCTCACCAGGAATGCCTTCTCCTCTTCAGAATCTATAATTCCATTCTGTCTATTCCTGGAAGTCTTTGCTTTTCTTTCCATTACAAATGGCACAGTGGATAGAGTGCTGGAATCAGACATCAGAAGATCTGACTTCACAGCGAATCTCAGTTACTGTGTGACCTTGAGAAAGCTACTTAGTCACAGTTTGTCTTAGGTTCCTCAAATGTAAATGAAATAATAAATAGTTATCTTCCTTGCAAAGTTGTTGTGATGATCAATAAGATAATTAGAATGGTCACTTGCACAGGCCTTGAAACATTAGCGAAGTTATGTAAATGCTTATTCTCTTCTCTTTTCTTATGTGAACTTCAACTCATATGTTTTCTATAAAAATTTCATAATTAATTACTTATTGTCTTAAGTTGTTCATTATCTCACATTTATATTATTTTCTACATGTTATCTTAGTATTTTATTTTTTTATGTAACTTCTTGTACCATCTCCATTATATCCTATTATAAAATATTCAATGAATAAAAACAATATTTAAACATAAACATAAGAGTTTACAAAATATTTTCATATGTTTTTTCCAATTTTATGCTAATAAGTATAAAATAGGTAGTACTTTTATTATCTTTTGATAAATAGAATTCATTTTTGAAAAGTTAGGTGTACTTGAATCACTTGTTCAATTAATTGGTCCTATCAATGTAGAGTTGCAGAAGTTGAAAGGGCTTACATGGGGGACAGAACTGGGGGAAGGGCATCTTTTAAGAGGTACCATCTTTCTCTAACCCATAAGGATAATATTCCCTAACCATATGACATCCTCTTCCCTAGCACCCCATTTCCTTTACCCTACCCTTCTCTGAAACCTCTCATGTCTTCTTCCCATGCCTAGAAGCTTATTAGTTTGTAACCTCATTTTAGATATTTGGAAGTGTCCCTGTTTATGACCTCAGAAATGAACCCCTATTGGACCTGTGAAAGCAGAATTTCACTTCTTTAAAAATAAATAACTGCTTGACACCTGAGCTACCCTTGTGAAAAAAAGGTAGAACCTAGATTTGAAGGAAAATCTTGAAATAACTTTTGTATAGTGTTCAAGGATAACCTTCTCCTAGGTCCATCATAAACTTTAAAGACCAATCTTCTGTCACAGCCTGAAAATTATTAAATCCTTGGGCATCTCTGGTTTTGGTTGCAGTAAAGGGTAGCTAGCTGGCACAGTGGATAGAGTACTGGCCCTGAAGTCAAGAGAACATGAGTTCAAATCCAGCTTCAGACAACTTGATATTAGTTGTGTGATCTTGGTCAAGTCACTTAATTCTAATTTCCTCGAATCCATGGTCTCCAGTCATCCTGATTTATATCTGGCCACTGGACCCAGATAGCTTCAGAGAAGAAAGGGTGATTGGTGACTTTGTATAACATCCCTCACTCAAATTCAATTCAAGTTTATACCATGGTATCACCTCCCTGATGTAATAATCTTGTTCAAGAATGAAGGGGGAAAAAAAACCCTCAACTTTTGAGATGTAAATCTGGGCCTCAGTGTAGAAGACAAAATAATTGCTCTGATCCCATTCCATTAATTTTCTCCATAAGCCTTTTGATGTCTAGATGTCATATTCAGCCGTTTCACTCACATATATCAATTTTAAATCCTCGTGACTCCAAAACCAGCACTCTATCCACCACACTACCTGCTTGATTAGTACAGGGAAAAGGAATGTAAGTATAGGGATAGGGAACCTATGATCACATTTTTAATCTTAACTGTGAACTTTTTATATAGCTGTTTAAAATAAACCAAATACCAATTGATGGTACATTTTAAAAATATAAACCATTAAGCAATTAATTCAAGCAATGATTGACCCATCTGATTGTTCTATCAAAACACCTTTCATTCCCAACAAGGAAACAAAGATTCCCTCAATCACTTCATTTTTTGATGAGGAAATTGATTCAATAATTTGGTAACTTGTCCAGACATCATTTTATACCCCATCCACTTTATACCTTTCTAGTTTGTGCTTCCTCCAATCCAAGTACTTTAATAGTGAAAAAAGAGATTTTTTTTTTATTTTGAGGAAAACATAAGGATGTTTTAGGAAAAGATCAAAGAACTAGAGAGAATATTGAAAATTAATAAGATGTTGGGGATGTTAGTGGGAGAGGGCCACTGACAATTTCTTTAAAAAGATATGAGGTTATGATGCCAAGAGTACATGTATATAGATTGACTTTAGGAGTTAGAGGGACTAATTTATCATCAGATATACATGTGACAGACATAATAAAGGAAGATGTCTTTGCAATATTACCTGAGGAGGAGGTGAAAAGAAAAGTTATCTGGCAATGACCTCAAATTTTTCAATAAAGTATGGGTAAATGTCCTTAGATGAGAAGAATGGAGCTTGAAGAGATTCAGTGTAAAAGCTAAAAGAAAGAGGAAAAATTCTAGAGTAATTACTAAAGTAAGTGAAACAATTAAAGATGTGTAAAATTATTACTTTGCTAAAAATTTCAAGAGTTAAATCCATCTTTTGTTTTATACTTCAATTCTTCTTTCATTACAAGAACCAAAGTGATAAGACAGAGTGTCTATTTCACTTTACTTTTAAAAATAACTAACTCCTAAGACTACATTCATTGTTCCATTTCATTATATTATTGATATGTGATGATTAAGACTTGAAGCAACTATTTTCATATATATAATTTATCATAAAATAATAATTATGTATTTAATCATTCTGACTTTATGAATGGTCAAAACACTTTGTTACAAATTGTATTTAATTTAGTTCATCAGTTTCATATTTAAATTGCAAGTGTATAATGATCTATCAAATAGATAATAATTAGTATTATTGTAGTTGTTGTGTTGTCCTTCCTTCTCAAAGAAGACCATGATTTCAAAGGAGGTGATGCTGTGACAAGAACATGAATCAGATTTGAAGGGGAAGGAAGGCTATGCTAAATCACCAGCCTCACTATCTCTTCCAGAAACAACTAGGTAAATGGTCAGATATATATCAGGACGATTGGAGATGGCTCTGGATGCAAAACAATCAGAGTGAAGTGACTTGCGGAAAGTCACACAGCCACTAAGTGTCAAGTATCTGAGCCTGGATTCAAAACCCCATCCTCCTAACTACAAGGCCAGCCTTCTATTCACTGCACCACCTACTTGCCTACTATAAGAATAAGAAACCTATGCTTAGGGATATGGAACCTATGATCATTTTTTTCTTAACTTTGAACTTTTTATTTAGTTGTTTAAAATAAACCAAATTCTAATTGATGTTAAATTTTGGAAACAGAAAACATATGATTCTCTAATTTTCAGATTAGTAGATAATCCTTGGAATAAGTTTTACAAATTAATAACAAAAACAGAAAAAAATCTTCATTTCTATAATTTTTAGCTCCAAAATTTCAGATCCTGACAATTTTTTGGCTTCATTGACATTTGATAGATATATCCAAGTTCATGTAAAGTTATTCAAAACTCAAACCAAGTGTCATGATCTGATTCATTTAGTTCTTTTTCTTGTGAGTTAAATTAATAATCTTTTTGCCTAAAATAATTATAATTTGTCAGAATTATATACTAATATAACATATATACTAATATACTATATACTAATAACATTTATGAATATCATTTTAAATAGTTGTTATATAATCTATAAATCACATGATTTCAGAGTTAGGTGTCTCACAGGGAAATCATCCCAACTTGCTCTTATCTAATAACTCTCCATACCTCCATCAAAAATTAATCTATTCTTTAATTGAAAGTATATGAATAGGGGTGGCTAGGTGGTGCAGTGGATAGAGCACCGGCCTTGGAGTCAGGAATACCTGGGTTCAAATCTGACCTCAGACACTCAATATTTACCTAGCTGTGTGGCCTCAGGCAAGCCTCCTAACCCCATTGCCTTGAAAAAAAAAACAAAAAAAAGTATACTAATAAGGAAAACATTGCCATCAGAAGCAAACAATTTTATTCTGGAATACTTCCAATTATAAGGAAGTGTTTCCAACCACCAAAGATAAATCTTTCTCTCAGTAACTATTACCCATCATTCCTTGTAGCAGCACTCCATGCTGGAGTGTGCTGCAAACACATAAATTGAATTCAAGACAGCCAATTGCTGATTATTAGTTACACAATTTACACAGTGGAAATCAGAAAAGTTACAAATTTAGCGTTTAATGAATTATCTGTGCTTTACTAAATTGTAGAATAAGTGAATAATAAATGCTATATTTTAAAAATGTGTCATTAATATTTTTCCCACTTTTAGGAACATTTATTGTTACAACTGCTTGTATGAACTTATCAGGCTTTCAAATAATTGAAGACTGTACCCATATTTCCCTACATTATTTCTTTTCTAGCATCCTCACCCCAATTCTTTTAAATGAACTTTGTTTGACAGAGTTTATAATTCTCTCATTCTTGAGGTTATCTTGGTCAATGACAAGATTTTTTGTTTTAAGGAAGGTGAGTCTTAGTACAGCAAGTTGAAATATTAATTGGAATAATCAAGCATTATCATATTATGTAAGTAAAGAGAGAAAAATGAGGGAGGTAAGAAAGAAAGAGAAGAATCTTCTATTAGAAAAGAGAAATATATGAAATACATTTAGACTCAGGGGGAATATCAGTCAATCCAATTTGCTATGAGCCAGGTGTACAGATATTTACAGAAATTTACATGTGTAATATCAGTTGTCAAGCAATCAAACTCAATATGAAATGAAATGATGAAAAATGTAAATGAAAATCATAGGTAGAAAAAGAATATGCTGGACAATGAGGAGAAAGAGGTGCAATTTAGGTGCCAATTGATCACATATTAACCATGGGACCTTAGGTTATATATTTAATTTAAGAGTCTGGATTGTTCATTTGTAAAATAGAGATAATAAATAATGTCCCATATCCTTCTCAGGATCATTGAAATAATATGTATCTGTGTTAAAAACCTCTAAGAAGTGTTATAAAATTTAAAATAATTTTAAAAGTTAAAGTCACAACAGAACTTTGGAAAGAAGAAAGGAGAAAAAAGTTAAATAGATAAGGATTAGAAGTCAGGATTTCTCAATTTTATCCTCAGCTCACTTGTAATTATCTACTCACCATATTCCTCATCTATAAAATGATAAAGTTGGACTAAATAATCTATAAGTTTCCTTCCATTTCAAAAATATTATGATATGATGATAAATTTCATATCCACAATACTTACACACTGTTATGTTAATAGTCTAGCATCGGAAGTATTATTGCAAAGCTTACATGTTGGTTGGATAAAATTTCTTCCTTCTGTTCAGTTATCTGTGTAATTGAACTTCATACTTTATGAATGTTGCTGTGCTGCTAAAGTGAAGTATCAGGTTGGAAACTGTTAGTAGTAAAAATTGCTATTGTATCTTTCTATCCACACCACAAGAGGAAAGCCATTTTAGTGAATGTT
Source organism: Macrotis lagotis (assembly GCF_037893015.1). Taxonomy (NCBI): domain Eukaryota; kingdom Metazoa; phylum Chordata; class Mammalia; order Peramelemorphia; family Peramelidae; genus Macrotis; species Macrotis lagotis. The sequence goes on along the minus strand of NC_133666.1, from coordinate 365,288,267 downwards.
TTTCAGACTGTTCTTGTCGCCTTCTTTATCATCTGCTGCTAATGGACATGGCAGATGGGGGCAATGCAGCATCACGGAATATTGAATACAACTTTCCTATACAGACCATTTTTGCAGGGGCCATTTAGCTAACACAGTGAAATGCATTTGATTATGCCAAAGGTTTGTGGCTGCCCAGGAGGCAATAACTTGAGAACTGTGTAGAAAGCACCATGTTTAGCAATGATATTTTGTAGCTGAAAATGTCTCTCTAGCTGTATCAAAATACCTGTAAGCTAACATCTGGTTATCTGGGTAAGTACAAATAATAAAATAAAATTTAGATTTGACATTTCAATCTTTAAATAAATTTTTAGTACCTGATTTACCATCTATATATGTTGTTCTTGGGGTAATTCTAAAGTGATTCCTTATGTTATAAAGTATCATAAGGCAATGATATATTGAAAGAACATGTCACACGAGTTAAAAAATTGACACTGGAATAACTTTCTATCTATTATGAGCTTAGCAAAAATTGGCAAGTGGAATCTTCTTTCTTGAAATCATTAGTGTCACCTATAAAATTCTTGTATTGATATGAGACCAAGATTTATTGGGAAGTGTATAGAACATAGAATCAGGAAACGCCTGTATTTGAATCGTATGCCCTAACCTAGCTGGGTGGTCATTAACAAGTAAATCAATTAATTTCTGTGAACTTCGTTTATTTTTCTTTTGTAAATGGGAATAAAAATAACACCTCCCCCCTCAGGGTGGCTGTAAATATCAAATTAATTTAAAAAATCAAGATGACATTGAACATTTCATAGCACAGTCTGTTTTTTATCATTAAAGACCCTACAAGGCAAAAGAATAGACTCATGTACAATACAAAAACAAAATACAAATTTCAGATGGAATCCATTCAAACGTGAATTCACACATGAAGCAAGGATATATGTTGGAGCCAGTTGTACTGTCTTTTGAGAGCAGTTGTTCAGTTTCCAAGTGTGGGCACTCACACCTCAGATATCCATAAAAATTGTAAATCAGAGTTTGATTTATTGTTTTGTTGATTGTCTAGACAAGTCATACCAAAATCAAATAGATGTGGGGCTATTAATCTATATGTAAGGATTTCTGCCACCTTCATATTGACTTAGTTTTAAAAGTAATATTAAATATGCTTTATTATATTTATTTATTTTGTTAACTGTTTCCAAATAATATGTTTATCTGTCTCAGGCTATACTTGAGAAAAATTTTAGCAGATTCAGGCCACACATTACCTCACTGCATGATTTTTTTTTACTCTTTTGCAAGGCAAATGGGGTTAAGTGGCTTGTCCAAGGCCACAATGCTAGGTAATTATTAAGTATCTGAGACCAGATTTGAACTCAGGTACTGCTGACTCCAGTGTCGGTGCTCTATCCTCTGTGTCATCTAGCCACCTACCTCACTGCATGATTAACATCTATTATCTTGAATTAAAAAAAGTGATGGGAAAATGTTAGTAATGAAGTGTAAACTTAAAAATGTGTTATTTATACATTTTTTGGGGGGGGGGAAGCAGCCAGCCAGTTTTTAGACATTTACTTACCAACATACCCCTCACTATGCCTTGTTACATATTAAGCATTTTTGCAGTGATTCAGATGGAGAATGGAGCAATCAAGGAATCACAGATCTATAAATAGAAAGGATCTCAGAAACATTATCAAATATAAAATTCATAGAAAATCAGGGTATCTAACACTTTAGATGAGTTAATCAAAATCCTGAAAGATCTCAACAGGTTGAATAAATAGGGGAAAGAATTAGCAAAACATAAATATCAATACTTGGATTCCAAAATCCCTCACTTGATCTTGCCATACTTAGTTTAAAAATTAACAATCATCTACTAATTGTTAAAAAAAATGACTGATCACCTTCTCTTTGATACCCTCTTCTCTCTCTTTTCAGGTCACCATTCTATCAGGTGTCCTATTTATCTGACTTTATTGGATCCTCAACTAGGTCATATCCCCTTCTAATTGATATTTTATTATATCTTTCCAATAACATGAATGTTTTTCTACATTCAACAACTTGCATATTTATGTTACACAATTTTCTTTCACCCTCATTTCCTCTCCCCCCACTCAGCAGTAAATAGTCATGAACCTTGAACCTGTGCCTTTGTGTTTAATGTGCTTACTTATAGGTCATTTTTTGTATTAGGAATTAGGACTAAGGGAAAAAAGAAAAGCATGATATTAGAAGAAAAAGCAAAAGAGAAATTTTTGAAAAGTGAACAAAGCATTCATTCAGATTCTGGTGGATTTTTGTTTTGTTTTGTTTTGTTTGTCTTGTTTTGTTTTCCATCTGCATGTGGATGATGTTGTCCATGGGAGATATCCCAGAGTTGTCCTAACTTTCAGAACTGCTGAGAGGATCTGTATCCATCATAGTTGATCAATTCACAATGTTGTAGCTAATGTATACAATGTTCTCTTAGTTCTGCTCCCTTCATTCAATATCAGTTTTTGCAATTCTTTCCATGCTTCTCTAGTATTTGCCAATTAATTGTTTCTTATGAAACAATAGTACTCCACAACATTCATATACCATAACGTCATTCCTCAATTGATGGACATCCCCTCACTTTCCAGTTCTTTGCCAATAAAAAATAGCTGTAACAAATATTTTAGAACACATGGGACTTTTCCCCTTTTTATGATTTCTTCAGGATACAGGGTTAGAATTGGTATTGCTAGTCACAAGGTATGATTGGTTTCATTGTTCTTTGGTCATAGTTTCAGATTGCTCTCCAGAATGGATGAATTAGTTCACAATTCTACAACAGAGCATTAAATGTTACAATTCTCCCACAACTTCTCCAACACTTTATCATTTTCCCTTTTTGTCACCTCAGTCAATCTGATAGGTATGAGGTCGTATCTCATACTTGTTTTCATTTCCATTTCTCTATTCAATGATGAATTGGGGCATTTTTTCATATTTTATTATATATATATATATATATATATATATATATATATATATATATACATAGCTCCATTTCTACATTTGAAAACTTTCTATTCATATCTTTTGATCATTTATTTATTGGAGAATGTAGTTTATATCCATTATAGGAGAATATCCTCCCAATATCATTAACTCAATATGTTCAAAACAAAACTCATTATCCCCTCTGGCCACAACTCTCCCACCACTTTTCATTCCTTATTACTCTAGAGAGCAACAATATTCTTTCAGTGTCTCAGGCTCACAATCTAGGAATCATGATGGCTTGACCACTATTTCTTACCACCCAAATGCAATCTGTTGCCATAGTCTATTGATCTCACTTTTGCAAAATCTTTCAGCTATACTTATTCCTCTGGTGCATGTACTCATTGTCTCCTCTATGAACTATTGCAATAGGCCACTGCTTGGTCAGTCTTCCAATAGTTTCTATTTTCATCCATTCTCTATTTCATTATCAAAGAAATTTTCCTAAAGCACAAATACAATCATTTCACCTGACCAACAGTGACAGAATATCATCTCCAGGATCAAATAAAAAAAATCATTTGGCATTCAAGATCCTTCATTATCTAGCCTTCTGATCTATCTTTTCATACTTCTAACCTTGTGCTCCTTCCTTCCTCATGTACTGATCCAGTGATACTTATTTCCCTGCTGCTTTCTCAATAAGACCTCTTAACTCTGGTCATTTTCAGCATGGTATAGATTGCCAGTCATATGCTTTGATCTGACAATAACAAATCTACCCTATCTCCTGACTCTCCTGGTTCACTTTAAATTCTAACTAAAATCTCACTTTTTAGCTCATCTATCCTAAATATTTTTAATTATAATATCTTTCATCTGAAGGGAAATAGTTTTTATTTACCCAATATTTAGCATGTTGCTATATATTTGTTTTCTTGTTGTTTCTCCCATTAGATTGTGAGCTCCTTGAAGACAATGACTGTGTATTATATTTCTGTGTATTAGCAAGATTCAGCTCAATGCCTGGTATAGTAAATACTTCCTCATAAATGATGATTAACTGATAAATTGGCTTAAAGCAATTATGTGAGGGTGAAACTGAAAATAGCATACATGTTGAAAAATCAAGGATTTAGGGGACTTTAAGATAAATAAAAGACATAAATGTGTTGTTACAGATAAGAAAAAAAGCTAGTATGAATAGTCTTCCATAAGAGACACAGGATTAATAATAAGATACATATTGGCCTGGAAATAATCTATTCTGGTTAAATTTCAAGTATATTACATTTAGTTTGGACACATTTTTAGAAAGATAGGCATTGACAAAATGGAACATTTTAACAGGAAGGAAGCCAGGATGGAGAAAGACCTTGAAACTGTAATGTAGGGATGTTCATCAACTGTAAATGATGAAACAAGTTATGGAATGTCTTACAGGATCTGCTTCTGATTTAAGGAAGCATGATCAAGAGGATAATGTACACATTAATAGCAACACTGTTAGATGAACAACCTTAATAGAAGCAGTTCCTCTAAGCAGTTCAGAGAGCTAAGGCAACCTTATTAGATTAGCTTTGGACAATGTTATCCTCATCCAGAGGAAGAAAAAACAAAACAAAACCCAAAAAAGGAAAAACATACCCTTAAAAATCTTATGAACAGTATAAAATTATCTTTTATGTATATCTTACCCTCAATATTAATTCCTCATACCCAAGATGACTAATGTGTAAACATGATTACCAAACATATGGATGCACAAGGTTAACCTGACTGTTCTTCGCTGAGAAGGGAAGGTGGAAGGAAATTTTATAACTTATAAATATACCTGTGCATATGGATGAAAATAAATTAATTAATTAAAAAGAAAAAAACTATGATGTAAAAAGATCAATGGAAAGAACTAAAACCATTTATCCTCCAAAAGAAAAGAATGGTTTATAGAGTGGGAATGGGCAACATAAACTGTTATTAAGTATTTGAAGGATTATCCTATGGACAAGGGATTAAACCAATTCTGCTTATCTGCAAAGGGAAAATCTCCATTTGAAAGGAAATCGCACCCCCCAAAAAAAAAAAACTAAAAACTTTAGTTGCTTTTAAAGGAGTGAACAAAAGTTTATTAAAATTACAGCTTTCCAAAAGTCATACTGAAGGGAAAGAATGCATTCTTCCTTTGAGTTCCACAAAAGGAAACTCTAGTGATCATATGTCAGCAATGTTAGAAAAGTAGGTTTCTGTTCTGGTATGGAAGCAAGGTCTATTCCATCTCTGATATTTCCATGATCTAAATAATACAATAAATGAAAACTATGTCAACAATTGAATTCAATGAATTTGAACTCAGGTCCTCCTGATTCCAGGGCCACTGCTCTATCCACTGCACCACCTAGCTGCCTCTATGTGCTTTTAATAAGGATAGTTCTCATATATTATAAAAAGAGATAGTCAAAATCAGATTCTGCTATTTCCAGTTGATTTCTTATATTACAGGGGAAATAATCTCAGTTGCTCTTTCAAAAAGAATAGAAAAGATCCTTTTTTATTCCTCATTCTTATTCTCCTGCTATGGGTTTCTTGTGATTGTATTATTTCTCAACCAGAGTATAATAAAATACTATTTGAGTTTCCAGGCATTTTGATTCACAAAGAATGTCCTAGAAATGATGTACTACCAACAGGAAGGATGAATTTATTTGCATTTTTATAAATATCTGGTGTAGAATCATAAGTGAGTTAAAGGTAACCTTTTTTTCCACTTTCCATTTAGAACTCTAGCAATTAATGAGTGTAATGTAAATGGTGAAATCACAGGCCATGGAAGAGAGAAGTTAACTACCTTGCCCAGAATCACAGACAGTAAATGTCAGAAACAGGACTTGCAGCCAGGTCTTTCTGATTCTGAGGCCAGCTCTCCATCTACTATGTCATTGCCCCTGATTCCAAATGAAAAAACCCATATTACTTATGGATGATGAAGCAAGACTGAAAATAAAATTGATGCAAAAAACATACAACTCAAGAAAGGATTTTATGCCATCATCTAATTACCTCTCTTCTTTCCCAAATAAAGCTAATCAATTCAAGACAAACACTAATTTTCTAATACTTAAAAATATTTTCGTTACCTAATATTTACTCCTAAATTCTTTGTTACATGGAATAGCAGGCATTTCTTGTTTACTTCTTCCCTCAAGATGTGTTGCTGAAATTTAGACCCTTAATTCCTGTACTATTTTCCTCTGTGGAGAAGAAAAAAATGACCAATCTCTTAAATAATGGAAGACATTAAGTAATTAACTGTCAGAACTTTTTATTCTTTAGAATAAATAGTTCACATACTATTTTTTAGACATTTTGTATCTCACCACACTCTGATATATTTAGTTAGTAAATACAGAATAAAAAGATGAATTAAAAATAAAATGTGCATTTTAAAATCATAGAAACATTAAAAAATGAGACATATAAGAGCAATATGCATTTTCTTACATTGTAACAATGCACATAATGCATCTCATCAGAAATGCTTGTGATCTGCTCATCTACATGGTCACAGTCAAGTTCTTTTCAATTTGTTCTAGAAAGTTATTTTTCAATTTTTGTCATGTATATGACTATCATATTTTATAATTCTAATCATTTTAAATACCATTTAAATGAACACATATGAATTCTATTATGAAAGCATTGTGATCTTAATTATATAAGATCAGAAGATCATAATGATGTTACAAAATTTTGATAAAAAAGAATAATGTTAAAATAAAATAAAAATAATATAACCCATTTTTTCAGGAAACATATAAATCTGTTTTATCTTCCTCAATATTAGCAGCAAAAGGAAATAAGTCATCATAGAATGATAAGAAAAAATAACTACTTCTGAGATTACAAATGAAACTATTTTTGTGTTTGGAAAATATTATAAGGATTATCTATCATCCTTTATTTGAAAATGAGCAAAATCACAAAATGCTAAATATAGTAAATCAATTAGGAACTTAAAGTGAGATTACTGACAGTTGTGGGGGGGGATCAAGCAGTGACTGCAGAGAACAAAGGAAGAAACAAACAAAAGAAGAAAAAAGAATACCAAAGAAAATAAATAATTAAATAAATGAAGCTAAACTTAACAAAACAAAACAAACCACAAAGAGCCAAATTACAGTTCAGAACACATTGATATTGCAGCAGATGTAGTATGAAACATTTGAGCAATAATTATGGCCTAACCTAAATAGAACTATGTCCAAAATACAAAAATAAGAGACATTTGTCACATTGAACAAGCATGACAAAGAACAGTGAGGAAGAATGCAACACTTTCTTTTATAAACTCTTATTTAGGAAAAAAAAAAAACAATTCTAGTGTCTTTAGAACATGAATCACAAATCTTGCTGAATGACTACAAATGAAAAAAAAGACACAAAATAAAAACTGAGTCCTTTCATAAATAAATTGCATCAAAATAATTCCAAATTTTCTAAACTAATACAGTTTGATGATTTTAGAACCCTAGGGAAAGAAATAGCCTATTTTGAAATTCTCAAAAGACAAATTCAGGTCAATGCATAGCAAAGACAATATTAAATAGCACACAGAATCACTTACATTTCAATGGCATGATATAGCAAGACTGATGGCCTACAGCTAAGACAATTGAACTAATCAAGTATGTTTATCTTATTAGCTTGAATATTTTAAGAAACATTTGAACTCCTGACCATATATCATCTAATGAAATAAAAATTAAATGAATAGTCACAAGCAAATATGTATAACTATATACAAACAAAAGGAAGCAGAAGATAGTCCCTGCCTTCAAGGAGCTCACAATTTTTAAGGAATAAAATAAGCCAACAAATATGTGCAAATAGGTTATCCATAAGGTTAATAGGAAATGAGAGAACAAAATGGTGCTGTAATTAATAGTGGTTTGTGAAGACTTCCTGTAGAAGATGGGATTTTAGTTGGACATATGAAACTGATTTAAATTACTATTGATTAGAGAAATACAAATTGAAACTACTCAGAAGTACCTCATCACACCTATTGGATTGACTAATATAGAAAAAAAGGTAAATATGGGGCAATTGGAAAATTAATGTATTGTTGGTAGAGTTGTAAAATAGTGCAACTATTCTGGAAAGCAATTTGGAATTATGTTCAAAAGGCAATCAAACTGTGTATACTCTTTGATCCAACAATACTCTTACTAGAAACTACATACCAAAGAGATCACAAAAAAAGAGAAAATGACAATATATACCAAAAAATGAGCACTTTTTGTTTTGTCAAGTAATTGGAAATTGAGGCAATGACTATCACTAAGGGAATAATTGAGCAAATTGTGAAATATGAATTTGATGTAATATTACTGTAGTATAAAAATGATGAACAAGTAGATTTCAGAGGAAAAAATCATGGAAAGACTTAAATCAACTGATGCTGAATGAAGTGAGCAGAACTAGAAGAACACTTTATTCAGTAAAGCACCATTGTGCAATGATCACCTATGATTAACATAACTGTTCTCAGCAATATAATGATCCAAGACCATTCCAAAAGGCTCATGATAGAAAACGTTATACACACACAAAGAAAAGTAATGGGAGCTGAATGCAAATAAAAGCATACTACTTTATTTTTTTTATTTTCTGTGTTTTTTCCCTTTTGTTCTGACTCTTCTTTCAGAACATGATACATGTGGAGATATGTTTCCATGATTGAACATGTAGAACCTTTATCAGATTGATTATTGTCCTGAGGAGAGGGAATAAAAGAAAGGGAGGGAAGAAGGGAAAATGGGAAATTCAAAATTTTACAAATTAAATGTTGAAAACTATCTTAATATTATATTGAAAAAATGCTAATTATGAAAAAGAAAGAGATAATACATGGTTGGGAGCAAGGTGTAAAATGATTATAGTAAAGAAGACTCTCCAAAAAGAAAATGGCATCTGATTTATGAGATTCCTGAGGATGATGGAAGAAAGGAACACTGTTCTTATTGTTGCTTTTTTTTAAACTTAAAAATAATCAAAGACATTAAGAGAAAATTAGAGATCTTAAGAAAAAAGAAAGTAGTAGAAATTTGGAAAGAGTTGACAGAACAGGATAAGAAAAGGATAGGAGAAAGAAAATGAAACAAGGAAACATTAATGAAGGAATACCCTAGGAAAGGAATGTGAAGAGGAGAAAGAAATTTCCTATATTTCTCTTGTTTAATTAGGGTATAACATTTTTTCATATAAATTTTGTGGGAAAGAGAGGGAAGGAGAATATTGTGTAGAAATACAGCAAAAATAAATAGTAAACTGAGCTGGAATATGAAGAGGAAGGAGTAGGAATGAAAGAGAGTATAGAATCAAGGAGTGAGTACCTTATAAAAGAAACAACTATATTGAAAATTATGAATGGAAGAAGGAAAAATAAGAGGGAAAGAAAGACTCAAAGATCTCTTTCATGTATTACTGAAATTGAAGAGGCAATATCATTTCAATATACTTGTTTCAATGACATATATTGCTGATTTAATGTCCTCGAATTGCCAACGTTTTTATTTCCCTTTTAAATGAATGATTTGTAAGCAATGTGGACAAATAAATAATTAGATGTAGAAGGTGAAATCAAAACTGCACAGGAATAGCAAAAAAAACTTTAAAAATATAAAAATAGATCATTTGAATAAAAATATTCATATAATCATATCAATAGCATCAGAAAAAGTCATTGCAAGTATCATGCACTCACTTATTAAAAACAAAAAGTGTGGAAACAAATTTATTTTCCTTAATGTACTAAACAGGATAGTAAATTTATATAATACTTTATTAAATTTTCATGGTTTTTTATTTCCATTTATTTTATATAGGTTAAAATATATAGTAATACAAAACATTTCCATAATGGTCATGCTGTGAGAGTCAACAAAGTTTTCCCAGCCCCTAAAAATTAATTTCAAGAAAAATATAGTCATACACACCAAAAAAGACATAGTTCTTTCTTTGAGGTGGACAGTATTCTTTACCCTAAATCCATCAACGTTGTCTTGGGACTCAGCATCGTTGGGAAGTTTAGTAGATTATCCTACAACATTGCTGTTGCTTTGCATAAAGTACATTTTCCATTGCATCTATTTTCCAGGTTTTGCTGAGAACATTCTGTTCCTTATTTCTTACAGCAGAATAACATTCCACCATAATTACATATAATAATTTGTCCAAACATCCCTCAATTTCCAGTTCCTTGCCACCAGAAAAGAGTTGTTATAAATATCCTTGCATAATTAGTCCTTTTCCTTCCCCTTTCATCTCTTCTGGAATATGGACTTGGTAGTGGCATTGCTTTGTCAAAGGGTAGGAATAGTTTTATAGGCCTTTGGGAATAGTTCCAAATTTTTCAACAGAATTGCTGAATCATTTCACAACATCTCCAAGAGGGCATTAATATCTCATTTTCCCTAAATCTCTAACATTTGTTATTTTATCTTTTTGTCCAGTAGGTAAAAGATAGTAATTCAGAATTGTCCAAATGGACATTACTCATATCAATAGATATTTAGGACATTTTTTCTAATTATTGTACATATTTTTGAACATTTTTAATAGGGCAATGGTTCTTATTTTTTAATGAACTTGACTCAGCTCTCTTTGTTTGAGAAATGAGGCCTTTATCAGAGAAACTTGTTTGAATATTTTTGCCCTGAGTTACTATTACTAACTCTATTTCCCTCCATCCTACTCCCCTATAAACCATTTATTCTATTCTCTCTCTTTCACTTTGTCCTTTCTCATCAGCATTTTGCTTCTGGTAACCCCTACTACAACTTTCCATCTCTTCTATTACCTCTCCGTGCTATCCTCCATTCCCTTCCCCTCCTACTTTCCCTTAAGGCAAAATACTTTTCTAAACTCAGTTGAAGATGTATATTAGTCCCTCTCCATTGCCAAAACTTTTCCTTGCCTCTTTTATGTGAAATAACATATCTCATACTACTTCACCCTTTTCCCAGTACATTCCTTCCTCACCCCTTAACTCCATCTTTTTAAATATTTATTCCTTCATATTCAGCTCCCTGCATATAGATTGTGGCTTGACAACATATGCTCCTTCTAACTGCACTAATAAATGATAAAATTTATGAGTTATCAGTATCATCTTCCCAGGCAGGAATATAAACAGTTATCTCCATATCATCAAGTACTTTATGATTTGCCTTTTCTGTTCACTTTTTTGATCATTCACTTGAATCTCATATTTGAAGATCACATTTTCTATTTAGTTCTGGTCTTTGTGATTGGGAAAGTTTGAAAGTTCCCTCTTTCATTCAATGTCCATCTTTTCCCCTAGAAGAAAATGTTCAGTTTTTCTAAGTCGTTGATTCTGATTGCAACTCAAGCTCTTTTGCCTTCTGTAATAACATATTCCAAGACCTATGATCCTTTAATACAGAAACTTGTAAATCCTGTGTTATCCTGATTGGGGCTCTATGATAACTGAATTATTTCTTTATGGCTGCTTACCATATTTTCTCCTTTACTTGGGAGCTCTGAAATTTGGCTGTAATATCACTAATAGTTTTAATTTTGAAATTGTTTTCAGGAGGTGATCAGGGGATTCGTTCAATGTCTATTTTACCACTCTTCCAGAATATCTGCTTCTAGAATATCAGGGAAGTTTTCCTTGATAATTGAAAGATGATATCTGTATTTTACAGGATTTTCAGGCAGTTCAATAATGTTTAAATTATCTTTCTCTCCCCTGGATCTCTTTTCCAGGTCATTTGTTTTTCCAGTGAGATATTTTACCTTGTCTTCTAGATTTTCATTCTTTAGGTTTGATTTTTATTGCTTCTTGATTTCCCACAAAATCATCAATTTCCATTTGTTCTAGTCTATATTTTAAGGCATCATGTTCTTGAGTGAGCTTTTGTATATCCTTTTACATTTGGCCAATTCTACTTTTTAAGCAATCTTTTCTTCATTGACTATTTGGATCTCTTTTTCCCACTGGGATCAATCTTGATTTGAAGATGTTATTTTCTTCAGTATTTTGGGGGGGCCTCCGCTAAGGCACTGACTTGGTTTCCATGATTTTACCCTATTACTCTCATTTCTCTTCCATTTTTTCACTAGCTCTATTACTTATTTTCCAAAAGCTTTTTGACGTCTTCCAATGCCAGAGAACTATTCAAATTTTCTTGGAGGTTTTGGATGCAAAAGTGTTGACTTTGGCTATCTTCTTCTGAGTGTGTATTTTGATCTTCCATATGTCTAAGATAATTGGCTATGGTTGAATTTTTTTTCTTCTGTCATTTGCTCATTTCCTCAATCTACAAATTGATTTTTTTTTGATAAGTTAGGGTCCTGATTCCAGGAAGAAGAGCACACTCTCCCAAGCTTTTGAGGTCTTTCTGCAGCAGTTTTCAGAGATACATCTAGGCACCTGCAACTTTTCATTTCTTCCAAGATGATGATTTTTTTTGTCTTTTATTCTCCAAGAAGACCCTGACATCAAGGGAAAGGTACTATGATAAGCACATGAATTGGATTTAAATGTCATTAGTCTTACTTTCTCCTCTAGAACATATAGATCCAGTGGCCAAATATGAATCAGGACAACTAGAGATGTTGCTGAATGCAATACAATCTGGGCTAAATGATTTATCCAAAGTCACAGAGCTAGTAAGTGTCAAATGTCTAATGCTGGATTTAGAGTCCTTCTGACTCCAAAATCAATGCTCTGTCCCCTGTGACACCTAGCTGACCAAGTTGCTATGATCTAAGGAGAGGTTTTGACTGCTATCCTGACCTGTTCTCTGGTCTGTGGGTGACCACAAACATTCCTTTCTGTCCAGGAACTGTGAGGAGGGTCCCCTACTCCCTTGAAGCAGGAATCTCTATTGTTCTACTGTTCCTCTTATTCAGGAGACTGTGTTCTGGGACTGAGATCCAGATTAGAGCATGGACAAAGCATCAGAGTCCTGATCCAGTGACAGTAAAGAGATCCCTGTAATTTCCTTTTGATCCCCTTCACATCTGTGTATCAAGAACTCTGGAAGTACCATTACCAAAGACTGTACCTTGCACTATAATCCCATAGTAGTGTGAAGAAATTTCCTGCTGCTCTACCAAATTGTCCTAGACAATGCTTGAGCTAAGAGGTCTGGAAACAGTCACTACTGCCCCTGACCAAGTTGCCCCCCTATCTTTTCCTTGATTGTTGGGACAGGTCAGCTTTGGCATGGTCCACTGCACTGAATTTTTACCCAGTGCAATAGACTCTTCCTGTGGAACTTTCAAGTTGTTGTGTATTAGAAAATTGTTTCACTCAAGTCTTTTTGGGGGATTCTGTCATTGTAGAATGTGTTTACAATCATCATTTAAAGGTATTTCAAGTGGTTCGGGTTAGGGAGCTCAGGTGACTCCCTGCTTTTACTCTACCACCTTGGTTCCTGTATACTTCAAACTTTAAGCATTTATGTTGTCTGCTTTGGTGGGTGTGGCTGTCCCATTTTACAGTTGAGAAATCTGAAACTGATAGAGATTAAGTGACTTGCCAAAGTGCAATCTAGCAAATGTAGCGGAATTTGAACTCAGAATTCTGATTTCAAATCCAGCACTCTGTTTACTATCATATTTACATAAGTACATGAAATCAAATAGCATTACATGCTGAGAAATGCATCATCTTTCAAAAAATCAGGAAATAAGATCACTGTGTTACCACTTTTTTTACCCCTTATCTTGCTTCCCTCCCACCTCCCCCACCCCCAACAGAAGGCAGTTTTTTAGTTTTACATTGTTTCCATGGTATATATTGATCTAAGTTGAATGTGATGAGAGAAATCATATACTTAAGGGAAGAAAAATAAAGTATAGGAGATAGCAAAATTGCATGAGATAACTTTTTCCCCTTAAATTAAAGATAATAGTCTTTGGTCTTTTTTCAATTTGTTCCCTGGATAAAAAAGACATTCTCGATTGCAGATAGCCCAAAGTTGTCCCTGATTGTTGCACTGATGGAATAAGCAAGTCCATAAAGTTTGATCATCACCCCCCATGTTGCTGTTAGGGTATACAGTGTTTTTCTGGTTCTGCTCATCTCGCTCAGCATCACCTCATGCAAATCCTTCCAGGCTTCCCTGAATTCCCATTCCCTCCAGGTTTATAAAAGAAGCAAAGTGTTCCATGACATACATATAGCACAGTTTGTTAAGCCATTCCCCAATTGAAGTACATTTATTTAATTTCCAAATCTTTGCCACCACAAATAGGGCTGCTATGAATATTTTTGTACAAGTGAAGTTTTTGGAGTAGTATTGCTAGACCAAAGTGTAAACACATTTTTGTTTCCCTTTGGACTTAATTCCAAATTGCTCTCCAGAAAAGTTGGATGGGTTCACAACTCTACCAATAATTGTCCAAGATTTCCTAGATCCCTTCCAACATTGATCATTTTACTTTCTGGTCATATTGGCCAGTCTGAGAGGTGTGAGGTGGTAGCTCAGGCTTGGTTTAATATTCTTTTCACTAATAAGTAATTATTTAGAGCAATTTTTCATATGACTATGGATTGCTTTAATTTCCTAATCTGTACATTGCCTTTGCATATCCATTGAACAGTATCAATTGGGGAATGGCTTTTATTTTTGAAAATTTGTCTCAGTTCTTTGTATAATTTAGAAGTGAGTCCTTAGTCAGAAATATTATTTGTAAAGATCCCAGGTTTATTACATTTCTTTTGATCTTGGTTACAGTCATTTTGTCTGTGTAAAAACTTTTAATTAAATGTAATTTAATTTAATGTAATCAAAATTAGCTAGTTTGTTTTTAATGTTGTTCTCAAATTCTTCCTTGGTCATAAACTGTTTTCCTTTCCATAGATCTGACAGATAAATTGCCCCCTTGCACTTCTAGTTTGCTTATAATTGTTTTTATGTCTAAATCCTTTATCCATTTCTTTCTTATCTTAGTATATAGGGTGTGAGGTGTTGGCCTATTCTAAGTTTCTTCCATGCTAATTTCCAATTTCCCCAACAGTTTTTATAAAAGAGAGAGTTTTTTATCCCAACAGCTGGACTCTTTGGGTTTATCAAATAGCAGATTTCTATCATCATTTCCTGCTATTGCCCCCTAGTCTAATCCACTGATCTACCACTCTAATTCTTAGCCAATACAAGACAGTTTTGATAACTGATGTTTTATAATATAATTTTTAGATCTGGTAAGACTAAGCTACCTTCTTTTGCACCTTTTTTCCAATGAATGCCTGGAAATTCTTGATTTTATTTCTCCATATGAATTTTGGTTCTTATGACACTAAATAAGTAGTTTAATTTAGATAGAATTGTCATTTTATTATATTAGCTTGGCCTATACATGAGCATTTGATATTTTCCCTGTTATTTAAATTTGATTTTATTTGTGTGAGACTTGTTTTGTAATTGTTTTCAAAAAGTTTCTGAGACTGCCTTGGCAATAGACTCCCAAGTATTTTAATTTGTCAGGGATTGAATGGGATTTCTCCTTCTATCTCTTTCTGCTGTACCTTGCTAGTCACATATAGAAATGTTGAGAATTTATGAATGTTTATTTTATATTCTGCGACTTTGCTAAAGCTGCTAATTATTTATTAATTCCTTCCCAATTCGAATTCCTCCAATTTCTTTTTCCTTCTCTTATTGCTGAAGCAAACATTTCTAAAACAATTTTTGAAAAATAGTGGTGATAATGGGCATCCTTGTTTCACCACTGATCTTATTGGGAATGCTTCTAGTCTATCCCCATTGCATATAATTCTTGTTGATGGTTTCAGATAGATACTGCTTATTATTCTAAGGAACAATCTATTTATTCCTGTGTTCTCTATTGTTTTTAGTAGGAATGGGTGATGCATTTTCTCCAAAGTTTTTCCAGCATCTATTGATATAATCATATGATTTCTGGTAAGTCTGTTATTGATATAATTAACTATACTAATAGTTTTCCTAATATTGAACCAACCTTGCATTGCTGGGATAAATTCTACTTGGTCATAATTTTTTACCCTAGTGAAAATTTGTTGTAATGACTTTTGCTAAGACTTTATTTAAGCCTTTTGCATTTATATTCATCAGGTAAATATGTCTATAATTTTCTTTCAATGTTTTAACGTTTCCTGGTTGGTGACATAGAGTTAAGCAGAGTTCCATCTTCCCCTATTTTTCCAAAGAGTTTATACAGAATTGGAACCAATTGTTCCTTAAAGGTTTGATAGAATTCATTTCTGACTCCATCTGGTTCTGGAGATTTTTTTTCTTAGAGAGTTCAATAATGGCTTGCCGAATTTCTTTTCTCTGAGATAGATAGATTGTTTAGGTATTTAATTTGTTCTTCATTTTATCTAGGCAACTTATATTTTTTAATTATTCATCCATTTGACTTAGATTGTCAAATTTATTGGCATAAAGTAGGGCAAAATATTTCTGAATTATCACTTTAATTTCCTCCTCATTGGTGGTGAGCTCAACTTTTTCATTTATGATATTAGCAATTTGGTTTTCTTTTTCTTCCTTGTTTTTAATCAAATTGACCAGAGGTTTATCAATTTTATTGTTTTTTATAAAACCAACTTCTGTATTTTTATTAGTCCAATAGTTTTATTTCTTTTGATTTTATTAATTTCTTCTTTAATATTCAGAATTTGTCATTTGCTATTTAATTGAAGGTTTTTAATTTGTTCTTTCTCCAATTTTTAGTTGCAAATTTAGTTCCTTGATTTCAACTTTCTTTAATTTATTCATATGAGCATTTATATGAATAACTTAACTGACAACTGCCTTGAGTGAATCCCATAGGTTTCGGTATTTTCTTTCATTATTGTAATTATCTTGGATGAAATAATTGATTCTTTCTATAATTTGTTGTTTCATCCACTCATTCTTTAAGATAAAGTTATTTAGTTTCTAATTAGTTCTCAGGCCATATCTCCTGTTCCCAGTATTGCATGTGATTTTTATTGCATTATGATCTGAGAAAGCTGTATTCATTATTTATGCCATTCTGCAATTGATCCTTTGATTTTTATGCCCTAGTACATGGTCAATTTTTATGTAAGTGCCATGTACTGCAGAAAAAAGAATATGTTCCTGTCTATCCCCATTCAATTTCCTCCATAAGTCTATCATATCTAGGTTTTCTAACAATCTGTTTACCTCCTTAACTATCTTCTTGTTTGTTTGTTTTTTTATGATTGTATTTATCTCAATTTCAGAGTGGGGAGTGTTGAGATCTCCCATTAGTAGATTTTTGCTGTCTATCCCTTCTGGAACTCTTTCAACTTCTCCTCTAAGAATTTGGATGCTATACCATTGGGTGCATAAACATTTAGTATTGAAATTACTTTATTGTTTGTGGTATCTTTTAGAAGGATATTGTTTCCTTGCTTATCTCTTTTAAAGATATCAATTTTTGTACCTGCCTTGTCTGAGATAAAGATTTGTATACCTGCTTTTGTTTGCTTCTGTTGAAGCAAAATATATTTTTCTCCAACCTTTTACCTTTACTCTATTTGTATCTCTCTGCTTCAAATGAGTTTCTTGTAAGCAGCATATTATAGGGTTCAGGTTTTTAATTCACTCTGCTATTGACTTATATTTTAAGGGACAGCTCATCCCATTCTTATTCAGTGTTATAATTACTAATTCTTTATTGCCCTCCATGCTATCTTCCCTCTGTTTGTATTTTTCCACTTTTGTCATTTTATCCATATTCCCCACTATTTTGTTTCTTACTATTGTTACTTTCAGTGTGTATCAACCTATATCAAACCCCCTCCTCTCTCTTTCCCCTTTCCCCTTTCCCCTTCTGCATTCCCTTCTTTCTGTTTATTCCTGCTTTTCTCCCCATCCCCTCCCCTCCTCCCCTTTACCTCTATTAAAACTTGAAAGGTAAGATGCATGTCTTAACTTAACTCAGTGTGTGTAAGTTAACTTTAATCCCAGTCTGATGAGAGGAAGATTAAGGTGGTTCTCACCTCCTCCCTTCTTTCTCTGTATTGCAGTAGGTCTTTTGTACCTCATTAATGTAATGAGATTTATACCATTCAATCTCTTCCATCCTCCTGTCTCCTTATTGACAAACTTTTTGAGGAGGTATTATTTTTAAATTTTTGTATCTAAGTCACAGAAAGGTCATGAGTGTCCATCCCTTATGGCTAAGTATATTCTCTCTAATAGAGTTGCAATTCTCAAGAGTTATTAGAGTCTTTCTCCCAGGTAGGTCATAGCCAGTTTCATGTCTTTGGATAGCAGTCTCACAGATAAGTCACGAGTGTCCATGACTTCTGGCTAAGCATATTCTGTCTACTAGTTTTACAATTCTCAAAAGCTATGAGAATATTTGTCCCAAGTTGGGATATAGGCAGTTTCATCTTATTGGATAGTAGTTTTTGTCTTTACCCTTTTTTTACCTGTTCATGTATCTCTTGAGCCTCCTGTTTGATGTCCAGTTTTACAATTCATCTCTGGTCCTTTCATCAGGAAATGTTGGAAGTCTCCCATTTCTTTAAATGTGCATGTTTTTCCCTGGAAGAGATGAGTCAGCTTTGTTGGATAGTGGATTCTTGGCTGCATTCCAAACTCCCTTGCACTTCAGAATATCTCATTCCATGGCCTTCAAACCCTTAATGTTGATGTCATCAGTTCCAACATAATCTTTACTATGGATCCTTGATATTTAAATTGCTATTTCTGGCTGTTTGAAGGATTTTCTCTTTTATCTGATAGTTCTGGAGTTTGGCAATAATATTCCTTGGTATTTTCATTTTAGGATCTCTTTCTGGGTAGGGGGATCAAGATATTCTCTCAATAAATATGTTGCCCTCTGCTTCCATGATATCAGGGCAGTTTTCTATCACTAACTCCTGTAATATTATGTCCAGGCTTTTTTTTCTATTCAATGTTTTCAGAAAGGCCTACAGTTCCCAGGTTGTCCCTTCTCAGTCTATTCTTGAGCACAATTGTTTTGCTGATGAGGGATTTTACATTTTCTTCTTTGTTTTTCATCCTTTGGTTTTTTTTAACAGAATCTTGTTGTCTCATGAAATTATTAGTTCCCAAAAATTCCATTTTTTTAGAGAAAAATTTTCTCCATTTACCTTTTGCAATGCCTTTTCCAATTGGATAATTCTATTTTTGAAATAGTTTTCTATTTGTCCAAGTGTAGTTTTGAGTGGATTATTTTCTTTGTGCATCTGTCCATTTGAGGATTTGAGAGAATTATTCTCATTTTGTATTTGACCATTGTCTTTTCCAATGATTTGTTTTCTAGTAAGATGTTAATTTTCTCTTTCTTTTCCCTGTTTTTCCAATTGATTTTTAAACTCTTTCTTCATTTCTTCCAGGAAGTCTTTCTGTCCTAGAGTCTATTTCATATTCTCCTCAAAAGTGCTAGATTTCGGTGGGTTAGAATCTATTTCTTCTAAATATTTCTCAATGGGCCCACTTTTCCAATGTCCTTTCACCTTTTTCCTAGGATCTTGTATTGGGGAAGGGCCTGGTTCTCAGAGGTTTGCTTTTGAAAACCCTAGAGGCTTTGTTCTCTTCGTTTAGTAATTCCAAGTGGGCAGGTCAGTAGGAGGTACTGGTTGCTTTCTCTGGAATGTTTTATGTCTTCTCCCTAATCCTGGAGGGACAGAAAAGGGGCAGCAACAGGGTCTGAGTTGACCTTGAAAAATGGACTATGCCTTGGGGGAGGTAGTTAATCTCCCTTTTAGTTGAGTGAACTCTGTTACCCTCATTTGAGCCTCAGGGGGTGGGGGTGGTTACTGTTAATTCTGGGAAGAATGCTCCAGTATAAGTATGGTGCTCAGTTCCTGAGACAAACTGGTCAATTTCCAGGCATGCTATGGAATTCTCTGTGTTGGCACTCACCTTTGCATTGTCTGGGAATCACCAGACGTCCTCTCCACCAGCCAAAAATTCTGCAGTTGAAGTTGGTACTTGGACCACTACTCACCAAAATCTCTGGGCTAAGGCCAGTTCTCTTTCACCCTGCTGCTTTCCTTGCACTCAACCTCTGCTCTCTGTTTCTAGTTCACCCCTGTCACCTGAGACAGATCTTATTGGTAAGTGTTCTTCTCCTAGGATCTTTCTCTGTGTTTTTTTTAAAACAAATTTCTGTTAAGAACTTTTATTCTTGTTATTTTTGAGGGGAAAGAAGGAACACTTTGCACAATGCCTGTCTTCTATATGACATCTCAACCAGAAGTATCTGTATTATCACTTCTAATTATTTTTTTAGTTGTACAAATGCTATTTCATTGTGACATCCTCACATACTTTTAGGAGATATAGGCAGAGAGATTAAAAACATTTTTGCAAATAATATAATGGTTCACTAATTGAACACTAGATATTAAATGCAAATTAATTTGAAAACAAATTATTGTTTAAATTTTTAAAAATTAACTCAGAAAAATTAGACTCTGTCTATTACTACTGAAATTCCTGTAACTGACAATTAGCCTACTATAAAAAAATATTTTTTAAGCTAATAAATAAAACAAAAACTTTAAAAAAATGAAGGGAAAAATGATTGAAAGTTCTTCATTATACAGTCTTGACATAAGAAAAGTCATAATGTCTAAATTAATTTATATATTTAGGGCAATAGCAATCAAGCTAACAAGAAGATCCTTTATAAAATTAGAAAAAGTATTAAGAAAATTCATGTAGATCAGCAAAAGGTCAAAGGGAAATAATGAAAAACATTGGAATTAATGGGGTCTAGCAATAATAGAGCATCTTAAACTATGTTTTAAGGTATCAGTCATTAAAAAACTATTTACTATAGGTGAATAAACAAATGAAAATGCATGCATGAATGCATGCATATAAATAATAACCCATTATTGAACTTTGGCACAATTGATAATAATGCAAAAGTAGACTTCATCTTTGTCCACAAAGCTTCTCTTATTGTCAGGGAAAGAAAACTTCTAGAAGCAATGGATACTTACTTTAATGTTGTACCCCTAAACTGAGTCAGAAAATGTTTGGACAGTAAGGAGAGAGAGGCGTAGTCATGTCAGTCAGTCAGAATAGTAAGGTTAGGTATAAGCTAAAGGCAAAGAGGGCATGCTTCTTTGGAAAGATAGATGAGAAGAGGCACAAAAAAATCAATTTTAGACAATCCACCATGATTGCAAAGGCAGAAGGTTTAATAACCTAGGGTTTGAATAATTATCATGTTCCTTAATGAAAAAATATACCATATCTATGCAAATGAATCTAAAATTATGAAATTACTCATTGATGTCATTGTTTTTGGAAGATTTCCTTGCAGTTATTTAGTGAGTTATCTAGTTCAATGTTCATCCCATATAGAAACAGGACTCTTTAATCTTTAATCTAACAGACTGGAAGAATCATTAACTTCTGAAACTATGCAATTATATACATAATATGTCATTAATTTATCTGCATTGCTATTAACATGTGAGACCAAGATTTTGATCACTTTGAAATAAAGCTTATTCAATTCTGAAAATATTATAAAAAAAATCAATTGCTGAATCTTATCAATTTATATCTCCCTCATATCTACCATATCTCTACTTTCCCTCCCCTTCACACTGGTACCATTTTATTTCAGATAGTTATCTCTTTTCTACTGGATGACTCTTCTACTTTGTTTACCTCCATGTAAGTTCTTTTTTCTCCAATTCACCCTGCCCACACATATCAAAATAATAATGCCAATGTTCAGATCTTATCTCATTACTCTCTTTGCTACAACTAACAAACAAAAGCAAGCCTCCAGTTTCTCTCTAAAACTGAGATAAAATCCAAATTCCTTATAATGATAAGCACTCCAGAAATCCACTTATCAGTCATATTCTGGTCTAAGTTTCCTTAAACACTTGACTGTATTCAAGTCAGGTTAGTCTTAAATTCAACCTCTCATTTTCTGGCTCTACAAGATCTAGATTTTCTTACTTCTTTAACTCTATTTATTATTTTTTTTTCATCAAAACCTAGTTGAGATGTCACCCTTTTGGAGCCTTTATTTGCTCCCAAGTTTAAAATGATAACATTATCAAAGAATAATTTAACATCTTTTGCTAATTATACACAAAACCTTCAAGAAATATTTCCTGGAGTTCTTATACTGTTTAAAAGTTTTATGAGTTTAGGGATGGTTAGGTGGTGAGTGGATAGAGCACTGGCCCTGTAGTCAGGAGGACCTGAGTTCAAATCCAGACTCAAACACTTAATAATTACCTAGCTGTGTAGCCTTTGGCAAGTCACCTAACTCCATTGCCTTACAAAAAAACTAAAAAATAAAGTTTTAGGGCTTTAGAAGCACATTTCTTGTCCTTTCACAGAAAAATAATTAAAATTACTACCTATATAGAATGTTTCAATGCTAATCTTCACTGTTTACTTTTAATACTTTCTAAATATCAAATGATGAAAATATAATGATTTATATTCTTGTATACAATAATAGAGTGTTGGAGAAAAATGAAAATCTTCAAGCATCACTGAAACACAAAGAAAATTATTTTCAATTAGAAAATAAAAGGTAATCTGTGAAAATTGTTATCATAAAATGAGATTTTCAAAATTGCTTCTGCTTCCATGACAGATTTTCATAAGGTTAAATAACTGATTAAAAAAAAGTTTTCCATATATCTCAAGACAAAAACTATTTTAGTATGTTCTTAGCTCTTCAGTCTGGTGATTGAGAAAGGTCAAAGAGACGACAAAGAATGAACAAAGAAGTAGGATAAATTTAATAATAGAAGTTTCTCTAGGTTTGACAATAATAAATTAAATTTCAGCAGAAATCGAGCTAATTTCACGTTGTTCAAATTTCTAAACAGTTATTAAAACTTTGCAAATTGATCGTAACTTAAAACTTATAGCAGAAATGAACCTTATTTCAAAATGGAGTACAGAATTTATTTCTCAGTGAAATAATTTTCTTTTTTAGGAATTCTGAAACTTTTTTTAGGATTATGAAATGAGAATACGATAGTAAGTGAGAGCATAATACACTCACAAATACATATGAATATATATTTATACACATACATAAATATATATGCTATAATTTAGTAGTTTGTCATTAACTTTATACCACAAGGACACAAATATCAAGATAAAATAACATTTCATAATATTGTGCCATTTGGGCATCCCAGCAGTTAAACAAGTAAATAATCAGATGTTTTGGTCTAAAAAAGTGGTTTATTACTTCCTTGGGAGGTTTAGGTAGTACACTACATTGTTTATATAGACCATGAATTGTCCTGAAATAAGCCCCACCTCTTATTTCAATCACTATTTTCTTATATTCTGAGGAAACAATAGGTTGAATTATTGGGAAGAATTTTGGACAGGGTGGAAGTCAGATACATTGGGTTCTAATAGGAATACTGTCTCTTGTTTAATATATAAATGTGAACACTTTTATTCTAATAATTTCAACAAACCTTTATTTAATACCTCCTCTACACATTTCTCTGATATAAGTATGAAGGAACTTCAAGTTTTAACTTTTTGTTCAATCATTTTCAGTCATGTCTGACTCTTCATCATCTAGCCCAATTTAGGGGTTTCTTTTACTTTTATTTTGAGTAATCTTTAAATTATTTATTCATTTATATTCCCAATATTATACAGAAATATTTTCCAAAATTCATTTTTTGCAAAATTTTCTCCCTCCGACCCTACTCTCCAATCTGCCTAAGTTAGCAAGTAGTCATATATATATATATATATATATATAATGTGTGTGTGTGAAAATCATGTTACATATATATCTATATTAATCATGCTGTGAAAGATGAATTAGAACAGGAAAATCACAAGAAAAAAATAAAAATAAAAACAAATTTTAAAATGTGCAAAAATGTGCTCTGTTTTGATCTTCATTCAGACTCCATAAATCTTTCTCTGTCAATGGATATCATTTTCTTTGACAAGTATTTTGGAAATGTCCTTGATCACTGTATTACCAAGAAGAGATAAATCTATCATAACAATGCTAATGTTATGTGCACAATGAATGTTCTCCTGATTCTTTACTAATCCTCAGTTCATTTAAGTCTTTCTAGTTTTTTTGCAGAATCTATCTGCTCATTATTTTTTATAGAGCAATAATATTCCTTTACATTTATATGTCAGAACTTGTTTAGAAATTTCCTAATTGATGGTCATCCCCTCAATTTGTAATTCATAGTCTTCACAAAAAGAGCATATGAGTCTTTTCTCTTTTTGTGATCTCTTTGAGATATGTAGTGCTATTATTTGATCAAAGTGTATGTAAAGATACTTCCAAATTGTCCTACAGAATGATTGGATCAGTGCACAACTCCTCCCAGTTTTTGCACATAATCTCTATAATTTATCATTTCCCTTTTCTGTTAGCCAGTCTGATAAGTATGAGTTAGTATCTCACTTTTAATGAGCATTTCTCTAATAAATTTTAATACAGAGAATTTTTATATATGAATATAGATAGCTTACATTTCTACATCTGAAAATTGCTGGTTCATATCTATTGATAATTCATCAAATGAGTAATAAGTTTGATTCTTTTATATCTGTTTATTTATTTTAGAAATGAGATCAGGTCAGAAACACTGACTAATAAAAATAGTTTTCCAGCTTTCTACTTTCATTCTAATATTGGTTGCATGGTTTTGCTGGTGAAAAAATTTTCAGTGTGCTAGATATTGCTCTATATCTCCTTTGGACCTTACTATTTTCTCCTTTTTCCCAGTGGTTTTTGTCAAAAATGTAAGTTCTTATCCAAGAAACTGTATCTTTGGGTTTATAAAAGAGTGGTCTAGCCAGGTACTTACAATTGTGTCTTGTGAAAGTAGCCTATTCCACTGATTCCATTTCTATTTCTTAAATAGTATGAAAAAGTTTTGATGATTTCTGCTTTATAATGTCTATTTAGATCTGATAAGGCTTGGTGACCTTTCTTTGCATTTTTCATTGATTTCCTTATTGTTTATCTTTTGTTGTTCTACATAAACTTTATTATTTTTTCTAATAATTTACAGTAATTTTTGGAAATTTGATTATTTTGACACTGAATCAGTACATTAATTTTTGTGAAATTGTTGTTTCTATTATATTAGCTCTGCCTAACTCCAAGCAATCGATATTTTTTCCAGTTTTTAAATCTGACTTTGTGTGAAAAATGTGCTTTAATTCTATTCAAATAGTTCCTAAGTTTGTGTTGGCAGGTAGATTGCTAATAAGTTCATAGTTATTTTAATGTTTTTAATGTGATTTCATTTTCTTTCTATTGCTGCTGGGCTTTATTGATAATAAATGGAAATGTTGATGATTTTTGTTGCCTTATTTTATATCCTGCACTTTGCTAAAGTTGTTAATTCCCTCATAATATCATTTCAATGAGTGATATGTTTTGTTTCCTTATTGCCTATTCTAATTCCTCCAATTAACTTTTCTTCTCTTATTGCTAAAACTAACATTTTACTACAATACTAAATAACAGTAATAATAATAATGGACACCCTTATTTCATCCACATCTTATTGAGAATGCTTCTAGCTTATACCTATTATATAAACTGTAGTTATAGACACATACTGCTTTACATTTTAAGGAAAACTCCATTAATTCCCTTGCTCTGTAATGTTTTTTTAATAGAAATGGATGATGTAACTTGTCAAAATATTTTTATCATCTATTAAAATGATCAGATGTTTTCTCATAGTTTTGTTATTGTTTAGTTTTGTTATATGTAATGGTCTTAGTTTTGTTATTGTTTTGGTAGTTATTCTTATTGTTAGGGTTATTCTGAATCTTTTCCTAATTTTGAAGTACCCATGAATTCCTGGTATAAATTCTACCTGGTCGTTTTGGAAAGCAAGAAAAACAGTTATTAGGGGAAATTTTAAATCTCTAAATGTTTACATGAATAATATAGAAAAATGTGGAGATGCAATGAATTACAACTAAAAAAGCAAGACAAAGAAAAAAAATTAAATCCTCAAATATAACTAAATTAGAATTCTAGAAATCAATGGAGAGATTAACAAATTGAAAGCAAGAAAATATTGAACTAGTAAATTAAACCAAGAATTAATTTTATGGAAAAAATGAATAAAATAGATAAACTATTAATTTGATTTTAAAAAAGAATGAAGAAAATCTATCTACCAGTATCAAAAAAAGAAACAGGTAAATTTATTATCAAATGAAGAAGAAATCAAAGAAATAATTTGAATCTACTTTGTCCAAATACTTGCCAATAAATCTGACAGTCTAATTGAAATGTATGAATATTTACAAAATTATAAATCACGCAGATTAATAAAAGAGGAAATAAAATAAATCAACTGATTTCAGAAAAAAAAAATTGAACATTTCATCAATGAACTCCCTAAAAAAATGTCTAAGGCCAAATGGATTTGCAATTTAACTCTGCCAAACATTTAAAGAACAATTCATTGCAATACCATACACATTTTTGGAAGAAATAAGGAAGCAAGGCGTCTCATGAAATTCATTTTATGATAAAATTATGGTGCTGATACCTAAACCAGCAAAGGCAAAACACTCTTCCTAATGAAAATTGGTGCAAAATATTTTAGAGAAAATATTATGAAAAGATTCACTGAAGAAAATAAGTGATTACAACAAGTAAAATAATTAATTAAAATAGAATTATTTTCTCATTATTACCATACTCTTGCGTGAAACTATTTATTGTTTTTTTTCATTTATTGTTTGATGATCTCATTTTAGGAATAGACACTTAATTTTCAATGAAATTTATTCTATATTTCCTTGGCCTTACATTACATGAAATTTTTATTGCATAATCTGAGAAATGTGCATTAAAATTTCTGCCTTTCTGAATTTTAATGTAAGATTTTTATAGTATAAAATAAAGTCATTTTTTGTGGAGATATCATTTACATGTGAGAAAATTATAATTTATTTGTCTTTTTCCATTTAATTCTCCAGATGACTATTATATCTAAATTTTCCCATTTTTTCCACTTCTTTAATTTTTCCTTCTTTATTTTTATTTAGATCTAGGTAATTCTGAGAGAAAGAATTTGAGGTTCCCAATTAATAGTTTTGCTGTTTCTTACAAGAATTCACTTTACTTGTCCTCTAATAATTTGTATCCTATACTATTTTGTGCATATATGTTTAGAATTGATATTACTTAATTTTCTGTTATCTTTCAGCAAAATGCAGTTTCTTTTAATTATGATACTTTTTGCTTTTGCTTTGTCTGAGACTGGGATTGTCAACCTTGACTTTTTTATGTCAGTTCAAGTAAAATATATGCTACTATAGCTTTTTGTTTAAAATATGCTTCTTGTGAACACCATGGTAGCATTCTTTGCTCGTTTTTTATGGAAGAGTTCATCCCATTGCCATTTATAGTTATGATCATCATTCCATTCCATCCTATTCTTCTCCATTTATAATTTTTTCTCTCATGTTTTATATCTCCTCATTAGTATTTTGTTTTCGAAAACAACCTTCTTCAATTTGCCCTCCCTTCTATCAGGTCCCCTTTTTTCTTTTTCCCCTGCTGCTTCTATTTTCCTTTCTCTCTTCCCTTCCATGCACTCGTCCTTACCCTGTCTTTTCCCTTTTCTCCATTATTTGCTGATAAAATAAATTTCTTTACCCAGTTGTGACTATATGTTTTTCTCTCTTTTATGCCAAATCTGAATCAAATAAGATTTGGTCATGCATCACCCCTTCATCATTTCCCTCTACTATAATAGGCCCTTTATACCTCTTCAGGTGATATAATTTACCCTATTCTGCTTCCCCCTTCTTCACCCTATACAATCATTTTTCCATGCTTTTAATATCATCCCTTCATAATCAACTTATATCCACATTCTCTGTTAAATTTTACTCTAAACTGTCCCTATAATTCTCAACAGTTATTAGTATTATCTTCCCATATAGGGGAAGTAAACAGTTTTATTTTATTGAATAATAAGTTGGGTTTTTTTCTTCTTTCCTATTTGCTTTGCTTTAGTCTTGTATATATGTAAAGATTAAATTTTTCTGTTCAGCTCTGGTCTATTCCTCAAGAATGTTTGAAAGTTCACTAGTTATTTCAATGCCCAACTTTGCTCCTGAAAGATTTTGCTCATTTTTACTAGGTAGTAGATTCTTGTTTGTAATCCGAGCTCCTTTGCCTTCCTGAGTAGCATAATTCAGACCTTCTGTTCTTCTAATGTTGAAGTTGTAAAATCCTCTGTAATCCTGACTATAACTCCATGGTAACTGCACTGTTTATTTATGAAATTTAGGAGTATTTTTCTCCTCGAGTTGATAATTCTGGAATTTCTTATAGTTTTTATTTCAGAATCTCTTTCAGGAGAAGACTGATGAATTTGTTCATGAATATTTTTACCTTCTTATTCTAGAATATTATTTCTTTGATAATATCCTAAGAAATATATACAGCACTTCTGGGCCAAGATGGCGGAGAGAAGACAGGCACAGTTCTAAAGTCTCCTGATCTTTCCCCATCTATCATAGGAATTAAACCTCTTAACAAAAATCTGACCCACAAAACCCAGAAAGAAAAGCCAGGAGAAAGAACATCTACCTCAGGATTTGTCTCCCTCAGCAGCACTGAACGAATTCAGGCAGGTGAGTCTGGGCTCAGAGGGAGGATCAACTTGGATCAGCCAGATTAGCAGGTGAATTGGAGCCTGGAGTCTGAGGACCCAATAGCCGGACATGCTGGATCAGCGGTGGGGCTAGATGGCAGGGGCTTGAGTCAACTAAGGAGAAGAGACACTGATGTTGGCCCTGACTTCTGGAGTTTGCCAACAGGACTGAGTGGACAGTTCCCATACAGGAGAGCTGCAGACACCATCCCTGAGTTCCTCTGGTCTGAGCTGCTCAGAGTCCAATGCGTCCATTACAGCTGAGACCTCTTCCCAGAACAAACAACTGCAGACTACTTCTGCCACAGGCCCAGGTGTGTGGGCAGAAGAACCAGCCCAGCTGAGGAATGACCTCAGGCCAGGGTAAAGAGCAGCAATGATTGAAGGCAAAAGAATTCAATAGCTCCAACTCCTCCTTTCAAGCAAAGGGAGAAGGCCTCAATCAAGGTCACAGACACTCTAGAGAAAGCAACCAAAACCACCTACTGGCCAGACAGAGAAATTGCACTCAGTGAGTAAAGCCTCTAGTGATTCCAAACCTCAGTGAACCAGCCCCTCCCCAACTCAAGGTCTTAGCAAAATGAAGAAGGGTCAGCAAAAAATGGTGGATCCATAGAAAAATTCTTGGAAGGGAAAGACCCTAACTTAGAAAGACCTAGAACCTCTGAGGTGAATATGATCTGGTCTTCAACACAGAAAGATTTCCTTGAAGAAATAAGGAAGGAGCTTAAAAATTTAGGAGAGACAATTAATACCTTGCAACAAGAAAACAAATCCTTAGAAAGTACAATTGGACAAATACAAAAGGAGAATAAAACTCTCAAATCATCAATTGGACAATTACAAAATGAGAATAAATCTCTCACATCATGAATTTTACAAATACAAAATGAGAATAATGCTCTCAGATACTCAATTGAGCAAATGCAAAAAGAAAATAATTCTCTCAAAACCTCAATTGGTCAAATGGAAAGCTCTTTCAAAAGTAGAACTGAGCAATTGGAAAAGGAGTTGCAAAAGGTTAATGAAGAAAATTCCTCCCTAAAAAAAAAAAAAATTGACTCTGCAGAAACTAATGACTCCATGAGACAGCAAGAGCCAGCAAAACAAAAGCAAAAAATATAAAAAAGTAGAAGAAAATGTAAAATACCTCATCAACAAAACCACTCACCTCGCGAACAGATCGAGGATGGGCAACCTGAGAATTATAGGACTTCCTGAAAACATAGAAGAGAAAAAAATTTCTGGACTTAATATTACAGGATCTAGTGATGGAAAACTGCCCTGATATCATGGAGCAGGAACGCAAAGTAGTTATTGAAAGAATACATCTATCCCCTCCAGAAAAAGATCCTAAAATGAAAAAAAAAAAACAAAGAATGTTGTGGCCAAGTTCCAGAAATATCAGATAAAAGAGAAAATCCTGTAAGCAGCCAGAAAGAAACAATTTAAATATCATGGAGACACAGTAAGGATCATGCAGGACCTGGCTGCATCAACATTAAGGTATTGAAGGGCCTGGAACGAGATATTTCAAAGAGGAAGGGAACTTGGAATGCAGACAAGAATCTACTATCCGGAAAAGCTGAGCCTTCTCTTCCAGGGAAAAAGATGGCCATTTACATCTTTCTCAGATCACAATGCAATAAAATTCATATGCAATATTGGGCCAAGGAGATATAGACCCAGAATAAATTGGAAACTGAATAGCCTCATTTTAAAAAATGACTTGATCAAAAAACAAATTATAGAAAGATTTAGCCATTTTATCCTAGATAATGATAATAATGAAACAACATACCAATACCTATGGGATTTATTCAAAGAGACACTCAGGGGATATATGCTAGCTTTAAATGCTTACATGAATAAATTAGAGAAAGAGGAAATCAATGAACTATACATGCAACTAAAAAAAATTAGAGAAAGATCAAATCAAAAATGCCCAATTAAATGCCAAAATAGAAATTCTAAAAATTAAAGGAAAAATTAATAAAATTGAAAGCAAAACAATCTCTTGAATTAATAAATAAAACCAAAAGTTGGTATTATGAAAAAAACCAAGAAATTTGATAAAACTCTGGTCAATTTCATTAAAAAAAGAAAGAATAACACCAAATTGCTAGTATCATAAATGAAAAAGGTGAACTCACCACCAATGAGGAGGAAATTAAAGTAATAATTGAAAATTATTTTATCATGCCAATAAATTTGATAATCTAAGTGAAATGGAAGGATATTTACAAAAAATATTAGTTGCCCAAGTTAAATGAAGAAGAGATTAAATACCTAAACAACCCTATCTCAGAAAAAGAATTTCAACAAGCCATCATTGAACTCCCTAAGAAAAAATCTCCAGGGCCTGATGGATTCACAAGTGAATTCCACCAAACATTTAAGGAACAATTGGTTCCAATTATAAATAAACTCTTTGGAAAAATAGGGAAAGATGGAAATCTGCCTAACTCTTTCTATGAAGCCAATATGGTGCTATTCACTAAACCAGAGAAAGAAAATTATAGACCTACTTCCATGATGCATAAAGATGCAAAAATCTTAAATAAAGTCTTAGCAAAACAATTACAACAAGTTATCACTAGGATAATACATTATGATCAAGTAGGATTTATTCCAGGAATGCAGGGTTGATTCAATATTAGGAAAACTGTTAGTATACTCAATTATATGAACAACAAACCTATCAGAAATTATATCATCATATCAATACATGCTGAAAAAGTTTTGACAAAATACAGCATCCATTCCTACTAAAAACACTAGAGAGTGTAGGAATAAATGGACTGTTCCTTAGAATAATTAGCAGTATCTATCTGAAATCATCAACAAGCATTATATTCAATGGGAAGAGCCTAGAGGCATTCCCAGTAAGATCAGGGGTGGAACAAGGGTGCCCATTATCACCAATACTATTCAATATTGTATTAGAAATGTTAGCTTCAGTAATTAGAGAAGAAAAAGAAACTGAAGGAATTAGAATAGGGAAGGAAGAGACAAAACTCTCATTCTTTGCAGATGACATGTTGGTGTACCTAGAGAATCCCAAGAAATCATCCAAAAAACTACTGGAAACAATTAACAATTTTAGGAAATTTGCAGGTTATAAATAAACCCCCATAAATCTTCAACTTTTCTATATATGTCTAGCAAGATACAGCAGGAAGAGCTAGAAAGAGAAATCCCATTCAAAGTAACCCCAGACATTATAAAATACTTGGGAGTCTATTTGCCAAGACAGACTCAGAATCTTTTTGAAAACAATTATAAAAAACTTCTCACACAAATTAAATCATTTAAATAACTGGGCAAAGATCAACTGCTCATGGATAGGTAGAGCTAATATAATAAAAATGACAATTCTACAAAAGCTAAACTATCTGTTTAGTGCCCTATCAATCAAAATTCCAAAAAAAATACTTTAATGAGTTAGAAAAAATTATAGGTAAATTCATACATAAAAATAAAAAAGTCAAGAATTGCCAGGACTTTAATGAAAAGAAATGCAAAAGAAGGTGACTTAGCCCTACCTGATCTAAAATTATATTATAAAGCATCAGTCATCAAAACTGTTTGGTATTGGCTAAGAAATAGAGTGGTGGACCAGTGGTATAGACTAGGTGTAAAAGCAGGAGATGATTATAATAATATGCTGTTTGATAAACCCAAAGAGTCCAGCCATTAGGATAAAAACTTCCTCTTTGATAAAAACTGCTGGGATAATTGGAAGTTAGTATGGAAGAAACTTAGATTAGACCAACACCTAAAACCCTGTAACAGGATAAAATCCAAATGGTTACAAGATTTACACATAAAAAACAATACTATAAGCAAATTTGAAGATCAAGAAGTAGTTTACGTGTCAGATCTATGGAAAGGGGAGCTGTTTATGACTAGTGAAAAGTTGGATACCATCACCAAAAACCAATTAGATGATTTCAATTACATTACATTAAAAAGCTTTTGCACAGATAAAACCACTGTAACCAAGATCAAAAGAAATGTAGTAAATTTGGAAACAGTCTTTATAACTAATGATTCTGACAAAGGACTCATTTCTAAAATATACAGAGAAGTGAGTCATATTTTTCATATCAAAAAGCCATTCCACAATTGACAAATGGTCAAAGGATATGCAAAGGCAATTTACAGATGAGGAGATCAAAGCAAACCATAGCAATATGAAAAATTCTCTAAATCATTAATTATTAGAGAAATGCAAATTAAAGCTTGTCTGTGGTACCTCCTCACACCTCACAGACTGGCCACTATGACCAGAAAGGATAATGATCATTGTTGGAAGGGTTGTGGGATATCTGGGACACTATTACACTCTTGCTGTAGCTGTGAACTCGTCCAACGTTTCTGGAGAGCTGTTTTGAACTATGCCCAAAGGGCAACAAAAATGTGCATATACTTGGACCCAGTAATACCACTACTGGGTCTATATCCTGAAGAGATGATGAAAAAGGGTAAAAACATCACTTCTACAAACAATCCAGGTCAGTTCTTTTTCCTGTCAGATATTTTACATTCTGTCTACATTTTTAAGTCTTTTGATTTTCTTTGACAGATCCTTGGTGTCTCCTAAAGCCATTGGCTTTCACTTGTCCAATTATAATTTTTAAGGATTCATTTTCTTTAGTTAGCTTTTTTATCTCCATTTCTATTTGACCAAAGCCATTTTAAAGTTATCATTATTTTCTTCAGGGGATTTTTCCTGAGTTTACCAATTCTATTTTTTAAAGATATTTTTCTTCAATTTTTGTTTTTGTTTATTTTCTCAGTTTTTATTCTACTCTTTTACTTGATTTTTTTAAATCTCTTTTGAGGGGCAGCTAGGTGGCACAGTTTTTTCAGCACTGGCCCTGGATTCAGGAGTATCTCAGTTCAAATCTGGCCTCACACACTTAATAATTACCTAGCTGTATGGCCTTGGACAAGCCCCTTAACCCCATTGCTTTGCAAAAAAAAATCTCTTTTGAGTTTTTCTAAGAGTATATTTTGGACTTGAGAAATATCAATAATTTCCCCTTGAGACTTCACATGTAGGCATTTTGCCACAGTTATCTGAGTTTGAGTTTGGATATTTCCTGTCACCATAGTTTCTTTCTATAATTAAGGGCTCGTTTGGAATATTTTTTTCACTTTTTATAGTTGAGTTCTCCTGGAGCACAGTGGACACAGACCAAGCCTCTTGAGTTGGCAAGATCTTGGTTTCTGGTTCTCTCCACTGGGGCCTCAAGGGCTAGCAGATTGCTTCCTTAACTCAAGTAGTCCGGCCCAGTCACTTGTGGGGCCACACTGTGCTTTTTGCACTGGAGCTAGGGTTGAGGCCATCACTATTGGCATGTTGAAGTACTTTCAGCCAGAAGGTAAGGACCTTGGTTACTGATTAGTGCTGTGACTTAGAGCCTCTAGCTGACTTACCTGTATCCAGCCTGTGCTAGGTTGCACTGCCCATTTGCTCGAATGAAACAGAGCTTTCTTGAAATTTCTCTAAGTTATCTTGAGCTACAACATAATTCACTTTGTCTTTTGTGGGTTCTATTTCTCAGAATCTCTTTTGAGGCTTCATTTAAAGTTATTTTGAAGGGAAACTGGAAATGACTTAGGTCATTTCCTGGCTTCTCTTTGCCATTTTGTCCCCTCCCCACCGATTCACCCACCCACATTCACTCTAATTTGTGAATTTATTACTGTAGATATTAAAGTCATTTACCTTTTTCTTCACCAGGGTCACATATGTCTGCGGCCAGATTTCAAACACAGAAGATGAGTCTTCCTGAGTGTAAACCTTGCATTCTAACCACTGGGCAACCTAACTGACCTTAGTGGAGTACTTACAAATTTTTGTTAGCTGCATATTTCTATTCTCATTGAGATTACAACATTTTGGTCAATAGATTATAATAAAATTACTGAATGGCCCAATAAGATATTTTCAACAACACAATGCTAGTGTTTTCTAGATACAGGTGAAGTTGGATGGTGGGGCCTATAGTTCCAATTATGAACAAGTTCATAATATTAAACAAGTTCATATAAAGCAGCAAAGGCTTTATAGAGGAAACTATCAATGTCAGTCACTGTTCACAGACCTGGAGATACAGGGAAAAAAACCAAAGGATAAATCTTTGATTTTAGTCTAATATTTGAAATAATATGCAACCAACTAAAGTCAAACTCATAATATACATGATAAAGTGGAGATAATCAGCTAGATTATCAGAGTATGTGGATCCAGGGAAGATGAAACTTTGAGTATGAAAAGTGCAGGAGTAGAGACATCATAGGAAAAGTTCATATTAGAGAAACTTCAGAGAGTCAAGAGTAGAACCAGGATAAATTAAGAATGAAATACTGGTACCTTGTAGCTATCCTGAATTAAGGCATTTTTTTCATAGCGCTTTTCTGATTATTGAAAATACTTCAGTACCTATATGTAACAAAGTATTCCAGTACTATTGTAACAATAATAACCATAGGAGGAAAAATAGAGCCAAGTAATGAAAGACTCAAAGGACATGGAATACCATCATGGCAGAAGTACCCTAATAAATATATTGAAAACCTATAGAAGACATTGTCAGATTATATTAATATCTAAATGATGTACTTCATGAAATAGTGAACTTGCATTTTTGTACTCTTGCACTGTATTCAATCATCAATTAAGCATCAAAGTCATATGTATTGAGAAAATACAAAAAGATAAAGCATCAGAAACAACAAACTAAAGAAATAAACACCCACAGCAAACTATTTAATATAGCATCAAGAAGAAAAGCAATTAGAGGGGAAACTGAACACCTAAAGAAAGATGTGATAGGTACGGCTAGGTGGTACAGTGGATAAAGCACCATCCCTGGAGTCAGGAGTACCTGAGTTCAAATCCGGTCCCAGACACTTAATAATTGCCTAGCTGTGTGGCCTTGGGCAAGCCACTTAACCCCATTTGCCGTGCAAAAAGAAACCTTAAAAAAACGAAGATGTGACAAATTTCTTGTTGTCCAGGTGGCCAAAAGGAAAAGAAAATTTAAAAATGAAATGGAAAAATGAAAAAAGTGAAATAGTCAAATCAGAAACATCACATATTGTTAATGTTAGAAAAAGCAGAACTATCCTATAAAGGAAAATGAATGAAACCTTAGCTTCTCTGCAAAATGAAAGTACATAAATGATCTCTAATTATTTCATCAAATGCTTCTCAGTAGAATCTGAAACACTTTAACAATTTCCTTTCTGATGCAAGCATGATACCATCTTGCTTAACAGAAGGTATTTCATATTTATTGCCAAAAGATGAGAGAACATCTTTGGCCCCTCCAAATATAGGACAATTCTGTGTCTTTGTACTTTATACAAGGCAGTCACAGCTTGTATCACTTAAAAAAATCTGTAAACACAAAATATGTTGGCTTAGGAGGAAAAGAGCATGAGACAAAAGTTCTGAAGGGTCTATGGAGCAAGTTATTGTTGATCTAGACATCAATTCAAAAGACAGCTGGAAAAAAAATAATTCTCGTCATTATTTAATTCCAAATCAATGGGTTAGTCACTGTAAAATTATCCCAAGACCATTAAATAATGAGAATGGAAAGATGACAACAAAAGAAAATGGAGAAATTTGCAAAATCTATTATGACAAACTTTTCTCCCTTAAAAGTGGAAACATTAAATACTTGGCATTAATAAGAGAGAAGGTTTGGAGGGGTGTGGTGATTTTGAGAAGCAATACATCAATGATGAAAAAAACAATTTTAGTTTATTTTTGAGGGCTTAGTTGGGCCAAAATAGCAGGACTTTTTATGAGACTGACCGAGATATTTTGTCCTGTTGCTGGCTCAACCTACAAAGAGGAGAGTAGAACTGGGATTAGTAGGTCACAAATAATAGAATGTCAAAAGTACAATGGATTTAAGGCTGTGGGTCAAACACTGCTTTTTAAAAATTTTATCTTGATTTATTGAAATTATCAACCATTTATTTACTCTTGCTTCTTTTCTCCTCACACATTCACAAAAACAACCAATCCAGCAAAAACATCAAAAAAACAAGTAATTTGCACATATAAAAATGTTGCCCATCCTTCATATTTGGTCAATTATTTCTCCTTCAGTATGTGAGAGAGTAGTATTTTTTTATTATTGAGAAGATAAGCCGTCACTGAATGACTAAATATAGTGTGAAGACAATGAATGGAATATAGTTCTAGAGTGGCAAGAACTCACAGAAACCATTTAATCCAAATCTCTCCTTTTACAATTCAGCAAAAAAGAGCCAGGTGGGATACAATACTTGAACAAGGAAATTTAGGGAACTAGGAGTAAAGGGAAGATTCAATTCCAGATCCTCTGACTATAAATATGGTACTCTCATCACTAATACCAAGAACTCTCCCAGTTTCAGTGAAGCACTGAAGTATACCAGAATGAATGTTTTTTTATAGTATCATCTAGATCTTAGAGGCCATGTAGCTAGTATAAAGCCTACTATTATGCTTGAAATTAATATATATATATATATATGCATACATATTTATTTGTTTGTGTATATAGATGTGTGTATGAGTGTATTTTCTGCTTATCTAAATTTTAAAGTGGCTACTGTCCATTAGAATCCAAAGTTTATAGTAGTATATAAATCCCATTGCCCCAGCTACATCCTTCCCTTGAAATCCTATCATTCTAAGCGCCTACTATTGCCTTTTAAATATTCACAACCCTGGTTGTTTTCTATTATATTTGCATAAATATTATATTCTAAATTGCTGATGAATTGTCTAGTTACATTGGTGGAAGGTTTTCCTGCAACTTGTATATCATATATTGATATAATCACAAGTCTGGACGTCTCTTCACACTAAAAACTGGTGTGATCCAAATGTGTCAAACCTGACATATTCTATGTTGGCCAAATCTGCTCCCACTGGAGTTTTGTCTGTATAGTAAAACAGGGATATCAAGCAAAGTCTTTTTTGCTCAAGTGAATCTGAATTAACCTCAAATCTGTAATACTACCACATTTACCCTTTACTTGTATTTTACACTGTTAGATGGTAAATAAATCTATTTTAATAATACTTTTGCTTGTATTGGATTATGCATTTGCATAATCTTAACACTTACCCTGCTAAAATGTGCAAGAGGGAGAAAATAAATCCTAGAAAAGTCTTCTTTCCAATAAACCATTCTACCTTTAGATATTTCAATATGGAGGAAACATTTGGCAAATCATTCTAAATAGTGGAAAAATATTTTTTCAAATAAATTGATTTGAAATATAGATCTAAAGTTATTTTTTGAAATAATTATTTGAATATTTCAAAAGTAATGAATGTCCAGACTTATATTTAGGATCTTATTATTGAAAATAAATTCCTTGCCTTTCTTTTATGCTTAGAATTTTCTTCTCATGATGAAAAAGGGTAAAAACCTCACTTGTACAAAAATATTTATAGCAGACCCTGTTTATGGTGGCAAAGAAGTAGAAATCAAGTAAATGTCTTTCAGTTGGGGAATGGAATAGCAAACTGTGGTGTAGGTATGTCATGGAACACTATTGTTTTATTAGAAACCAGGAGGGATGGGATTTCAGGGAAGCCTGGAGGGATTTGCATGAACTGATGCTGAGTGAGATGAGCAGAACCAGAAAAACACTGTATACCCTAATAGCAACATGGCAGTGATGTTCAACCTTGAAGGACTTGCTCATTCCATCAGTGCAACAATTGAGAACAATTTTTGGCTGTCTGCAAAGGAGAGTACCATCTGTATCCAGATAAGGAGCTGTGGAGTTTGAACAAAGTTCAAGGACTGTTTCCTTTAATTTACAGGTATCTTATTGTCTGATCTTGTTATCTCTTAGACTTTTTGTCTCTTCCCTAAGTATATGATTTCTCTCTCATCACACTCAATTTGAATCAATGTACAGCATGGAAACAAATTAAAGACTGACAGATTGTTTTCCATGGGGGGGGGAGGGAAGTAAGATTGGGTAAACTTCAAATAATATCTTTAATTTTAAAAAAAGTTCAAAAAAATTCTCCATCCCTCTTAAAAAAAAAAGAATTTTTCTTCTCAGATGAAAATGTAGGTTTTCTGGAATTTATAAATAAATTTATAAATAAATTCCTGGAATTTAATGCTACAAAAAAACACTTTAAATTTACCCACATGAAAAGCAAATCTTTTTCTTCCTTCTATTAAGGTTTTTTATTGCTTTTTATTAATTGCTTTTCATTAATATTTTATCTCCTTTTTTAATCACATATGTAATTATTCTTCTTTGAATAAAGAAGCATTGGTGGAAAAAAAAAAACAAACGAGTAAACAATGAAATGTTCCTTGAAGACTATCAACTCAGTGAGATTATACAAAATCCATGAGTAGAGACGATTTAAGAATTCTGGAAAATGTGATTCTTCAGGCAAATAGAAATTCAGACAAAGTAGGTCTAGGTTCATTTAATAAGAAATTAAAGTTGAAAAACAGGTCATTGAGTCCATTTCCCAGCTAATGCAGAATTAGTTATTTCTAATAAGCCCTTCAGTGTTATGTCCAATCTAGTATTATTTGTCTCAAGGGGTGAAGATTCTTTCACTTCCATTGGGAAATTGGTCCGTGATCCAAAAGTTCTCACTATCATGATGTTTTCCTACTGGTTAACCTTAATTTCACTACCCTTAATTTTCTCCCATTACTTCTAATTATACCCCTCTGAATCAAGCTAAGTAGCTGCTTTCTCTCCAATTGGCATTTTTCACAACTACTTTCTTTAATCCTTTTTATCTTTTAATAAACAAAAGTCTTGCATGTAACTACTGTAATATTCCTACTTTTTTTTCTAATCCATGTTTCTTGAATTTCCTTAAAATTATAAATTATACTTAAGTTATCCATTTTTTAAAAATGTCTTTTCAGAAAAATTGAGATGACATTAAACTGAATATTTAAATTATGTGCATAATTTAAATGTCTTTTTTCATTAAATATTAATCTTCATTAACTACATTTATAATTTATGCACTTTAAAATATGATTGCTTAAGCAAAGTCTATACTCTTACATATCTTCACAAAAAATCAAGTAGCATTTTGTTATTCTCACATTTCTAATACATAATTTTGTCCTCATTTCCACATGTTCAAATGCTAAATAAATTAGAAACATCAGCAATAGTTTATTTCACATATAGTTTAATAAAAATATATTTGTCATTGTCCACTTCCATCCATGCTTTCAGTGTCAAACAGAGAACTAAATATATCATCACCATCATCATCACTATAATAACTTCTGAATAGGTTTTCATGACTTTCTATTTCTTCCAAATTTGAAATGATCTCCACCATTTAATCACTTCAAATACAAACATTTAATTCTAGAATTCTGATGTTAATGACTTTCATGTAATGTATGTCTGGTCAAATAGGCCACCTTGATGCAAAGCTTAAATAAGACTATATTTCAAATTAACATATTTTAAACTTGCAATCCCCAATTCCTAAAATGTATGCTCCTTTTGAAATCAAAACTGAATCCAAATTATATAATGCTTTCTTGTTCTCCTAGCTAATAGTACTTAACCCATACCTAAACATCCAAGATTACCTTATTTTTGCTTTTGCATTGCTATGATGATATATATATATATATATATATATATATATATATATATGTGTGTGTGTGTGTGTGTGTGTGTGTGTGTGTGTGTGTGTGTGTGTATGAAGGTATATATGCAAGTGCATGCATTTATATGTGTATATTTATATGGTGGAGAAGAAATGGCAGAATACTCCTGTATTTTGCCAAGAGAATCCCAGAGAGGGTCACAAAGAGTCAGACATAAGTAAAATGGCTGAATAACAACATGAATATGTGTGTGGTAATACACACATATATGCATATATATAATATATAAATA
This sequence comes from Macrotis lagotis, assembly GCF_037893015.1. NCBI lineage: Eukaryota > Metazoa > Chordata > Mammalia > Peramelemorphia > Peramelidae > Macrotis > Macrotis lagotis. The sequence goes on along the minus strand of NC_133666.1, from coordinate 365,247,640 downwards.
TGCATATATGTTTGCATAAAAGTGTACGTATTTGTGTCTATATATATAGTTGCATAAGAATATTGATGCACATATATACTTACAGATATATCTTAAAATATACATATTGCATTTTCTCCCATTAACATGCAAGCTCTATGAAACCAAAGACTAATTTTGATTTTGTCTTTTTTTATCATAAAAGGCCAGTCAGACAAAAAATGGAAATTTATTAAATACTTTACTCATTTGTTAACTGTATTATCTCCATAATTATGTGCATGAATGAATTTGTGTATTTATGTGTGCATATATGTTGCATATATAAAAATATATTTCTCTACAGCAGAGCAACTTTGGTCCCCCAAGTCTTTAGTGTCTTCATATAATTAAAATAATTTTATAAGAGATTCTTGAGATCCTCAAAATTTGGTCTCCTCAAGTATGGAATTTTTACTTATATATTTGTAATACTACAGTTTTTCATCCTTATTTCTAATTCTATTTCTTCATATCTAAAATCAAGATTTGAGTTTTCCTTCTAGTTTCATCTATTTGCATTGGTGAAGGTAATTTCTCCCTACATCAATGAAATGTGTACATCTATAGTTATTTATATCTATTTATTTTTATGTTTTTAAAATTTATATTTTAAGTTCATAATTGTTTGGAATAACATGATATGAATTTAAATTCCAGCTCTGCTACTTATTAGTTACATGATACAGGCAAAGTATATTCAATTTCCTAGAAGTCAGGTTTCTTAAATGACAAATGGAGAAATTGTCTAGATAAACTCTAAATCATCTTATAAAACATATTTGATACTGGATTCCATTTTTAACTAATGTTTTCATTAATATTCTAATGGATAAGAATTTTCAATGGATTTTTATATTATTAGTCTAGTATAAACATACATTAATATATAAAATATACAGACATATGAAACACAAACATAAAATTGATGAGCATTTAAAGTAGGCCAGTGGCCACAATAATATGGAATCTGGAGATGCATTTAGATGGATAATCCATAAATACTTAACTTTTGATTCACTATAGGACTATTCATAAACATTATCAATTCTGGTTCACATTGTTCACTGTCTACATAAAAACATATTTTGAATAACTTAGCTCAAAAGGAAATTAAGGTGCTTGATTTACCTGAGATCATAAGAAAGGAACTTGAGTATTCATATATATTTCTAAAACTAAACTGCATGAAGATATTCTGCTTCAAGATATTCATCTAATACAAATTCTAGTTAATTTTTTTTTTCAGAATTCAAAATATAATCACCATCTTTAATGATAATGCTTTTGTTTGTCCAATTGAAATGATCTTTTTGTCCTTCAGTTAGCGATACTTACTACAAATATATAATTAAATATATTCTAATTACATTTGAATATGAATACCTGAATATGAACTGAAATTATATGCAAGGAAGCAAATGTTTAATATTAATATTTTCCCTCAATATCGTAAATTTATTTAAAATTATAGTTTTAAAAGTTTAATAATGTTAATAATAGTGAAAAAAATTAAATTGATATAAATGAACAAGTGAAGGAATAAAAATAGGCAATGAGGAAACAAATTTATCACTCTTTCCTAATGACAGTATGGTATACTTAGAGAAGCCTAAGGAATCAACTTAGAAAACAAATTGAAACAATTGACAATGAACAAGCCAGCAAACTGCAGGATATAAAATAAACTGAAAAAATCATTAGCATTTTCATATGCTATCAACAAAAACTATCAGGAATAGATAGGAGAAATATCACTTAAAATAGCTACAGAATATAGAGAACATTAGTAAGTCTATGAGCCAGCACAAATGCATGGATTATATGAACAGAATAATAACACGTCTTAGATAAATAAAGACATATCTAAATAATTTAGAGAAATATTCTTTGGTCATAGGTTCAGGCAACATTATAAAAATTATCTAGATATTATCTAGAAATAACTGTAGAAAACTTGTTTAATACTAATTCAAAAGCATCAAGAAGCTCTACATTATATCCATAAATTCAGGTAAATATAATAATTATTAAAACTAAAGCGGTTTGCAGGGATGAAGTCACTATGGCAGAGTGGGGAAGTACCCTGCTCATTTCCTTCAAGACTGCCTTGCAAAAAAAATTAAAATAATGCCTCCAATTAAATTCTAGAGTAGCAAAATGAACAAAAGGTTGAAGTAATACATTCTTCTATCCCAACACAAAGTAGGATGTGAAAAAGAGTGATCTAAGACACAGGGAAGGAGACTGACCCAGAGACTCCTGGATGAAACATCAGGTGGAACATGGTGGTGATGAAAGGAACAGCAACTTGTGAGCTTTCAAGCCAGAGGTGATCATACCGCTTTGCAATCACCAAACCTTCTAAAAGCTTAAGACTATATCTGATACTAATAGTACTCAGAAGTCTGAAGATTGAGAAAAAGTTACCCCTACATCCACAATGAAACTAAAGTCCAGTCTTTGCAAATGGTGCAAATCAAGAAAGTTAAAAAAACTCTAACAACAACAAAAATAATAACTGTTAACAGTTGCTATAATGACAGGGACAGTCAATACACAAATTCAGCGCAAAATTGAAGTAAATATAACTGCAAGCAAAGCTTCAAAAAATGTTAAAGGAGAACAAGCTAAACAAAAATTATAGTAATATAATCCAATAAGTGAGTCAGATAAAGATAGGTAAAAAATAAGGGCAAAGAAAGAAAATTGTGAAAAGACAACAGCTTAGTAAAAGAGGCAAAAATACTGGAGGAAAAAATTTAAAAACTGAAAAACAAAGTGGATCAAATGGAAAAAGAGGTATAAAAGTTCAATGATGAAAATAAATCTTAAGAAAGCAGAATTGATCAAATAGAAAAGAAGGTATAAAAGCTCACTGAAGAAAATAATTGCTTTTAAATTAGAATTGGACCAGTAAAACCCCCATGAAACTTCAAAAATAAGTCAAAAGAATGAAAAAATAGAAGAAAAATGTTAAATATCATAGAGAGAAAAGGACAAATGGAAGAAAAGTAAATAAAGGCAATTTTAGAGTTACTAATCATAACTGTGAATGTAAATGGGGGGGCTAACTAATAAAGAAGCAGATAGCAGAATGTATTTGAAAGCAATTTCCACCAACATGTTGTTTACAGAACACATAGTTGAAAATAAGAGACACACACTGAATTAAAATAAGGAGTTGGAGCAGAATCTATTATAATTCAGTAAAGTGAAAGGGTTAGTAGTCAAGAAGAAATAGACAATAAAAATGTAATAGTTGGAAAATTCAATTTTCCTCTTCCAGTCCCAGATAAATCTAAAAATTAATTAAGAAAAAATCAAGATATTGAATAGAATCTTAGAAAAGTTTTATATTATAGTCCTCTGGGAAAAAAAGCAAATAGAAGTTGAAAGAAGTATAGTTTTATGCAGCTTTATACTTCACAAAATTTTGCTAATTTTTAGGGTGTAAATACCTTATAATCTAAAACAGAAAATCAAAATTATTAAATGCATTCTTTCAAGAGAATCAACTAATAAAAATAAATTCAATAAAGAGTTATGCAAACATAGATAGAAAGCTAATTTTAAACTAAATAATCTAATTCTAAACGATGACTCAAAAATAATCGTAGAAGAAATAATTTCATTAAGGAGAATATTATCAATGACACAACATTCTAAAATATATGGAATATTGCCAAAGAAATACTTAAAATTTGTATATCTAAAGGTGGACGACAGTAAATGAGAGAATGATTAGAAAAAGAAATTGATTATGTAACTGAGAAGACCTACAAAAAGAACAAAAAATCTCAATTATACATCAAAAGAAAAAAAATTAAAATCAAAGGAAGATTATTAAAAATTTTATATCAGTAATAGCAATTATTAGAATAAGGCCAGAAAAAAAGAAAATGAAGTATAAAAATAAGCAGTGAGGAAAAATATATCACTTTGCTGATGACATTATGGTATAATTAGAGAAGCCTAGAGAATCAACTAAAAGGAAACTAATCGAAATAATTAACAATGAATAAGCCAACAAATTGAAGATATGAAATAAACAGACAAAAATCATCAGTCTTTTCATATACTACCAACTAAAACTATCAGCAATAGATAGGAGAAATTTCACTTAAAATAATTACAGAATATATAAAACACTTGGAAGTACATCTGCCAGGACAAACCCAGGGATTTTACAAGCATAGTACTAAATCACTTCTATACCAATAACGACATATCTAAACAAATTAGAGAAATATTAATTGGTCATATGTTTACTGAGCCAATATTACCAAAATAATAATTCTACACAAGTTAATTTCCTTATTCAGTGTCTTTTCTAATCACAGTATCAAAGAATTCCTTTAAAAAGCCATATCAAATAATAACAAAATTTATCTGGAAGAACAGGAGGTCAAGATATCAAGACAATCAATGAATAAAAATGTATAAGGAAGACAACCTTGAAGTTCCAGATTTCAAATTATGTTACAAAGCAGTAATCAAAAAAAGAATTTATTACAAATCAAGAAAGAGTAGTGAATCAAGGTAAAAATTAGGTTCATAATACATGATATTCAATGACCATAATATTTTAGTATCTGATTAAACCAAAGATCCAAACTTTTAGAACAAGAAGTCAAAATATGATAAATATTTCTGGGAAAGCTATAATTCAATTGGTCAGAAACTAGACATAGATCACAAACCCACATGTTCCTCTCATAACAAGATAATGTCAAAATGGATAAATGATTTGAACATAAAAGATGATATCATAAATAAACTAAGGTACTATAGAAAAAAATACCTGTCAGATCTATGGATAAAGGAATAGTTAATTAGCAAAAAAGGGATAGAAAATATTTCCAAATTGAAACAGATAATTTTGTTTTCATGAAATTTAAAAAAACAAATGAAATTAATTTGGTCAACATTAGAAATAAAACATGAACATCCAAAAAGACTTCTTTTAGGAAATGATATCAAGATGAGATCTAAAAGAAGTCAAGGAAATCAGAAAGGATATATGAGAAGGGAGAAATTACAAAGAAGTACAATGTCATCAATAATGCCATGAATTATATAATTATTTTAATAATGACAAAAGGAACTAATTTTATTTTGCAAAGTGCTTTATAAATATTGCATTATCCTCACAAAACCCTGGATGGTATGTTCGATATTCCCATTTAAGAGTTTAAAAGATTGAAGGGAAGAGTATGGGACTTATTCAGGAACACATAATAATAGTAATAGTAACAATAATAGTAACAATAATAATAATAATAATAATAATAATTGCAATGTTTGTCCTTTATTTTCAAAGAAGACCATGAAATAAGGAAGCTGATGCCATAACAAGTACATGAATTGAATTTGAGTGTGGGGATGCTGTGCAATGGCTCTGGAGGAGAAAATGAGTCTATTGGGGCCAGCTATGTATCAGAATGTTTGGAAATGGCCCTGGAGGAGAGGGAATCAGGGTCACATAGGCAGCAAGTGTCTGAGATCCAACTTGAACTCAGGTCTTTCTATGTCTAGATATAATACTCTACCCATTATTTTATTTCTCATTAATAAAAAGCAAATGCATGTAAAATTGAGGAAGGGGATGAATTTTAGACTGCCAATTTACATGGTTCCAAAATTCTTGTTTATAGTTGACTACAGTGATCTCCATACACATGTAGATGTATGCATAAAACTTTTATAAAAGACAAGACTTCTTCTAAAAATAGTGATTTGAAAGGCCCTTGGCAAGCATCCAACAAGTATCTAAGTAAAGATGTAAAAGCATTAAATAATAACCAAAAAAAATAGAGGGAATACTACTAAGGTCATCCAACCAATCTAGGAATTTTCATGAAAATTATTAGAAGCCTACTGAGACTCAAAGATGAAATATAACAAAGTATTCTGAAATGATACTCATCTTTAATAATGGAACCTGAGCCAATAGGATCTTGGTCTTGCCTTATCTGGTCCATGATTGTGGATGATGTCAGTCAGTCCCTGTCAGGCTCCTGTACAAGAAACTGAGCTCTGGTAATTTTTGAAAACCTCATTATCTTCTAATATACCTGATGTCAATGCCTCTCTTCAAGCAAGAGCAGGACATAGAACTTTTTCCTAATGGCCAGCCATTCAATAAAAGAGAAAATACAGGGCTCAGTCTATTCTAAGAAATTTGAGAATAGGGGCGGCTAGGTGGCATAGTGGATAAAGCACCGGCCTTGGAGTCAGGAGTACCTGTGTTCAAATCTGGTCTCAGACACTTAATAATTACCTAGCTGTGTGGCCTTGGGCAAGCCACTTAACCCCATTTGCCTTGCCAAAAAAAAAACCTAAAAAGAAAAAAGAAATTTGAGAATAGAACAGTTTACAGGATATTATATCTGTGTGTCCAAGTAGCAGAAACAGAGGCAACTCCTAGCTTGTGACAATGCATAAAATAGAGATGTGGTAAAAGATAGGACCTACATTTGCTCGCTACAATAGAAAGGAAGAAGTCAGGAATTTTGGAAGAGGAAAAGATCAGCTCTTAGACATGACATTCAGAACTTTCATGTGACAGTGATGTTTACATTTTGACTGCAAAGTTGATAGAATCTGGCAAAGACTACCCAAGAGTGGTTTAGCAACATTAGCCTAGAATTGGCATAAAGACCTTAATGAGAATTTGAGAATGGATATGAGAGTAAGAAGAAAAAAATTTAATTTATTTAATAAATATCATAGGCTAAGATGATTTGAAGAGGTAAACTAAGAAGACTAGAATAATTCAACAAATTAGTGCAAGTAAAAGTTCAGAAAAAATGATGAATCTTTGAGAATTCCAAAAGGATCAGGAAGAAATAAAACAATTCTTCAAAGGCAAAATCACAAATAAAAATTCTTGAGGAAAGCATTGAAAGCATTGAACAGAAGGTAGAAAAGTTTACCAAAATAATCAACTATTTGAAAAATGAGATAGGATGATTTATGATCTTATGATAACTGCAATAGATCTTTAAGACAAAAAATATTAGTAAAATAATCAAGACTTAATAAAAGCATATGTATTCTTATTAAATACATTTGAAAATATGTTTAGCACAGACCCTGGAGTACGGAGGACCTGAGTTCAAATTTGGACACAGACAATTGATAATTGCTTAGCTGTGCGACCTTGTATTGCCCTGCAAAAGAAAAAAGAAAAAGAAATTGTGTTCAGAATTAAATTACCATAAATAATCCAAGCCTTAAGATTTGCTCAGTTGGGGCTTTTTAGTTTATTTTATTTTCATATTGTTTTCGTTTTTCACATGGAACCTTGTTACCTGTGTCCCAGGTTTGATGCACAATCGTTGCTCAATAGGCCTGACCAGACCAAAGATTACATTTACCTGCATTCATTTTGTCTTAGGTCTATGCTCTTTAAGAATCTTGATGACAAAAATGAAGATAATATAAAGTACCTTTTAGGAAAAAGAAATTAACTGAAAAATAGATCCAGAACAGATAAATTATGAATCATTGGACTAACAGACTAGATCAAAAAAGAACCTGGAAAATATCTTGCAGGAAATTATCAAGGGAAGTGATTAAAATATACTAGAACAAAAAGACAATAAAGTCAAAAAAAGAATTCACAGGACTCCCCCAGAATGAGACCCCAGGATAGAAACACTAAGGGCTATTATAGTCAAATTCCATTCTGAAATAAAAGATACAATGCTACAAGCAGCAAAATGGAAACAATTTGAATACAAAGGAAGCACTATCAGACTTTCCCAGAATTTATCAGCCTCATAATTGAAGGAATGGAGGACTCTGAATACTATATATTACATGGCAAAGGACCTGGGATTACAACCAAGAATTTATACCCCCCAAAAAACTCAGCATATACTGTCAGGGGAAAAGATGAATGTTTGAAGGAATAAAGAACTTTCAAAATTTCCTGATAAAAAGATTACAGCTGCAATGAAAATTCATTCTCTAAATGCAATTCTCCAGGTGCACAAAAAATAAATGAAAAGGAGAAAGAAAAAACAAAACAAAATAAAAATGTTAATCAAGACTATCAGTTTGTATACAACCCCTTAGGGCAGCAATAACACTTGTAACTCATGAAAATTATATTTCTCTTAGGGTACTTACACAGTAAAATATAATTGAAGAGGATATGGAATAGTTGAGTCTTGCTTTTCTGTTGGAGATGACTAAGATGACATCCATATGTTTGAGACAAAGCAAGAATGAAAAGCAAGGGTGTTTACTCTAAATTTAAGTATCTCAGTTTCCTTTTGCCTGTTTTGCTGTTTTGCTCACAAAGCTTAGCATTTTCTTTGATGAGGGCAATATATGTTGGGCTGCTCTGAGTCACTGTCTCCATAATTTACAAATCAATTATAAAGTTCTTGATAGAAAAACTCAGAGTTCTGGTACTTAAAGCACTTTGAGACTCTATAATTATTTAATAGAGGGATGAATTTAATCCATACTTTACTTAACAAGGGGTTAAGTATCCTGGGTGGGAAGATAAAGGAGGGAATGTGGGAGAAAATATCCTTGTGGGGAGGGGTACAAATGGTTCATGAAATAATTTGACTTTGGATGATACTTTGACTCATGAGGATTGTGTGTCCCTGGAGTGTACTTGAAAAGGGATGAGGTAAAAAATGAATATAATTTAAAGTAATTCAAGATTCTTGAGAAATGTATTTCTAATGAGACAGAAGAAAGGAGGGTACTGGGTGACTTTGAATCAATGCTTTTTATCAAACACTCAATCAATCTCTAATTATACTTTGAAAATACTTTGAGCTTATCAAGCAAACAAGTAATCAATTAATCAAACTGCCATTGATTGTATCTGATTAATAATATTTGATTGATAAATAATACCAGGTGAAGAAGTACAAAGATCTATAACTTTACTGAGAAAGAAGGGAGGGTATGAACACTGAGTAAATTCTTTTCTATAGATTTGTCCCAGAGAGGGAATAAGATACTTTTCCACTTGGGTTTAAAAATAAATCCTATTCTACACAGAAGGGAGGTAAGGGTTGTGGAAGGGAAAGAAAAGGGAAGAAGGGGCAGATAACAAGGATGACTAAAGTATAAGTGAAAATAAAGTTATATTAGAAAAGTTGAAGGGGAAAGAGAATTAAACTTTGGTGAGCAGGATTAAGAGGAAAGGAAAGAGAAAAAATGGAGAAAGATATCATGGAGGATAATATAGAATTAGTAATCTTAAATGTAAATAAAAAATGGATGAACTATCCCATAAAATGGAAGTGGCTAGAAGAGTGGATTAAAAACCACAATTCTACAATGTGTTATTAACAAGAAACACATTTGAAGCAGAGAAATACACACATAAAAGGTAAAATAATGGAGCAAAAAGCATTATACTTCAGCTGACATTAAAAAAAAAACATCTGAGTTAGTGAACCTGATCTCAGATAAAGCAAAAGCAAAAATTGATCTAATTAAAAGGGATAATGAAGGAAATTACATCTTTAAAGGAACAATATGGAATGAAACTATTTCATTATTAAACATGTAAGAAACTAGTGGTATAGCTTACAGATGCCAAGAGGAAAAGTTGAGTAAATTACAAGTAGACATAGATAAAAAAAAAAAAAAAACTTTAATAATGGGGGGTCTCAACCTCCTTCTCTCGGAAGTAGATGATTGTAACCTTGAAATAAACAAGAAGAAAGTTAAGAATGTGAATAAAATCTTAGAAAACTTGGATATGATAGATGTCTGGAGAAAACTTAATGGGTATAGAATAGAATAAAGCTTTTTTTTCTCAGCAGTACATGGCACCTATATCAATACTAATCATGTACTAGGGCATAAGAATTTTATAATCAAGTGTGGGAAGGCAGACATAATAAATGCATAGTTCTCAGATCAAGATGCAATAAAAATTACATGTTAAAAAGTCACTGAAAATAAATCTAAAATTAAATGGAAATTAAATAACTTAATTTTAATGATGAATAGATCAAACAGAAGTCATATAAATTATCAATAATTATAGCCAAGAAAATGATAACTATGAGACATCATACCAATATTTATGGGATGCAGCCAAGGCAGTTTTAGGAGAAATTTTATAACTCTAAATGCTTATATGAAAAAAATAGAGAAAGAGGAGATCAATGAACTGAGTATACAACTAAAAAAAGCTAGAAAAAGAACAAACTAAAGATCCCTAATTAAATATCAGATAAGTAATTTCATCAATCAAAGGAGAGCTTAATAAATTTAAATGAAAGAAACCATTGATCTAATAAATAAAATTAATAGTTGGTTTTATGAAAAATAATAAAATAGATAAATCTTTGGTTAATCTGATTTTTTAAAAAAAGATAGCTGGTAACCAAATTTCAAGTATCAAAACTGAAAAGGGTGAATTAATCACAATGAGGAGGAAATGAAAGAGATAATTCTGCATTTCTTTGGTGAACTGTATGCCAAAATATTTGATTACCTGAGAGAAATGGATGAATATTTTAAAAATACAAACGGCCCAGATTAACAGAAAAGGAAATAAAATTTTTAAAAAATAACATGCCAGAAAAAGAAATTGAAGAAACCATCAATAAACTCTTTAAGAAGAAGCCTCCAGGTCCAGGCAGATGTATAAATGAATTATATCCGTTATTTAAGGAAAAATTAATTCCTATTCTATATAAATTATTTTTAAAAAAGAGAAGAATGAATTCTGCCAAATTCCTTATGTAACACCAATATGGTGCTGAAACCTAGATCAAGAAGTATCAAAACAAAGACAATTATAGACCAATGTCCCTAATGAACATTGATTCAAAAATCTTAAATAAAATTTTAGCAAAGAGATTACAGCAAGTTATTACTAAGATAACACCCCATAATCAGGTAGGATTTACACCAGGTAGGTTGGGATGTTTCATTATTAGGAAAAACTCAACATAATTAAAAATTTCAGTAGCAAAACAAACAAAAATCATATGACTTTCTCAGTAGATGCTGAAAAAGCTTTTGATAAAATACAACATCATTGCTATTAAAAACATTAGAATGTGGAGGAATAAATGAAGTTTACCTTAAAATAATTAGTACTGATCTAAAACTATCAACAAATATTATATTAATGGGGATAAGTTTGGAGCATTTCCAATAAAGATCAGGGATGAAAAAAGCATTCCCATTATCTGTATTACTGCAGTTTTTGGTAAAGTTTTGGATATGGTAGCGTCAAACCACCTTCCTTTATATTTTTTGTCAGTCTCCTTGAAATTCTTGACTTTTTTTTTTTTGCTCCAGATGAATTTTCTTACTATTTTTTCAAATTCATCAACATAATTATTTAGTAGTTTGATAGGTATGGAACTGAATAAGTAATTTAATTTCGGCAGAATTGTTATTTTTATTATATGAGCTTGATCTAACTATGAGCTCTTAGAAATTTTAGCTTTAGTAGTAAGAGAAGAAAAAGAAATTGAAGGACTCAGAATTGACAGTGACGAAGGAAAGCTTTCATTTTTTGCAGATGATATGAAAGTATATTTAAAGAAAAAGAAATTCATCTTAAAAATTCCTTGAAACAATTAACAAATTCAGCAAAGTAAAATGACACCACATAAATCATCAGCATTTCTAGATAAGGACAAGAAAGCCCAAGAGCAAGAGATAGAAAGAGGAATTCTAAAGTAATTGCAGGCAACATTAAATTTGTGGGAAACAACCTCCCTAAGAGAAACCCAGAAACTGAATGAGCACAATTACAAAGAACTTCTCACTCAAATAAAGTCAGATCTAAATAATTGGAAAAAATGTCAATTGCCCATAGTTAGGTTGAGTTAATATAATAAAAATGACAATTCTGCCCAAATTAAATTACTTATGCAGTGTCATACCAATCAAACTACCAAATAATTATTTTACCAAACTAGAAAAAAATAGTAACAAATTTCACCTGGAGCAAAAAAAGGTAAAAAAAAATATCAATGGAACAGATAAAAAAATGTAAAGGAAGGTGGCCTAGCTCAACCAGATCTAAAACATTACGATAAAGCAACAGTCAACAAAACTGCTTGATATTGGTTAAGAAATAGAGTAATTAGGGCAGCTAGGTGGTGCAGTGGGGGGCAGTTAGGTGGCACATTAGATAGAGACTGGCTTTAGAGTCAGGAATACCTAAGTTCAAATCAGGCCTCAGACACATAGTATTTGTCTAGCTATGTGACCTTGGTCAAGTCACTTAACCCCATTGCCTTGTAAAAAACTAAAACAAACAACAACAACACCCCCCCCAAATAAATAGAGTAATGGATCAGTGGATCAAGATAGATTCAAAAGAAACAGTAGTAATCTCATGCTTGACAAACCCAAAGACATTGGTTCTGTGATGAAAACTCACTATTTGACAAAAATTTGGGGGAAAATGGAAAATAGTATGGCAAAACCTAGACAGAGACTTACATCTCACACCCAATACCAAAACAGGGTAAAAGTGGGTATAGGATATACCTATAAAGTGCAAAACCATAGATAAATTAATAGACAAAAAATAGACTCTTCCCATCAGATCTATGGAAAGTGGACAAATTTATGACCAATCAAGAAATAGAATACATTATGAATTGCAAAATGATTTTGATTACATTAAATTTAAGAAAATTTGCACTAATTAAATCAATGCTGCCAAAAGTAGGAGGAAAACAGGTGAGAAACAATCTTCACAACTGGGATTTCTGGTAAAGCTCTAATTTCTTAGATAAATAGAGAATGCATCATATATATAAAGTTATAAATCATTACCCAATTGATAAATGGTCAAAAGATTTGAGTAGGCAGTATTCAAATAAAGAATTTAAAGTTATACATAAACATATGAAAAACTGCTTTACATAATTATTGATTAGCAAAATAAAAATTAAAACAACCATGAGGCATTATCTCACAGCTATCAGATTGGATAAAATGGGAGGGTTTTAGACATTAATACACTGTTGGTGGAGTTGGGGACAGATCCCACCATTCTGGAGAGCAATATGGAACTATGCCCAAAGGACAATAAAGCTGATCATACCCTTTAACTTAGCAATTCCAATTCTAGGCCTATATCCAGAAGAAATCATAAACAATGGGAAAAGTACCACATGTTCCAAACTATTCATAGTAGTACTTTTTTGTAGTGACAAAGAATTGGAAATTGAGGGGATGCCCATGAATTGGAGAATGTTGAGCAAGTTATGATATATGAATATTATGGAATACTATTATTCTATAAGGAACCATAAATGGTCGACTGCAGAAAAGCATGGAATGAATTACAGAATCTGATACTTTGTGCAGGGATCACAACCAAGAGAACAATTACACATTAGTAACAACATTGTGAGTTGATGAAACTTGATGGTTTCAGCTCCTTTCAGCAGTTCAGAGAGCTTGTCCAATCCTAGTAGACCAAAATGGACCATACCATCCCCATCCAGAGGAAGAAAGCCAAAACAAATCAAAACAAAACAAAAATCTTCAGAATCTAATGAGCACTGCATTCACTTTTTACAATATTTCTCTTATGTACTTCTTTCACTTCATCCTAATTCCTCATACTGGAAATGACTAATCTGTAAACAAGTTTAACACAAATGTGCATGTCCAGTAGTAACGTGATAATTCAACATTGAGTGGAGGGAAGTGGGGACTGTGGAAGGAATTTATATAACTTCAAAATATACATATGCATATGGATGATTGTTGAAACACTTTTACAACATGTATTTGGAAAAATAAAATATCAATTTTAAAAAGAGTTTCTAATTAAGACTACAATTAAACAAACATAAAGAAATAGAAGCTCTGAAAAAAATAATGATAAAAAGTAATAAGAAATAACAAGTGAAACTGGGAACCTTTTTTTGGGAAAGTGATTTTATATAAAAAAGGAAAACCAAGTTATCATATTAAATTATTAAACTGATAATTGTTTATTAAGGGAAAAAGAAAGTATTGGATCTATTTTTATTTAAGTACCAAAATATTGATAAATTAAATGTAAAATTTTTAAATATTAAATATAAAATTATTAACAGAATAAGCAATGCATGTGCCCTGTTTCTTTGTCAAAAATTATGCTTTATCAGTAACTTCTATTTGATCCCTTGGTCCCTTGATTTTTCTTCCTAAAGGGTTGTGATGAAGATAATTGTTGACTGACTTAGAAGTTATATTCAACTACTTCTCTTTTTAAAATGAGTCAGGTGGAAATCAGATAGCCTTTCCTTTGGAATTCCAGTATGCTGGTTTAGTTGTAATTTTTCTTCCTTCTCCTTAGCTTCAGTGGTAGCTATAACTTGGACATATGACTGTGAGAACATATGATTGCCTAGGTGAGCTTAATATTTGAACTCAGTTTTTTCCACTCATGTTTCAGATTTTTGAATTTCTTTCCTTAAACAGGGATAGTCATATATATATATATATATATATATATATATATATATATATATATATATATATATGTAAGAAGAAGATAAAGGAGAAAATAAGGAAGAAACAGAAGAGCTTAGAATTAAATTTGTATGTATTTTAGTATTTTACATTTCTTCTCTGTGTGAAATGGTATGGTATTCTATAAACAGAGCTTATCTTCAAGCCAAGAAGAGCAAATTTCAAGTCCTAGTTTTGCCACATAGGGCTTTTCTTTTGAAGAAAGAGTTTATGTATTTTGAATTTTACAATCCCCCCCCCATTCCTGCTTCCCTCCCCCAACCCCCCACAGAAGGCATTCTGTTAGTGTTTATATTGGTTCCATGTTATACATTGATCTCAGTTGAATGTGATGACAGAGAAATCATAACCCTAAGGAAGGCAAATAATGCATGAGATAGTAAAATTAAATAATAACATAATGCTTTTATTTTCTAATTTGACAGTAATAGTCTTTGGGGTTTGTTCAAAGTCCATAATTTTTGTCTGTATACAGATAATATTCTCCATTGCAGATAACTCAAAATTTTTCCTGATTTTTGTACTGAGAGGATAAGCAAGTCCATCAGGGTTGATCACCACCCCCATGTTGCTTTTAGGGTGTATAATGTTTTTCTGGTTCTGCTCCTCTTGCTCAGCATCAGTTCATGTAAATCTTTCCAGGCTTCCCTGAATTCCATCCCTCCTGGGTTCTAATAGAACAATACTGTTCCATGACATATATATATATATATATATACCGCAGTTTATTCCCCAAATGATGGACATTCACTTAATTTCCAATTTTTTGCCACCACATACAGTGATACTATAAATATTTTTGAACAAGTAATATTTTTATCCTTTTTATCATCTCTTCAGGGTATAAACCAGTAGTGATATTGCTGGGTCAAAGAATATGCAAATATTTGTTGCCCTTTGGGCATAATCCTAAATTGCTCTCCAGAAAGGTTGGATGAGTTCACAGCACCACAAGCAATGTATTAGTGTCCCAGATTTCCCCCTTCCCTTCCAACATTGTTAATTGTCCTTTCTAGTCATATTGGCCAGTCTGAGAGGTGTGAGGTGGTATTTCATATATGCTTTAATGAGCATTTCTCTTATAAGTAAAGTTTTGGAAGAATATTTCAAATGACTATGGATTGCTTTGATTTCCTCAGCTGTAAATTGCCTTTGCATATCCTTTGACCATTTATAGGGGTTTTGTTAATCAAACATTTATTGAGACTTTATTTTACACAGTGCATTATGCTAAATACTAAGTTAAGTAAAAGACAGTGCCTTTTTTCAAGGAGTTCCCAATCTAAGGGGATTGAGAGGACACAACATGTAAGTAATTTTATACATAACTTATTTTGAAACGAATCTGAAATTAACCACATAGTGCTATAAGAAATTCTAAGATTTTCAGATGCAGAGAATGTGTTGACCAGCAATGGAAGAAGTTACCTTACCTGTCTTTTCTGCATACCAATGAAATTGATACAATGTTTCTCAATCTTCTTGCCTCATTTGCCCAATATTACAAAGCAGAATGCTTGGGTGGGCAAAAGATTTGAGGGTAGGGAAATTTTGTTTGCTTGGTTCTGTCTTGCTTTTCTCAGATTTATGTATTGTTTCTTATTATCAAAATTAAATTTAAGCAAACACAGCAATATAGTTCCTTTTATTTACCTATAAAACTGGAAATTAAAAGGGGTAGATCTCTTTAAAGTATTTGTATCAGGTAAAATAATTACAACTTTATTAGCAATCTTTTAATAACTTATTTTCTTTTGTTTTTGAAAAATAATCTTTAAAAAGTAAAATGGTGCTTCTGCTAGTTTTCTGGAATGTTTTTGATCTCTGAGTTCATAATCTTTTTTTTAGGATTTTTTGGTAAGACAAACAGGTTTCAGTGGCTTGCCCAAGGCTGGATTTGAACCCAGGTACTCCTGACTCCAGGGCTGGTGCTTTATCCACTATGCCACCTAGCTGCCCCTTGAGTTCATAATCTTAAAAGCATATACAGATTGCCACCCAGACATATTAGAGAATGATAGAGAGACTTTACTAGCAGTAAACATTGAACAAATTGTTTAGCAATCCAACTAGCATATATAAACACCTGGCTCAGAAACAGAATAAAGATCTTAAAACAGAGAAAATATGGACCATTTATCATGGGGTTTGCATAGAGTTTTTAAAAGGCAAAAGGATATTGATTTGAGTATTTTTTTCTTCTAAGTATATGCCCTACAAAAAAAACAAATAGTTAATCAGAATACTTCAAAAGAATTTTATTCATGCATACAATCTAATTTCTTACTTCTACAAAGTCAATTTTTAAATCACTTACCCCCAAATAATATTTTTGAATGTATATTTATATAATGGAAAATATGTTTACATTTTCTAGAAAACCATTTAGGGGTTTACAATCTTTGTATTAGAACTTTTTTTCAGCTCTGAACTTATGATTCCATTTTCCCTCTCAAAATGGAGAATATCTTATTAAAACTCTAATATACAGGGTGGCTAGGTGGTGCAATGGATAGAGCACCAGGCCTGGAGTCAGGAGTATCAGAGTTCAAATCTGGTCTCCAACACTTCATAATTACCTAACTGTGTGGCCTTGGGCAAGCTACATAACCCCATTGCCTTGCAACAACAACAACAACAACAACAAAAAAAAAAAACCTCTCTAATATAACCAAGTTGTTGTCATGTATATTCTTTTCTCTTTATTTACACCCTCTTTATTTTTGTGACATATCATATCCACCTTTAACAATCCTTTAGCAACCTTTACATTGCTTGTCCCTGATCTCCTTGACTTTCTTAGTTTAAAGAACAGAAATTGTATTTTGGAAACCTTGTTCCATAGACTTTCTGAAAGAGGATTAAGTCTATCATTTTGTTTCCAATATCATCAAGGTAACTTTCAATGTTAAACTAATTCACTCTTGATCTGTAATGTCTAAGACTATTCTCTGTTTTCTATATGCATAAAGATAATGGTATGCATAAATTTATTTCACTTACATGAGGAAAATCTGTGGAGGAATAACTGATCCTAATAATTAATAAAAAAGTCACTTAAGACCAAAATATTTGACTTTCATCATCTTGCTGTAAATCATATTAAATAAACTGATTTCTTATCATATTCGTTAATGCCATGTGAAATTATATATATATATGACTTAAGAATTTAAAAATATAAATATTAATGAAATTTGAAATTATCATTCAAATAAAGTGAATGTTCTTCAAGAATAGTCTTCAGATTAGGATTTATGATTTAATTTGTTCAGATATTCTCTTTAATATATAAATATTTTATTTGTTTTCAATTATATACAATTGCAGTTTTTCCTACCAGTTTTTGCTAAGGTTTTGAATTTTACACATTGTTCCCCACCCTCCCTTATCTCCCCTTCTGCCCCCACAGAAGGCAGTCTAATAATCTTTAGATTGTTTCCATGCTATGTGTTGATCAAGATTGAATGTGTTGAGAGAAAAATCATATCCTTGAGGAAAATATATAATATTAGAGATAGCAAAATTATGTAGTACCTAAGACAACGTTTTATTTCCAACACCACCTGTCATGGGTAGATCACATTCTTTATGATAAGTCCATAAGAAAAGCTACTTCCAGATTTTTCCACTCTTGCCATTGCTAATCATAACTCCCTCAATTCATACCTCCTTATTAGCATATACTATATTTTCTCTGTTCTTGCACTCTGTCTCTCCTCTTAAATGAGCTGTAGGGTAGTTGAGTGTCACAACACACTGCTCATTAGACCTGGGGCCAAGACACCCTCAGCCCACATGCCACCCCTTAGGCCCAGCAACCACCTGGCCCTGTGGTAATGGACCTGTCATCCAATCCCATCCCCTTGCAAAAAGTAAAAAAGAAAATGTGTCATATCTGACCATTCTCCTCCATGGTCTACCCTCTCCTCCATCACTCACATCCTCCCCTTCCCCTGTCCCATTTCTCTCCTTTTTACACTAAAATTCTATACCCCATTGAATATATATGTAGTTTCCTCTCCAATCCACCTCTGATGAGAGCGAAGTTTCCCTCATTCCCCCCCTCACCTTCCCCCCTTCCATATCATTGCAATAGCTCAATGCAATAATAAAAACAATCTTATTAGATGAAATATCTTAGCCTATTCCACCCCCTCCTTTCCTCTTACTACCATTACTTTTACCTTTCAGCTATTGATTACAATATTCCAATATATTATATTTTCAAATTCAACTGTTTTGTGCTTCATCTATAAAAGCTCCTTCTATTTGCTCTATTAAATTAGAAGTTTCATATGAGTACAATCAGTATCATTTTTCTATGCAGGAATACATGCAGTTCATCATCATCAAGTCCCTCATATTTTTCCCTTCTCCTCCACTCTCTATGCTTCACCTGAGTCCTGTAATTGAAGGCCATACTTTCTGTTCTGCTCTGGTTGTTTCAACAGGAACAACTGACATTCCCTTGTTTCACTGAAAGTCCATCTTTTCCCCTGCAAGAGGATGTTCAGTTTTTCTGGGTAGTTGATTCTCAGTTGCATTCTGAGCTCTTTTGCCTTCCAGAATATTATATTCCAGGCCCTATGAGCCCTTAATGTAGTTGCTATTAAGTCTTGTGTGATACTGACTGTAGCTCCATATTTGAATTGTGTCCTTCTGACTGCTTGTAATATTTTCTCTTTGACTTGGGAGTTCTGTAACTTGGCTATAATGTTCTGGGGGTTGTTTTTTTGCATCTCTTTCCAGAGGAGATTGGAGGATTCTCTCAATTTCTATTTTGCTCTCTACTTCTAGGATATCTGGGCAATTTTACTGTAGGAATTCTTTAAAAATGAGGTCAAGGCTCTTTTTCTGATCATGATTTTCAGGTATCTCCAAAATTTTTTAATTATCTTTCCTGAATCTGTTTTCCAGATTGGTTGTTATTTTCAATGAGTTATTTCATGTTTTCTTCTAATTTTTCATTCTTTTGGTGTTGAAGTATTGTGTTTTGACTTCTCATAAAGCCAACAGCTTCCTTTAGAACCATCCTAGATCTGAAGGATTTGTTTTCCTCAAAGAGATTTCTTATCTCTTATTCCATCTGGCCAGTTTTGCTTTTTAAAGCATTCTTCTCCTCAATAACTTTTTAAACTGTTTTATCTATTTGACTTATGCTGGTTTTTAACATGTTATTTTCTGCAGCATTTTTTTCGATCTCCTTGACTAAGCTACTGACTTCCTTTTCATATTTTTCCTGCACCTCTCTCATTTATTTTCCTAATTTTTCTTCTATCTCCCTTACTTGATTCCTAAATCTAATTTTAGCTCTGTCATAGCCTGAGCACAATTTCCATTTTTCTTGGAATCCTCATCTTCAGATAGAGGATTTTTATCCTTCTTGGGATCATAAACTATGTATTTTTCAATGTTGTTCCTCTTTTTTTCTTTGTTTATTCATTTCCCCAGCCTGTGCCTTGTTTTGGAGTACTTCTGAACTTTTGAGTATTATTGGAACACCCCCCAGAAGGATTTCAGTGTATGAACCTCGGACTTCCATCCTGGTCTTTGAATTACAAGGGCACATCTCTGCCACAGGACTGAAGTGTGGGGCAGGAGGGGGTGCTGCTGTTCTATGGGGGGCATAGATTTTGGGAACTGAATGTGGTCAGAGCCCCAGATTCCTGTTCCTGGTACAGAGGACAGACCTTGGAAGTCTCTCTCTACTCCTCTATCTTTTGTGGGTTGAGCACACAAGGCTCATTTGCCTGGGGGCTCCTGTTTACCAGCTCAGCCTGCTTCATTTTCCTTGATCTAGGCTGCTGCTGCCACCACTGCTAGCTGAGTGCCCTGAGGGCTGCGTTTCACGTGGTTCCTCTGGCAGAGACCACCAGGGGATCTTCCAAAACGTGCCTGGTGCTCCCTGGGGTGTAGGTCAGGAAACTGCCCCTGCTGCTGTGAACAGAGTCTCCCAGGAGCCCTGTGGCTGCCTCCAGAAGGCTGTTCCTTCACTCTAGTGGGCCACCCCTCTAAACCCATGATGAGGAGCCTTTCCACTATTTTCCAGGTTACCTTGTTCTGGAGAATTATCTCCCTGAATCCCACTGTGGGTTCTCTTGAAAAATTAGTAAGAGTACTAATTTTATGATTTTTGAAATATTATGGTGAGAGTACCTAAGAGAGGCTCTTCTCCTGTCGTCATCTTGGCTCTGCCTCCTCCAGATAATCTCTTTACAATGAATCAGAATTTTATTCTTACCTTACTGGATGGCTTTTGAACATTGATTATTGGTGAAAATTAAACACCATGTGACTAGCCTATTAATTAACCTCTCTTAAGATAGCTGGATTGATCTTTGAACAGGAAACATTGCTAACTGGACTCGCCAAACTCAAACAGCTTCAAGTTCAATAAGGACCTCAGAGATAATTATCTATTATGCATCATGAAGAGATATAATTTTGAAAGAGAATTTATATTGCTTAAATTAAAAAAAAAGAACCTTTTCCATTATCCTTGATATTTTAGAGGCATTTTTAAAGCTTTTAAACATAATAGAGCTTTATTTTAGTCTTTTCTTATATTCATTGTAAAGATAAATTATTTTGTTATTCACAAGTACAGTTCCTGATTTTGTGCTATATGAAATCAATCAAAATTGTAAATAAATTATATATTTGGAATTTTCCTTAAGATTACTTCCTATACAAGGAAGCCTAACTCATTTTACTCTATTAATCTTACTTACTAAACTATATTTACAAAATATGCATTTATTATTACTAAAATAGTCATTTAGATAGCAGGTCTCAATTATGTATGATGATTTTTTTCAAATTTTAGCATACAAGGAATATTTAGAATATAAACTTGCAAATTAAGTTATTTAGCATCTTCTTTTTTCTTTTATTTTTTTGGTAGGGGGAATGGAATTATAAATTAAAATAAATAATTGCCTAATATTTCTCAAGAATGGAATTTGAATGATTACAATAGAAAAATAATGTTTTAATGGAAAAATAAAATACATTTTATTGTATTGATAAAAGTACTTTAATTTAACATTTGCTTACAAGAAGAAATAGATTTGAATTAAATAGATTTTATTATTCTTTATTAGTCTTTAAGATAGCAAACTTTCTTGTGAGGGCTCAAGTTAAAAACGATAAATCAATTGTATATTTATCACCTTGTACAATGTGAACAGTTACAATTTTCTGGGACTGAACATCAACAATCTAACTCTTCTGATTTTTCTACCTGTAACCTTATTTTTTATTTATTTTTTACTTTTTTTTCTTTAGATTTTTCAAGGCGATGGGGTTAAGTGGCTTGTCCAAGGCCACATGGCCAGGTAATTATTAAGTGTCTGAGCTTGGATTTGATCCCAGGTACTCCTGACTCCAAGGCCAGTGCTCTATTCACTGGACCACCTAGCTGCCCCCATACCTGTGGCCTTAGAAATCCACTATCTACTGATAAATTCCTTCCTGGAATTTCCATTTGAGGAAATTTACAAGGCAGCCATATTCACTGTGCATTCAACTCAAATCCTGATGCTCTAGACATTTTTCCATCTTACCCCCATGCATATATCCTTCCTCTAATTTCTATTGACTTATTGCCCTTTCTAATTAGAATGTCAAAACCTTTAGGGTAGAAACTTTCTCTTTCATTTATTCCCAGCATTTAACACTATCTGGCACATTGCAAATTCTTGGTAAGTTACTTAAATGGTTCGTTAGTTATCAGTGATCTTTGGGACAATTTTAATAACATCCATTATGTGATTCTTTAAAATGTCTATCATATTAATAATTTCATTCAACTGTGACATTTTGCACAAAGTAATTTTTTGAGTAGCATGTTCTTACGACTTTTGTCAAATACAAAAAATTGTCCCATACTTTTCTTGTGGATAGAATGGGAAAGTATTATTGTAATTTTTTTTTTAGGTTAGAAATTGTATTTTGTTAGAATTACCACAGAAACCATAGGTTTGTCCTTTTCCTTCTTTTCTGAGGCAGCAGACAGAGAAAAATTGACTCAAAGTACAAAAGCATAAGTAAAGCTCAGCTGAAATAATCTTTTATAAGATGAATGAAGGCTGTCATCTTCAATTACAATTTGAACTGTCTCTTTGTGTATGAATGTGGTTTAATGGAAATCTGATATTCCATAAACTAGACTTTCTTTATGATTTATAACAACTACCCTAGGGGTTACCCAGATTCATTTCTGAGTTTAGAATGCTACAATGACTTTCTCTTGTAAGATACAGCATTCCCAGACATATAAAGAGACTGTTTTCTACTATAAACTGAGAATCAAAAAGATAGTCATTTTTTTGTCAGTAAAACTCTACTAAAAATGAAATTTATTTCATATCTGATTATACAGAAATTTGACTTCATGGAGAGCATCCTCTATTCATTTATTCTATTTAAAGGGATATTTGTAACCAATTGGCAGTCATTATAACTAAATTTCTTTAATGTCATTCAAACTCTGAATGTGTCATAATATGATGTTGCAGTTAAAGAAAGTAAAAAAAAAAGTCTCTTCATTAAGAATTATATCTATAGGGTTGGCATAGTGGCATAGTGGATAAAGCACCAGCCCTGGAGTCAGGAGAACCTGGGTTCAAATCTGGTCTCAGACACTTAATAATTACCCAGCTGTGTGGCCTTGCGCCAGCAACTTAACCCCATTTGCCTTGGAAAAACCTAAAAAAAAATTATATCTATGTATTATCTTTCCCCTTCTTGAATGAACCCTGATTTCTTTTTTTGTTTGTTTGTTTGTTTTTCTTGAGTGAATAGGCTAAGGTCACACAGGTGACCCTATTAAGCATCTGAGGTAAGATTTGAACTCAAGTCCTCCTGACTCCAGGATCAGTGCTCTATACACTGTACCAAATATCTGCCCCTATGATCACAGCTTAAGACCCCTGAATTTAGTCAATATTACTTAGAAAGGAATCTTTTTCTTTTTAGGTTTTTGCAAGACAAATGGGATTAAGTGGCTTGCCCAAGGCCTCACAGCTAGGTAATTATTAAGTGTCTGAGACCTGATTTGAACCCAGGTACTCCTGACTCCAGGGCTGGTGCTTTATCCACTGCGCCACCTAGCTGTCCTAGAAAGGAATCTTAAGCAGAAATTAGTATTTGAGATTTTTCTAGGGATATACTTTCATATTTTCTTGTATTCTCCTTGATAAATAAATCATACATACATACATACATACACACATACACATATATATATATATATGTATGTATTTTATAAAAGAAATAATTTTTTAAAAAATTATATTCTCCAGACTTCCAGCCAAGATGGTGGAGAGAAGACAGGCACAATTCTAAAGTCTCCTGATCTCTTCCCCATCTATCACATGAAACAAACCTCTTAAAAGAAATCCAACCCACAAAACCCAGAAAGAAAAGGCAGGAGAAGAATATCTACCTCAGGACTTGTCTCTCGGCAGCAGCTTTGGCCAAATTCGAGTGGGTGAGTCTGGGCTCAGAGGGAGGATCTGCCTTGGATCAGCCAGACTAACAACTGAATTACAACTGGGAGTCTGAGGGCCGGAGAGCCAGACCTACTGGATCAGCAGTGGGGCTGGACAACAAGGGCTTGGGTCGGCTGGTGAGCAGAGGTCCTGGTGTTGGTGCTGTCCCCCTGGAGCTTGGGGACAGGCCTGGGGGGAGAGTTCTGGTGCAGAAGAACTGTGGACACCATCCCTGGGATTCTCTGAGGAACACTGAGTCCATGCCTCCATTTCAGCTGAGACCTCTTCCCAAACACACAAATGCAAACGACTTCTGCCTGAGGTGCTTGAGCAGAAGAACCAGTCCAGCTGAGGAATGACCTCAGGCCACCACTGATTGAAGGCAAAAGAATTCAATAGCTCCAATTCCCTCCTTCAAGCAAAGGGAGACCAAGGTCACAGACACTCCAGAGAGGGCAACCAGCACCTCCTACTGGCCAGGCGAGGAACTGCACTCAGTGAGTAAAGCCTTTAGCGATCCCAAGCCCCTGAGAACCAGCCCCCCCAACTCAAGGTCTTAGCAAAATGAAGAAGGGTCAGCTGAAAGGTGGATCCATAGTAAAATTCATGGAAGGGAAAGACCCTAACTCAGAGAGACCTGGAACCTCTGAGGAGAATACAATCTGGTCTCCAGCACAGAAAGACTTCCTTGAAGAAAAAAGGAAGGAGCTTAAAAATTTGGGAGAGACAATACCTTGCAACAAGTAAACAAAACCTTAGAAAGTACAATTGGACAAACACAAAAGGAGAATAAATCTCTCAGATCATCAATTGGACAATTACAAAATAAGAATAATGCTCTTAGATCATCATATGAGCAAATGCAAAAAAGAAATTAATTCTCAAAACTCAAATAGTCAAATGGAAAGCTCTTTCAAAAGTAGAATTGACCAATTGGAAAAGGAGTTGCAAAATGTTAATGAAGAAAACTCCTCCCCCCAAAATAATGGAGTCTACAGAATCTAATGAGTCCATGAGAAAGCAAGAGTCAGTTAAATAAAATCAAAAAAGAGAAAAAAGAGAAGCAAATGTAAAATACCTCATCAACAAAACCACTGACCTTGAGAATAGATCAAGAAGAGGCAACATGAAAATTATAGGACTTCCTGAAAACATTAAGGAGAAAAAAAAGCCTGGAGTTAATATTATAGGATCTAGTGATGGAAAACTGCCCTGATAGCATGGAATCAGAGGGCAAAGTAATTATTGAAAGAGTACATTGATCCCCACCAGGAAAAGACCCTAAAATGAAAACACCAAGGTATGTTGTGGCCAAAATCCAGAACTATCAGATAAAAGAGAAAATCCTGCAAGCACCCAGAAAGAATCAATTTAAATATCAAGGAACCACAGTAAAGATCACGCAGGACCTGGCTGCATCAACGTTAAGGGATCAATAGGCCTGGAACGAAATATTTTGAAGAGCAAGGGAGCTTGGAATGCAGCCAAGAATCTACTTTCCAGCAAAGCTGAGCCTTCTCTTCCAGGGAAAAAGATGGGCATTTAACGAAATGGAAGAATTCCAAAAATTTCTGATGAAAAGACCAGAGCTAAACAGAAAATCTGGACATCAAACAGGAGTTTCAAGAGACACATGAAAAGGTAAAAAAAAAGGGGGGCTGGTAAAAGGGAAAAAATCAATCCATTAAGTTGAAACTGGCTATATCCCAGTATGGGGGGAAAAAAGATTCTCATAAATCTTGAGAATTGTAACTCTAACAGAGAGAATACACGTAGCCAGAAATGATGGACATTCATGATCTATCTATGAGATTGCTATCTAATGGGATGTAACTGGCTTTAACCCCACTTGGGAGAAAGACTCTTAATAACTCTCAGGAATTTTGATTCTATTCAATAGAATATACTGAACTAGAAGGGACAGACATTCAGAATGTTCTATGACTTATAATGATCTAAAAAAAACCACTACCTCCTTAAAAAGGGGCCAGGAAAGAGATGGGAGGATGGAGGGGAATGAATGGGGTAAATCTCATTACACTAAGAGGCATGAAAAACCTATGGTAATAGAGGGGAATAAGGAAGGAGAAACACCTGAAACTTCTTCTCATCAGACTTGGCTTAAAGTCAACCTACACATACACAGTCACCTTATAAAACATCTCACCTTTCAAGTATTAAAAGGGGAAAAGGGGAGGGGGAACAGAGAAAAGGAAGGGGGCTGGGGGAAAAAGGAGAAATAACAAAAGGAAGGGAAGAGAAAAGGGAAAAAGAGAAAGGGGAAAGAAAGGGGAGGGTGTGATATAGGAGGGCAAACACACTGAAGGGGTTGGTATTCAGAAACAAAATACTGGAGAATATGGATAAGGCGGGGGAGAGGGGAAATACAAACAGAGGGAACATAGCACAGAGGGCAATAAATAATTAGTAATCATAACCTTGAATGTGAATGGGATGAACTCTCCCTTAAAACATAAGCAAATAGCAGAGTGAATTAAAACACAGAATCCTACAACATGCTGCTTACAAGAAACTCATTTGAAGTAGAGAGATTCATATAGAGTAAAGGCAAAAGGTTGGAGCAAAATATATTTTGCTTCAGCTGAAGTAAAAAAAAAAGCAGGGGTAGCAATCCATCCTTATCTCTGACAAAGCAGCAGCAAAAATAGATAGCATTAAAAGAGATAAGGAATGAAAATTTATCCTTCTAAAAGGTATCATAGACAATAAAGTCATTTCAATATTGAATATATATGCACCCAGTGGGACCACACCCAAATTCTTAGAAGAGAAGCTGAAAGAACTACAGGAAGACATAGAAAGCAATACTCTACTAGTGGGAGACCTCAACCTCCCTCTCTCAGATCTAGATAAATCGAATCATAAAATAAACAAGAAAGAAGTTAAGTAAGTAAATAGATTGTTAGAAAAATTAGATATGGTAGACTTATGGAGGAAACTGAATGGGGATAGAAAAGAATATACCTTTTTCTCTGTAGTACATGGAGCTTATACAAAAATTGGCCATGTATTAGGACATAAAAACATAATGATGAACTGCAGAAAGGCAGAAATAGTGAATACATCTTTCTCAGATCACAATGCAATAAAAGTCATATACAAAACTGGGCCAAGGAGATATAGACCCAGAACAAACTGGAAACTGAATAGCCTCATTTTAAAAAATGAGTGGACCAAAAAATAAAGTATAGAAAGAATTAACCATTTTCAACTAGATAATGAAACAACATACCAAGACCTATGGGATTCATTCAAAGCAACTCTCAGGGGATATATTATAGCTCTAAAAGCTTACATGAATAAATTGGAGAAAGAGGAAATCAATGAACTAAACATGCAACTAAAAAAATTAGAGGAAGAACAAATCAAAAATCCCCAATTAAATACCAAATTAGAAATTCTAAAAATTAAAGGAGAAATTAATTAAATCAAAAGCAAAAAAAACTATGGAATTAAAATAAAACCAAAATTTGGTATTGTGAAAAAAACAATAAAATTGATAAACCTCTGGTCAATTTGATTAAAAAAAAAGAAAGAAGAAAACCTAATTGCTAGTATCATAAATGAAAAAGGTGAACTCACCATCAATGAGGAGGAAATTAAATTAATATTTTGAAATTATTTTGCCCAACTCTATGCCAATAAATTTGATAAAGTAAGTGAAATGGATGAATATTTACAAAAATATAAGTTGCCCAGGTTAAATGAAGAAGAAATTAAATACCTAAACAACCCTATCTCCGAAAAAAGAAATTCAACAAGCCATTATTGAACTCCCTAAAAAAAAAATCTCCAGGGCCTGATGGATTCACAAGTGAATTCTACCAAACATTTAAGGAACAATTGGTTCCAATTATAAATAAACTCTTTGGAAAAATAGGGAAAGATGGAACTCTGCCTAACTCTTTCTATGAAACCAATATGGTACTGTTACCTAAACCCAGAAGAGTTAAAACAAATTTAAAGACCTATTTCCCTGATGAATATAGATGCAAAAATCCTAAATAAAGTCTTAGTAAAATGATTACAACAAGTCATCACTAGGATAATACATTATGATCAAGTAGGATTTATTCCAGGAATGCAGGGTTGGTTCAACATTAGGAAAAGTGTTAGTATACTCAATTATATCAACAACAAACCTACCAGAAATCATATGATCATATTAATAGATGCTGAAAAAGCTTTTGCAAAATACAGCATCCATTCCTACTGAAAACACTAGAGAGTGTAGGAATAAATGGACTGTTCCTTAAAATAATTAGCAGTATCTATTTGAAACCAGCAACAAGCATTATATTCAACGGGGAGAGGATAGAGACATCCCCAATAAGATCAGGGGTGAAACAAGGGTGCCCATTATAACCACTACTATTCAATATTGTATTAGAAATGTTAGCATCGGCAATTAGAGAAGAAAAAGAAATTGAAGGAATTACAATTGGGAAGGAAGAAACAAAACTCTCACTCTTTGCAGATGACATGATGGTCTAACTAGAGAATCCCATGAAATCATCCAAAAAACTACTGGAAACAATTAGCAATTTTAGCAAAGTTGCAGGTTATAAAATATACCCTCATACATCCTCAACTTTCTTTTATATATGTCTAGCAAGAAACAGAAGGAAGAGCTAGAAAGTGAAATCACATTCAAAGTAACCTCAGACAACATAAAATATTTGGGAGTCTATTTGCCAAGACATACCCAGAATCTTTTTGAAAACGATTATAAAACACTTCTCACACAAATTAAGTCAGATTTAAATAACTGGGCAAATATCAACTGCTCAGGGATAGGGAGAGCTAATATAATAAAAATGACAATTCTACCAAAAATAAAGTATCTGTTTAGTGCTCTAACAATCAAAATTCCAAAAATATACTTTAATGAGTTAGAAAAAAATTTAAGTAAATTCATATGCAGAAATAAAAAGTCTAGAATTGCCAGGAGCTTAATGAAAAAAGTGTAAAAGAAGGTGGCTTAGCCCTACCAGATCTAAAATTATATTTTAAAGCATCAGGCATCCAAACTGTTTGGTATTGTCTAAGAAATAGAGTGGTGGACCAGTGGGTGTAAAAGCAGGAGATAATTAAAGTAATCTGCTGATTTGATAAACCCAAAGAGTCTGGCCATTGGGATAAAAACTCTCTCTTTGATAAAAATTGCTGGGATAATTGGAAGTTAGTATGGAAGAAACTTAGATTAGAACAACACTTCACACCCCTTACCAAGATAAGATCCAAATGGCTACAGGACTTAGACATAAAAAACAATACTATAAGCAAATTAGAAGATCATGGACTAATTAACCTGTCAGATGGTTGGAAAGGGGAGCAGTTTATGACTAAGGAAGAGTTGGAGTACATCACCAAAAACCAATTAGATGTTTTCGATTACATTAAATTAAAAAGCTTTTGCACAGATAAAACCACTGTAACCAAGATCAAAAGAAATGTAATAAATTGGGAAATAATCTTTACAACTAATAATTCTGACAAAGGACTCATTTTTAAAATATACAGGGAACTGAGTCATATTTTTAAAACAAAAAGCCATTCACCAATTGACAAATGGTCGAACGATATGCAAAGTAAATTTACAGATAAGGAGATCAAAGTAATCCATGGTCATATGAAAAAATGCTCTAAATCATTAATTATGAGAGAAATGCAAACTAAAGCTTCTCTTAGGTACCACCTCACATCTCTCAGATCAGCCAATATGATCAGGAAGGATAATGATCATTGTTGGAAGGGTTGTGGGAAATCTGGGATACTATTACACTGTTGGTAGGGCTGTGAACTCATCCAACCCTTCTGGAGAGCTATTTGGAACTATGACCAAAGGGCAACAAAAATGTGCATACCCTTTGAACTAGTAATACCACTACGGGGTATATACTCTGAAGAGATGATGAAAAACGGTAAAAACATTACTTGTACAAAAATATTTATAGCAGCCCTATTTGTGGTGGCAAAGAATTGGAAATTAAGTAAATGTCCTTCAGTTTGGGAATGGATTAGCAAACTGTGGTATATGCATGTCATGGAACACTATTGTTCTGTTAGAAACCAGGAGGGATGGGAATTCAGGGAAGCCTGGAGGGATTTGAATGAACTGATGTTGAGTGAGATGAGCAGAAGCAGACAAGCACTGTAAACCCTAACAGCAACATGGGAGTGATGATCAGCCTTGAAGGACTTGCTCATTCCATCAGTGCAACAATTGGGAACAATTTTGGCCTGTCTGCAAAGGAAAGTGGCATTTGTATCCAGATAAGCAGCTGTGGAGTTTGAACAAAGTGCAAGGACTATTCCCTTTAGTTTTGAAAATAACAGATATTTTATTGTCTGATCTTATTACCTCTTAGACTTCTCTTCTTTAAGCATATGATTTCTCTCTCATCACAGTCAATTTGGATCAAGGTACAACATGGAAACAAAGTAAAGACTGACAGAAGGTTTTCTGTGGGGGGGGAAGCAAGATCGGGGGAAATTGTAAAACTCGAATAATATATGTAATAAAAATAAATTAAAAAAATTATATTCACCAAAATCTTAAATGATAAAAACCCTTAGAAAGAGAAAAGAAAGTATAAAACAAGTTTTAAAAATGAAAATACTATTATTGGTCTGCTTTCAGGCTCCATAGATTTTTTTTTCTCTGAACATGAATGGCAGGTTCCATCATATTTTTTTTTGTTTGTTTGTTTGCTTATTAATTTATCAATTATTTATTATTCTAACTGCATGCAAAGATAGTTTTCAAAATTAATTTTTATAACATTTTGGATTTCACATTGTTTTCCTTCCCCCCCTTCCTCTGCCTGAAAGAAAACTAATATAGATTATACAAGTATAATTTTTTTAAACACATATCTACATTAATCATGTTGTGGAAGAAGAATAAAATTGAAAGAAGGAAAAAATATAGCAAAAAAACATAAAACAGAAGACCACTTTCAAAAATTCAAAATGATAGGCTTTGGTCTTCATTTAAACTCCACAGTTTCTTCTCTGGATATGGTTGGCATTTTCCATCATAAGTCTTTTAAAATTATCTTTAATTATTGTACTGTTGAAATGAACAAATTCATCATAGTTGATCATCATAGTTGATTATATTTTTGTTAGTGTTTATAATTCTTCTGTTTCTTCTCCCTTCACTCAACATTAGTTCAGTAAAGTCTGAAGCCCCATTCCACATGATTTCTTATAGAACAATTATATTCCTTCATATTCATACACCACAAATTTTCAGCCATTACCAAATTGATGAGCATCCGTTTATTTTCCAATTTTTGGAAAAAGAACTGCTTTAGGGGCTGCTAGGTGGCACAGAGGATAGAGCACTGGCCTTGGAGTCAGGAGTACCTGAGTTCAAATCTGGCCTCAAACATTTAATAATTACCTAGCTGTGTCACCTTGGGCAAGCCATTTAACTCCATTGCCTTGCAAAAAAAAAAAAAAAAAAAAAAAAAAAAACTAAATAAAAAGAACTGCTATAAATATCTTTGTATTTGTGAGTTATTCATCCTCTTTAGAATACAGACCTAGTGGTAATATTTCTGAATCAAACGGTATGTACAACTTTTTTCCTCTTTGAGTATATTCCCAAATTGCTCTCCATAAAAATTAGATCAGTTCTCACTTCCATCAATACGTGCATTAGTGTCCCAGTTTTTCTACATCCTCTCCAGCATCGATCATTTTATTTTTTAGTCATTTTGTCCAATTTGATATGTGTGAGGTGATACTTCAGAGTTGTTTTAATTTGCATTTATCTAATAAATAATTATTTAGAGCATTTTATATGCTAAAGATAACTAATTTCTTCATGTAAGAATTGCTTTTTTTATCCTTTGACTATCAATTGGGGAATGGTTTATATTATAAATTTGACTCACTTCTCTATATATTTTAGAAATGAGTCCTTTATAAGAAACACTAGCTATTAAAATTGTTTTCCCTTTAATCTGTTGTATTGGCTTTATTTGTATAAAACCTGTTTAATTTAATGTAATCAAAATTATTCATTTTGCATTTTATTATGCTCTCCATCTCCACTTCAGAATTCACATTTTTCTCCACTTTCCAAAGATCTGCCAGATAAACTTTTCCTAATTGACTTATAGTATCAACATTTATGTCTGATCATTTTGACCTTATTCATGGTAGAGGTTATGCAATGTCGGTCCAAGCCTGGTTTCTGGTATACTCTCTACCATTTTCCCC
This sequence comes from Macrotis lagotis, assembly GCF_037893015.1. Taxonomy (NCBI): domain Eukaryota; kingdom Metazoa; phylum Chordata; class Mammalia; order Peramelemorphia; family Peramelidae; genus Macrotis; species Macrotis lagotis. Next base: position 365,215,376 of record NC_133666.1, on the reverse strand, counting down.
CTGCTGTTTTTATCAAAGAGCAAATCATAAGAGTTTTAGAATTGTCCTTGGTCACTGAACTGATGAGAGAAGTTAAGTCCGTCATAATTGACCATCAGATAATGTTTTTAATGTGTATAATATTATCCTGGTCCTGCTCACTCCACTCAGCATCAGTTTATGTAAATCTTTCCAGGGTTTACTTAACAGTAGTACACTACAGCATTCATATACAATTTCCCAATTGATGGGCATTCCCTCATTTCCAATTCTTTGTCACTACAAAAAGAACTTCTATGAATATTTTTATGCATGAGCATTTTTACTCTTTTTAAAAAATGATATCCTTGGAATACAGATCTAGTAGTTGTATTGTTGGATCAAAGGGTATTTGCAGTTTTGTGGCTTTTTTAAGGCATATTTCCAAATTGCTCTCCAGAATGGTTGAATCTTTTCCCATTAGTTCTGATTCTTCTTTTCTCAACACAACTAATTTGGAAATATGTTAAACATGATTGTACATGCATAATCTTCATCAGATACTTATCATAGGAGGGATAAGAGAGGCAGGTAGAAAAATAAAGAACTCAGAAAGCTTATAAAAGATGAATATTGAAACTATCTTTGCATGTAATTGAAAAAATAAAACTTTTAGAAATATATTCACCCTAGAATTATTATTAAATCTATAAAGTTTTTGTACAATCAAAATGAATTTTTGCCTGCTTTATGTGGAATAAGTGACAGTAAATTAAGTGTTTCCATGGACAAATCATTTCAGCTTTTTGAATATCAGTTTCTTCACCTATAAAATGAGGAGGGTTCCAGTTAGTTTTAATGTCTTATGATTCAATGTTCACACAGTGCTGTTATTTAATTTAGTATAAACTATGATTTATCACTTATTATTCAAATTAATTAGAATAACAAGATTTATTACAATGTCTCTTGCCAATCACACAAACTAATATAATAATAAATAGCAAACTTTGTACTTGCCCTGATAACAATAGTGCAGGGCATTGAACACAAGAGTCTCCAAAATAGCTGTCTTCTCCACCCCTCTCCTTACATGCTTTCAGTCCAGCTATTATCCAAAGGAGCATCTGTGGAGAAGAGGCAGTCATCCCAATAAACTGCTGAGCAAGTAGTACTGACAAGGCAGGCAAGTCAACTTAGTTAAGCCAGCAAATTCAGAAGACAAGTGAAACCATTTTTGACCATGACCTAAATTTACCCTTGAAATAAAATAGCATCATCCCAGTAGGACCTTGAGTCTAAGAGCCACAGGAATTGTTGTACTAACCTATCTCAAGCCCTGCTAATCTATCCTAAGCAGTCATTATCCAGACTCTAGAGAATCTATCTTAATAGAGATGTAATATCACAACTACCTCTCTAGTTTCCATATGTTTGCCTTTTATTAGCACATATGACAAGAGCTTTAAGATTTAATAAATAAGGAGCAAAAACCTGAGATTTAATAAGTATAAATAATTACAATTTCCTGCATGAAATGAACAACAGTAATAAGGATTCGTTCAGGCAAACAAAAAATACAATTCATCATTCCTTCATCATGTCTTATGTACGTTTGGGGAAAAAAGTCATAACAAGTTGCAATCATTTTGATATTTATATTAGTTTTTTGTTTGTTTTTAATTCGAGGTTTCTTATTAGTTATTCATCATATTTCACCACCTATACCCATTGTAAATTTTAAAAAAATTAGAATTTACCTTGACAATTTCTCAGATTTTTAGGTTGTCTCTTTTATGTCATTCTTTTCTGATTAATGTTTCTCCTTCTCTTGCTTTATGTTCTTTCTTTTTGATTTAGCAATCACTAATATTCATATGCTCTAAGATTAACAAATCATTTACAATATTTTAAATATTTTATTTAATGATTTTCCAACTACATGCAATGATTATTTTTACCAATTTTTTGGCAAGGTTTTGAGTTTTACATTTTTCTCCCTCCCTCCTTTCCCTCTTCTCTCCCCCTGACAGAAAGCAATCTGATTTAGGTTCTATATTTATAATATGCTAAACAAAGATACATATTAATCATGTTGTGAGAGAAGAATGAATTCTAAATGAAAGGAAGAACACATTAGCAAAAAAAAATTGACATAATATGTATTCACTGGTCTTCATTTAAACTCAAAGATTCCTTCTCTGAATATGGATGATATTTTACATCCCAAGTCTTAAAACTGTTTTTGATTCTTGTACTGCTTAAATGAAAAAAAAAAAACCCCATCATGGTTGAATATCACCCCATGCAGTTGTTAGTGTTTATAATGCTCTTTTTTTTTTCTCTCATTTCACTCCACATGAATTCATGCAAGTTTTTGAGGCTCTTATGGAATCCCATTACTCACGATTTCTTATAGAAAAAAAGTGTTCTATCAAATACATATACTACAAATTGTTTAGCCATTCCCCAATTAATGGGCATCCTTTCAATTTCCATTTTTTTGCCACTACAAAAAGAACTGCTATGAATATTTTTGTACATTTAGGTATTTTACATTATTTTATGATCTCTTCAGGATACAGACCAATTCTTGGTATTGCTGGATCAAAAGGTATGCACATTTTTTTCTTGCTGTTTGGGCATAATTCAAATTGCTCTCCAGGAAAAATAGAATCGGTTCATAACCTCACCAACCAATGCATTAGTATCCCAGTTTTCTCACATCACCTCCATCATTGATCATTGGTCAATATGATCAATCTGAGAGATGTGAGTTGATTCCTCACAGATTTTTAATTTGCATTTCTCAAATCAATGATGATTTAGAGCAGTTTTTCATATGAATATAGGTAGTTTTGATTTCTTCATATGAGAATCACCTTTCCATGTCCTTTGACCATATATGAATTGGACAATGCCATTTTTTAAAAATATAGATTTGACCCAGATCTCTAAATATTTTAGAAATGAGTTCTTTGTTTGAAACGCTAGTTGTAAAAATTGTTTCCCAACTTAACTACATTCTTTTTAATCTTGCTTGCTTGAGTAAAGAAAGTTGCTTGTTTTTGCTTAAGTAAAAGCTTTTTAATTTAGTGTAATCAAAATTATTTAATTTTTTATAATGTTCTCTATCTCAGTTTTGGTCATACTCCTCTTTCCGTAGATCTGACATATATACTATTCCTTTTGCATCTAATTGGCTTATTATATAACATTTTCATATTTAAATCCTATGCCCATTTCAACCTTCTCTTGGTACATAGGTTGTGAGCTCTTAGTCAGTGCCTAGTTTTTACCTTACTATCTTTCAATTTTCCGAGCAGTTTTAATCACAGTGAGTTATTAATGCCAGAAGCTGGAATTTTGAGTTTATCAATGAGGATATTACAATAATCATTTATTGCTCTCTCTCTCTCTCTCTGTTGTGCACCTAACCTATTCCACTGATCTACCTCTGTATTTCTTAGTCAGTACCAAACAATTGTGATGACTGATGTTTTACAATATAATTTTAGATTTGGTATGGATAGACTGCCTTCCTTTGCATTTTTTCACTAATTACCTTGATATTCTTGACCTTTTGCCTCTCAAAATCTATTTAGTTATAAGAATTTTTTCTTGCTCATTATGAGAATTTGTTGGAAGTTTGACTGGTGTGGCAGGTGATAAATATTGTAATTTAGGTAGAATTGTCATTTTTATTATATTATTTTGGCTTACTCAGAAACAAATGACATTTAACCAGTTATTTAAATTTGATTTTATTTATGTGAATAGTGTTTCATAGTTATTTTCATAAAGTGTTTGAGAGTGCCTTGGCAGGTAAATTCTCAAGTACTTTATGTTGCCTGAAGTTATTTTAAATGAGGTTTTTTCTTTCTATTTCTTGATGCTGTGTGTTCTTAGAAATAGATACAAATGCTAAGGATTTATTTAGTTCATTTTATCTTCTGCAACTTTGCTAAAGTTGATGTTTTCAGTATGGTTTTCACTGACTTTCTAGAGTTCTCTAGGTATATCATCAAATCATTTGCAAAGAGAGTTTTCTTTCTTCAGTACTGATTCTAATTCCTTCAATTTCTTTTTCTTCTCCTGTTGCTAAAATCGACAATTCTAATATAACTTTGAATAATACTTGTTTCATCCCTGTTCTTGCTGGGATGCTTCTCGCTTTCCCAATTACATATAATGCTTGTTGATGGTTTTAAATAGTTACTCTTTATCATTTTTAAGAAACGTTCCATTTATTCCTGTAATCTCTAGTGTTTTTAATAGGAATAGGTGCCTTTATTGTCAAAAGCTTTTTCAGCATCTATTGAGATAATCATATGATTTCTGTTAGAGGTTTGTGTGTGTATGTGTGTGTGTGTGTGTGTGTGTGTGTGTGTGTGTGTGTGTGTGTGTAGTCAATTTTGATCATATTGTTGTTATATTGAACCAATCCTGCATTCCTGAAATAAACCCTGCTTGATCATAATGTACTATCCTAGGGATAACTTGGTGTAACTGCTTTGCTAGTATTTCATTTACAATTTTTGCATCTATATTCATTAGGGATATTAATCTATAATTTTATTTCTCTGTTTTGACTCTGCCTCTTTTAGGCTTCAATACCATATTGATGTCATAAAAGAAATTTGGAAAAATTCCTTCATCGCCTATTTTTGCAAATAATTAAATTATAATTGGAATTAATTAGTTTTTGAATGTTTGTTAGAATTCACTAGTGAATCCATTTGACTGGAAATTTTTTCTTAGGGAGTGAATAGATGGCTTGTTCAATTTCTCTTTCTGAGATAGAATTATTTAAATATTTAATTTTCTCTGCTTTTAACTTGAGCAATTTATATTCTTGTAAATATTCTTCCATTTCACTTAAATTATCAATTTTTTTTGGCATACAGTTGGGTAAAATACTTCAAAATTTTCACTAATTTCCTCCTCATTAGTAGTGAATTCATCTTTTTTTAATTTTTGATGCTAGTAATTTGATTTTCTTCTTTTTTAACCAATTAATTAAATATTTGTCTATTTTATTGTTTTTTCATAAATCAAACTCCTGGTTTTATTTATTAACACAATAATTTTCTTGCCATCAAATATATTAAATTCAGAAAAAATTTCAGAATCTTTAATATGGTATTTAGTTGGAAATATTTAATTTGTTCTTTTTCTAAGTATTTTTCTTGCATGCTCAGTTCATTGTTCTACTCTTTTTATTTTATTCTTTAAGCATTTAGAGATATAATATTTCCCGTAATAACTGCTTTCGTTGTATCCCATAAGTTTCGATATGTTGTCTTCTTATTGTCATTGTCTTGGATGAAATGATTAATTCTTTCCATGATTTGTTTTTTGATCCACGCATTCTTTAAATTTAGTTTATTTAGTTTCCAATGTGATTTAGGCCTTTCTCTCCAAGGCTTTTTATTACATGTATACATGTTCTTGTTTATTGCATCATGATCTGAAAGAGATGCATTCAATATTTCTGCCTTTCTGCATTTGATTATGAAGTTTTTAATGCCCTAAAGCCTGATCAGTTTTGTGTAGGTTTCATGTACCATAGAAAAAATTATATATTCCTTTCTATCTCCATTCAATTTTCTCCAGAGGTCTATCATAGCTAAATTTTCTAATATCCTATTTACCTCCTTAACTTCCTTTTGTTTATTTTACAGATTGATTTATCTAATTCAGAGAGGGGGGAGTGAGGTCCCTACCAGTAGAGTTTTACATTCTGAGTCTTCTTGTACCTCATTTACCTTCTTCTCTCAAAATTTGGCTGCTATACTGCTTGGTGCATACAAATTCAGTAATGAAATTACTTCATTATTTATGGTGTTTTGTTAGAAGGATGCAGTTTCCTTCCTTAATTCTTTTAATGAGACGTATTTTTGCAACTCTTATCTAAAATAAATATTTGTAGCCCTTCTTTTTCACTTCAACTGAAGCACAATATATTTTACTCAAGCCTCTTACCTTTACACTGTGTATCTCTCTACTTCAAAAGTGTTCCTTGTAAGCAGAATATTGTAGGATTCTGGTTTTTTAATCCACTCCGCTATCTGCTTCCATTTTATGGGAGAGGTCATTCCATTCACACTCACAGTTATAATACCTAACTCTTTATTGTCCTCCATGCTATTTCCCCTCTGACTGTATTTTTCCCTCCTTTTATCTTATCCTTACTCCTCAGTGTTTTGCTTCTGAATGCCATCACCCTCCATTTGTCTCCTCCTTCTATTCACTACCCTCCCTATTCTTTCCTCTTTCCCTTAAGCCCTTTTTTCTTCCCTCCCTTCTATCAGTCCCACCTTCTGCCCCCTTTCCCTTTCCTGATACTTGAAAGGTAAGACAAAGTTCAAAAATCAACTGAGTGTGTGCTAATCCCTCTTTGAGCCAAATCTAATGAGAATAAGATTCAGGTAGTTCTCACCTCCTCACTTCTTTCCCTCTATTGCAATAGGTCCTTTATACCTCTTTATGTGATATAATTTACCCCATTCAACCTCCCTATCACTCCTATCTCTTTAGAGCCCCTCCCTTTTAATGATTTTTAAAAAATCATTCCATCAATGTTATGGGCATACCACAAATTTCCATATCTTCACCTTAAGTATATTCCCAGTAATAGAATTATTAGCTTCCATTAATTCCAATCTATTTTCCAGAGAGGTATTTTCTCCATTTAGCTTTTGCATCTTCTTTTCCATTTGGTCAATTCTATTTTTGTACCTTTTTTCCATTTGTTCTATTATGTATTTGTGGGAATTATTTCTTTTTACTTTTGTCCAAATTTATGTTTAAATGATTTGTTTGCTTCTGACATTTTTGTTGCAAGATGTTAATCTTATATTGCACAATTTTTTTCTATCATTTTTCTTTCCAATTTTTCCATTAGATTCTTAAACTCCTTTATAAATTCTTCTAATAAGTATTTTTGGCTGGAGACCAATTCATACTTTTCTCTGATGTTTCACATATAGATAGCACCACTTCTGTCCTTTTTTTCGAACTTCCCTAGGATATCGTGTTGGGGGATATTGAGAATCTTAAAGACTTTGCTTACTGGAGTTGTGAACATCAATAAAGTACCATAGAGCACCACCATTGCTAGATAAGCACCAGCAAAGTGACAGGATGTGACTACCTTATATATCCTAACCTGGCAGTCAATGAACTATTGGTCTGTTTGACCTTTCCTCTCAGAATTTTCCCTTTTGAGCTACTCATCAATATGACACAATTGGCAGCAGCTTTAATACTAGGACATTGTCAGCCTGCCATTTACAGTATTATCTTGCTATTTGACCTTGATCTCTGGATTCTGATGGAACCTCATGACTTTCCAAGGTTTGGTTCCATCTCTTTGGACAAACCCATTCCAGGCTACCCTTCCCATGACAAAGAAAATAATACTCTCCCTGGGGCTCTCATCAACTTCTCTGGGATAGATCATCATACCACACTGAACTCACTGAGGTGTTCTTCTTCACTACAGATTAGGGTATCTGAATTTGATTCATACCCAGAAAGCAATGAAGGCCATTGCCCATCCTTTCTAACCCAGCACTCTCCTATCTCTCAGGTCCACCTGACCCATATTCAACTGCTGTTCACATAAAGCCCTTCTCCACATTGGCTTTCAAAGTTTTCCTTTGAATAAAGGCCCTTCTTATCCAAATAGGCATCTTACCTGTGTTTCGTGCTAATCCATACTGAAAGGTGTTTCCAAGCTCTTGTTTTGGTCTTTGTTCTGATAATTCAACCTAGGTTCTTCTTTTGATTTAATCATCCAAATGAAGGAGACTTTAAGAAATTGAAAATTTCAAAAATTTTCAGAAAACACAACTATCTCTTTTTTCTCTCCACTTCTCAGTCATATTATAAGTTACAGAGATGAAAATAGATATAAAAACTAGAAACTAGAATTTTTTATTTAAATTTTCTCCATAAAAATTTCTCTAAATTATGATTGGAATGCTTTTATAACGAGTTTTGTGAGTACAGGTAAATTTGTAAATTTTGATCAAGTTACTTCACAAAAGAGAAACTTTAAAATGACTTGAGATTGCTTTTAAAGATGCACTTTGAATTTTACAAACAATTACATTATTCTTGAAATCTTTTCAAGAGAAATTCAATAAAATTTGAAGAAGTTTTAAGATAAGAATTACTTGGGAAAATAATATAAGAAAAATTATAGTTAATTCTTCTAAGTTTTAATAATATCAGTAATTATGGGGAACTGTTTTTTTTTTATGTGAGTTCACTGAAAATAGAAGACCCTAAAAAATGAGATTTAAATGTTATCATTAGGGAAATAAATCTGGATTAGATACAGAATAATTTATTTCTTAAACTGCATTATTATTCTGGAGAATTAAATCATTTTTCTTTATAGGTAAAAAGGGCTAACAAATAATAGTATCCTCTTCCCAGGGTTTTGTGAGGAATAAAATGATCCTAAAGTGGTTATTTAGCATAGGGAGCACTATATAAATGTTAAATATTGTTATTGGGTATTATGGTAACTAAATATATCAATGGTTTTCTTGTTTTCTAAGAATGTTCATATTTTGCATTGATGAAATTTAGAAGTGTAATATTAAATTTAAAATAAAACAAAAATTATATTCTTTAAGCTTCTAGTTTTTTATTTCTTTTGAAATTTGGGAGAATATCAGACATAGGGTTAGAAATAAAAATTCTTAATTAGGAAAAAAATTTAAATTCTTAATTAGGAAAATGTGTTTTTAATTACATGCAGTGATGAGAATTTAATAATTGTGAAATGCTGTTAGGAAGGCTAGTACTTTATTATTAAAATGAATGTCTTGAAAGATTGGATTAAGAAGTTTCTCTGGCCTAAAAATATTGAATTATTATGATTTAATAAGATGTAAGGACCCTTGAACCAAACTGTTATCTAAATTTTGAAACTGCATAAGCTATGTCTTGTCAACATTGTGGAAGAACTATGTTGTGAAAGTCTATAACAGTGAATGGTTACTTTGAAATTAACTAAATGGATTTCATTTGACTAATTTTATTAACTGAACTGCTAAAATTCAGCAAGATAATATAACATATATTTTATGCATTATATACATTTATATTAAAATATATTTATTTTCCTCTGTCTCAAAGTGAAAAGACAGCAGTTTCTATTTATAACTAACTTGCAATATTAATTAACAAGTATCTCAAGCAGTAACATAGAAATCAGAATGTAATATTCAAAAGTATTACAGAAAACAGGTTTCTGAAGAATACTTTAAATATCTTACAGTAATCCTTAGAAAAAACACTGGCATGTGATAAGAATTATGTAAATAAATTGTTCTTACTTCTTTAATTGACTTTATTTAGTCCATACTTTTTTGATTGAATATGATTAGTAAAATGCCAAAGGAGATAGGGTGAGGGATTTTCTCTATAAAATAATTAAATATTATATTAAATTCCATTGAATTATTGTCATCTGGTTCTTATTATTATTGTTATTATTATGTTTAATGTTTTTGATACTCACTGGGTATGCAAAATTTTCTGGGTATTTTTTGTTTGTTTTTTTCATTGCCTTTTATGTAAGCTGATAAGAATTATATAGGCAAGTAACTTCCACTTTTAATCTTTTTTTTCTTGCAAGGCAGATGGGGTTAAGTGGCTTGCTCAAGTCCACACAGCTAGGTAATTATTAAGTTTCTGAGGCCAGATTTGAACCCAGGTATTCCTGACTCCAAGACTGGTGCTTTATCCACTCAGCCACCTAGCTGCCCCCACTTTTAATCTTAATGTTGTTAGATTAGGCAATTAAGAGACTCAGTAGATAGAATACAAGGCATAGATTATAGATTTATCTTCTTGAGTTCAAATTGGGGCAGACACTTACAAACTGTGTGAAAATGGGCAAGTCATTTGAAGCTATTTGCTTCAATTCTTAATCTATAGAATGAGTTAGAGAGAGAAATGGCCAACCACTCCTGGGTCCTTGCCAAAAAAAAAAAAAAAAGGAACCTAATGGTATTTTCAGTGATCATATAAGATATAAGGTTTGGATGAAAACTGATCAGACACTTGAGACTTAAATTCTCTAAAAGGCTTATATATGCCTGACATCCAACAAGTAGTTGTTCTATGAAGCATAGTCTGAAATGACCGATCAAATAAATAACAAAAATAGTTTACATACTATGTGTGTGTGTGTGTGTGTGTGTGTGTGTGTATATATATATATATATATATATATATATATATTGCTATGTTTTAAAAACTATTTATTGTTTAATAGAATATATTTAGTTTAAATTAGAAAATAATAGGAGCAACTAGGTGGTATAGTGGATAAATCCCCAGCTTTGAAGTCAGAAAAACCTGAATTCAAATGTGACTTCAACAGTTAATAAATACCTAGCTGGGTGTCCTTGGACAAGTCTCTTAATCCCATTGCCTTGCAAAAAAACAAACAAATAAATAAATGAGAAAATATTAGTAATTAATAGTAATAACTCACTGTAAAGAAGAGGGAGTCACCACATTCTTTTAGTATACCTTTATGAACATTCCTGAATAAGATCATACTAGTCCTTCTGACTGTGAGTTGTAAAACTGTTATATTGCAGTTTGAGGAAATGGGACCATTCCAAGCCAAGGAATAATTTACATGTTAACATTAAATAAAAAGTTTCATTTAACATCACTAGGACAATCTTGAAATCATATCTGCTATGATTAAGTTAATAATTAGTATGTAGTAAAATTTCACTTATGACTAACTATTCACTTTATATATGAGAACAAATCCAGTATGCAATAATTCTTGCAGGAAAGATAAATAAAATGTCCTTATACTGATTAAGACATAAAAAACCAATAAATAAACACTCAGCTGTATTGAGTAAAATCTTGCTGCTTGAGAAAAAGTCTCTAAGGATTTTAATCTACTGTTATTCCAAATTTTGCTTTCATGCATAAGTATCTGACCATTAGTAAGACCATTAGTCCATCTTTCAAGAGAAATGCCATGTGTTCCTTCATTCATTGAACTCTGTACCTGGGAAATGAGTAGAATATCTTGAGAAGGTTAAGGCAAGATTCTCTTCATTTGTCCCACCTAGCTATATCTGAGACTACCTGTGATAACCAGTAGCTTTCTGTGTGATTAGCTATTGAAATCAAACAGAACTAAGGAACAGTACTGATACTGCTATACCCCTCCCTTTATTCCTCCTACAGCAGAACCGATTGATAAAGATGTGTATATGATGTCTCATTTATTTTCACTGTAGTCACTTCTTACTGAATATAGTGGTACTATAGTAGGAATCATTTTTAATTGTGATTGGAATGACAAATAATAGAGATCATTTAATACTTGGCTTAATTTAAAATAGAGGACACACTTTATTGACCTAAATTGATAGAATACTTTGATAGAATATCAATACTTCCTTTCCTTTCATTTTACTTATATGATCGTAATATCCTCCTGAGGGGAATTTTAATCATGTTTAGATTAAGATAGATAAAGATTAAAGTAAAATAGTAAATAGTAAATAATAAAAAAAAAGTAAAATAGAGCAACCTGTTTCATGGAATGATAATAATATATGTGCATATTTCCACTCGTTCTCAAATACAAATTATATTCATGCAATATACATTTGCCTATAGCAGACTATTTTTTTCCTTTTATGAGTTTTAAGTCTGAAATAATGACTGATACATGAAGGGCTAACTTTACAAATCAGGTGCTAATGAATTTCTTTTCAGATGATAGAGGTGATCATTTAAGAAACAAGGGTTGAATGAAAATGGTAAGAAGCCTGGATTTAATTTCTCTAAAATTTCAGGTGTGGTTTAAAGTCTACATATGTCTGACTGTAACTTCAGCACCAGACAAGTAACATGAATATGAAGAACCATCTTCAGAGCAGGTATCAATTAAGATCTACTCCAGAATGAGAATATAAAAGTTGTTTCCAAGGATTATAAGTAGACCTAAGACATCTGAATAATAACAGCAATGGGAGTGGGTTACAGGGGCACAAAGTACTTGATCATTAGCTTACCTTAAATAAATCAACCTTTACCATGCTACCTTTGTTTTTGGGTTTTTTTTGTTTGTTTATTTATTTTTTGCAAAGCTAACCTTGCAGAAAAGGGGACTTCCCTCAACAGGTTTTTGTCAATACCTCACTCAGGTCTTACCTTCCCAACATACTGATAGAGGAGTTATGAAAGATTCATCACTTTTTACTAGGTTATTTGTAAAAGTCAATCTATACCATTAAAAATCAAACCTCTCAAGGTTGGTTTATATAGAAATAGTGAACTCTGCAACTATTACTTTCCATTGACTCATTAGTAGTTTAAATACATTAGATGCAAATCATATCTGATTTATTTTAGCCTGGTCTATAGATAGTGATCCAACAGAGACATGGTTCCATAAAATCAGACAGGGGGGATTGTGAAATTACTATATTTTTATTAATTTTAATAGGTTAATAATTAAGACATACAGTTTAGTTTTAAACATCAGAATCAATACTTATGAAGCAGTACTTAGTTCAATTTAAAGGACTGTTCAAATACTTGATCTTGAAGTCTAGAATATAGTTTGATGTCTTCTATAAAGATTAATTTCCACACTCCAGTGGATTACAATCTGGATTCATTGAGTCAATTTGATCATAAGATGTTATGCCTGGCTATGAGTCATGTACAAGGCCTCTCTGATTTACATGCTCAATGGCACAGGAATCTTCAGAAATTCCAGAGGGTGTTATTTAACTCTGTATTTTACCCTGATCATGGACTTTGCAAAACCCCATCACTACCCACCCCCTGACTCCATCTTTTCAAGTCAGTATGATTATGCCAAATATAACCCCCCCCTTATCTCTGATCTAGAACAATTACAGTCTTAGTTTAGATTAGATTACTACCACCCCTCCTTTCTCTCCTCCCTCCTCTTGGAGCTGAACAGTTTGGCAAAATAAACATATATATTCTGATTCAAGAATGCTAGTAAGTTTCCTGATAAGGAACTCTTTGTTTTCTTTTCAAATTTAGGTTCAAAACTTGTACTTTCTATCTTTCTTTAGAATACATGACAAGCTTTATATTTATTGAATGCAAATGTTACTTTAAGTAGCATGGGAAAATTCCACAAAAGAGAAACTGATTAATGTGTTTTTCAGTAAGTTATGAGTTTACATTTTCTATGTACATCAAGTGATTAATATGATATTTTTTGACATGATTTGGAAGTCATACTCAGTTCTGTTCAGGGAAGACAGTAATGATTTTAATGTGAGGCAGAAGCATGCAAGAATTAAGCTGTTTCCTTAGAGGAAATCTCATTAAAAAAATTTTGTTGGTGGCATGTTTTCAGTACAGAAGAATATGTGGATACCAAATGCTCTAGCATTTTCATTACACTGAGATCTATTTGATACACTTGTACTACAGATATGCCATGAGTGGAGAACTGAGTTGAATGGAATGTTAAGTCATATTACATTACAAACCTGTTTTTCATTTGTTTAGTTGTACTTGTAAATAAAGTGAGATGTTCTTTACATTCTTGGAATAATTTGATACAATTTTTTAACGTCCTAAGAAATAAGTAAATAGAGATATAGACACACAAATCTATGTATATATATATATATATATATATATATATATATATATATATATATATCTCTTTTTTCTTCTCTATCTTATCATTTCCATTTTAATGGACTTTGAGTACTTTAATATTTAGAGTATCAGATCAGTTTGTGTTTTTTGTATTGATTTTTAAGGTTTCAAAAATCAATTTTATTTTAATATATTTTGTTCTTATTAGTAGAATTTTTAAAAATATCTAAATGAAATCATTCCAAAGATTTTTTTCTCTATAATTTCCTATATTTGCTAATTTTATTAACTTTCTTTTTCAAATAAATTTGGTAGTCATCAGTCCTCTTTATTGATCAGTCCTCCTTCTCAACTATTTTGCAATTTTTATTTTTTGATACTATATACCTTATTTATTCTTTCTTTTAAATTTTTATGTTCTCCATCGAGTAAAAGTGTAAGCAATTTCAAAGTTTATACCCTTTACGTATCTTAACCCATCATCTCTTTTTTTTTCCTGCCATTTCTTTCAAACATGGTTTGTTCTTATCCTTTATTAGCAAAGTAGACTAATCACTATATTAGAGTTGAGTTACAGTATGTTCAAGTGCAGCTGATCAGACCAAAAGAGTTTGAAATGCTCTACTCTGGCATAATGGTTAATGTTAATACTTGGGGTGGTTACTCTAAATTTACATCTTATGGTTACTTTAAGTTGCTTCAATTTTACCTTGCTCATAGAGAACAGCACCCTCTCAGATGAGGACACACCATGAGGTGATCTTGTGCTGGTGTCTCCCATGCTGCACCATCAATTCCAAATTTCTTAAGAGAGATCTTCAGGGTGAATTTGTATTGTTTCTTCTGATGGTGCTTTGAGTGGTTACCTTGTGTGAGAGTTCTCTATAAAATAACCTTTTTGGCATGTGTACACCCATGATTCCAACAACATGACCAGTCCATTAGGGTTGTGCTCTGCGTAGTGCTGCCTGGCAGTTTAGTTAAAGAAAGGCTCTCAGTGTCTTTTATCTTCTTCTTCCAGGTGATCTTCACAATCTTCCTAAGACACTTTAAATGGAAGTGATTCAGTTTCCTGACATGGCATTGATAGATGGTTCAGGTTTCGAAGGCATATAGCAGTGAAATCAGCATGATGGTGCTATAGTCCTTCAGTTTGGTAGCCAGTCTAATACCTCTTCTCTCCCACACTTTCTATCAGAATACTGGGCTAGCTCTGGCAATTCATATGTCAACCTCATTGTCAATGTGTTCCCTGGAAAGGACACTGACAAGGTAAGTGAACTTGTCCACTGTACACAAAACCTTCTTCATTGGCTGAAATTGATGGTTAAATATATGGATGGTATGTTACTGGCTGATGAAGCACCTGTGTTTTCTTGAAAATAATTAAAAGACAAATTAGCACAAGCAGCAGAGAATGGATCCATATTTTGTTGCATCTCAGTTTCTGAGGCTTCATTGAGTGCACAACCATCCTCAAACAGAAGATCATACACCAACCCTCCCTCCACTTTGATCCTGGCTTGTAGCCTTTTCTTTTTTTTTCTTTTTTTTTTAGGTTTTTTTTTTTTTTTGCAAGGCAAACAGGGTTAAGTGGCTTGCCCAAAGCCACACAGCTAGGTAATGATTAAGAGTCTGAGACCAGATGTAGCCTTTTCAAGTTGAAGAATTTGCTATCAGTGCAAGAGCTAACCTTGAGGCCATGTTCATCCTCAGTAAAGGCATTTGATAACATGGCTAAAACATCATACTAAAAAGTATGGGAGAAAGGACATATTCTTGTTTCACTCCATTGGCAATCAGGAAACTATAGAGCATTGTCTATTATCCAGAACCTGGTTAACCACACTGTCATGAAATTGTTATGCTATACTGATGAACTTTTCTGGGCAACCAAATTTTGACAAAATTTTCCATAAACCCTCATGACTGACAATATCAAAATTCTTGGTCATATCTACAAACATTGCATATAAAACTTTGTTCTGCTCCTAGTATTTTTCCTTGAACTTATCAGACAGCAAATATCATATCAAGTGTTCCTCAACTTTTTCTGAATCCACACTGGCTCTCAGAGAGGTGACCATCTTCCAGGTGAAACATCAGTATATTGAGAAGGATTCTGGAAAAATCTTACCAGCAATGACTAAAAGATAAAGAGAGAGATCGCTTTGATTGTTACAGAAGGACAATTTCTTCCCTTAATCTTTAGAGAGATAGACAATGGATGCATTCTTGAATTCCTGGGGCCTAATCTCTTCATGCCATATAACCTAGAAAACTTCATAGACCTTCTGTATGAGCAATGGAGCCCCCACCTTGTAAGTCTCAGCTTGATTAAAATAAGCACCAGGTACTTTGCCACATGACATTCAAAACTTCTTCAGTTGAAACTTCAGTTAGGACTAAAACTGACTTCAACTTGAACTAATTGGTCAATCACTTTCTTTATTGATGGATGATGATCTGTTAAGAAGACTATGGAAGAGTTCAGTCCGTTTCTGTAGGAACTTTTCCCTATCACTAATCAATGTGGCCCTATCAACACTGAGTAGTTGAAATGCATCAAGTATCTTCAGTCCATAAATAGCCTTTACAACATCATAAAATCACTGTGAATTGTTAATTGCATCTGACTTCTTACTGACTTCTTACTATAACTCTCTAAGCTTCCCTTGCACTTTCCTTTTGATGGAATTAAATTTTGTCTTCTTAGAAATGGATGTAATCCTGTTGTAAACCCTGTGAATTTCTCATTATTCATTTAGCACTTTCCACATTTTTTCAGCAATTTCATCATACCAGTCTTGAGATTTGTGAGTGTTCGAATACAAATGAGCAAATACAGTGCTGTACATCAAAACAATGAAAGCTGCCCACTCTTTTTCTGCTCCATTGTTACCAGCTGTATTTTGGCTCAGCTTTTTCTCCAATGCAACAGCAAACTCTTCCTGCTTAGAGAAGCATTCTAATCTTTTGACATTATTTTTTTTTTTCTGGAAAACACTTTATCTTACTTTGTTGAATGAGAATACTTAGTTTGGAGAAGATAAGCCTATGATCAGTCCAGCACTCTGTGTCATACATTGCCTTTATCAGTTTTCACATTCTGTCTCTTCTTTCAATCACACAGTCAATTAGTTGCCAATGTTTATTGTAAGGATATGTAATAGGAGTTTTATTGCATTTAGATAAAGAGAAGACAGGATTTGTGATGAAAGTATATGAGATGCACATGGAATATGTAGTAGGTGTTGTATCTAACTCCATTCCTCCCAAGGACTTCCTACTACATCTGGTAGTGTGAGCTGGCTCTCATGTTCAAGTCACCCAAATATATAACTTTTACACTGATGATAAAGGTCTCTGGGTATTCATATTTTTTTACTTTGCCTTCATCATGGTGGGATCATAGACCATAATGATAGTGTCAAGGTGTTTTTCTTCAAGTGGTAGTCTCATTGTCTTGAGCCTGGTGTTAACATCTTTGGTTGACATTCAAGCTCATAGACTAGATTAGTTTTGATTGCAAAACCAACCTCAGCATCAAGGTACTCCCCTTTACTTTCAAACATAATTCACAAAGGAAGTATGGGTAGATGTAAAATCATTTGGTATAAATTAAATTATCCTGTGTCTCAAATTGTGTAATCAAGTTCTACTTTTGGATTGCCTCAGGGCTGTTCTCCTTCTGCTTTTGGATTTTCAAAATTACAAATCTCTTAATCCCCTTTTTTGAATCTTCCCCAAAACTTTATTTTTTAGGTTTTTGCAAGGCAAGTGGGATTAAGTGGCCTGTCCAAGGCCACACAGCTAGGTAATTATTAAGTGTCTGAAAGCAGATTTGAACTCCGGTACTCCTGAAGCCAGGGCCAGTGCTCTATCCACTGTGCCACTTAACTGCCCCACTCTAACTCTTCTTTCAAAACTTTCTAGCTTTCAAAACTTGAGAGCATTTTAAAAAATTTTCACATTGAAAACTATGAATTATGCTATTTTAATGATATTTATATTATAATATAAAATGATCATTGATAATATAATGCTTTAAAGAGTGGAAAATCCATTACATTAACTATTTCATTTGAACTTTACAACAGTTTTTTGATCTTGGAACTATGTCTATTATTACCCCAATTTCAAAGACAAAGAAACTTCAGAAATGAAGTGATTTGTTCATAGTTGAATACTTATCAATGCAAAATATAAATTCAGATCTTCCTGATTGCAAGTCTAATTATTGTCCTTTGCAGCAGGTGGTTTGTCTTATTTAGTTAAATACTCAGATTAGTATTCTAATAGCCACATACATGTAGATAAAATGACTATTATTAATAACTGATTTAAAGTATTGGAAATGTAAGAGAATCTTCTGAAGGTACATTGAAAGCAAATTCAAGGAATGGTAAAACATCATCCTATTTCAACATGGTTTGGATTTTCTATGCATGTTCTTCATATTTTCATAGCTTTTCATTACATATAGTTTGGAGTTTATAAGTTTTTCATTATGGTGATATATCCTTAGTATATTCATAGATTATTTTTTTTCTGGATCAGTGTTCTCCTTGAGTAATAACTGGAAATAGTTTTATCTATACTGATACTCTAGTTCCAGTCTGCTTGAAGATTTTACCAATATGTATTTTAGCTCCATATCTTTGTATTGGAATTTGTCATTTTTGTGTATATGAAGAAGAATTTGTCTTTGGTAAATAATAATTCTGCTTACTTGACTGCATGTGGCATACTCTTAACTAATTTCTTCACTTATGGATGTCACTTCTCTTTTGAAGAATTCTGTAATTTCTTTTTTCATTTGTATAAGTTTTCCAAAATTGTTTCATTATACATTGATTTATTTTCCTTGTCTTGTAAAAATCAACAAGTTCTTAAGAGGATTCTGTATAAAACATTTTTTTTTCTAACAATTTTGTACTGGGTTCTATAGAAACAGACTGAGTCTCACTTCAGGGCATCTTTGATCAGATTTCTATCTGTTACAAAGAGAAAGGGAAAAAAAAGACTGATACCTAAGTAATGTGTTCACAGTTTTAAAATTCTGTTAAAAACTGCAGATCACAGAATCATAGATTTGAAACTGGAAGAATATTTTGAATCTTGAAAATCTACTATTCCAAATCTCTTGATTTAGAGATGCAAAAACTAAAACACAGCCAAGCTGACATGAGTAAGAGCATATTTCTTACTTTTAAATATTCAGACTATTCTGCCATGTTAACATATTATGATTGAAATTTAGTATGATTACAAAGAAGTGATTGCACTATTAGTTATTAAAGAAATTATTAATATTCTAATAATAGTTGTGAAGTATTAAAAGTTCACATCCTACAACAAATGGAGAAAATTGTGAAGTCATTATAAATATTTGATATCACCTGACTTTAAAAATTCATAATATATATTTTAATTAAAAGCATGATTTCATGCAAAGAAGAGATTGCCTTTGCAGAATATTGACCCTTCAAACACTGTTTGGAAAAATGAAAATGTTTCAGGATTTGTATTTATCATTTTAGTGTATTTCTTCTGTGTACTTGCAACTTAAATGTATTTGAGCAGTATTAAAAAGGCATTGCAATTAGAGAAATAGAATTGTTCTGGCTGAGTATTCATAATTTTCCCCTGATACACCATTGAACTACTTATTCAAGAAAATCAGAACTCTGGAGACTTCAGATTGATGTCCTGGGGATGAGAGAGATTACTCCTCTTTTGTCTTCACCCCCTGAGAAGAAGGCTTGAAAGTAATCTCACAGATGAGCTTTTCTGGAGCTAATAGGATGGCATTTCCATTCCCCATGCTTCTTTCATGTCATGCTACTGTGAATAAAAGTGAAAGGAGACAAATGAGTAAAGAATAAGAAGCATTATTATCACCTTGGTTGTTCAGATGGTTTTAATCCTTACTTTTTATTCTTTGTATAATACCAGCTACTCTAGTATAAAAATGATGACTAATTGGAAAGGAACAAGGACTTAAATAATGCTTAGAATATGAAAACATAAATGGAAAAAGCAATAATGTCAAACAAAAATTTGTAGAATGTTATATTGTTTAAAAAGCAAAAACTGCATATTTGAAAACAAATAGCCCATGATGATTTTTCATACATGACTAGCATATAACCTTTCTGTATTTTGCTCCTTTTGCTTTACGATAAGCGGGAGCAATGGGGAACCATGGAAGATACTAGACTACATAAGACGTAGTAATATTTGTGCTAATATTTTAAGAAATGTGTCTATTTTGTCCTCAAAAAGAATAAATTTATGGAAAGAGAGTATAAGATTTTTTTGTTGAGT
This sequence comes from Macrotis lagotis, assembly GCF_037893015.1. Classification (NCBI taxonomy): domain Eukaryota; kingdom Metazoa; phylum Chordata; class Mammalia; order Peramelemorphia; family Peramelidae; genus Macrotis; species Macrotis lagotis. The sequence goes on along the minus strand of NC_133666.1, from coordinate 365,195,429 downwards.
TATCATCAGTTATACCTTCTTGAGACCCCTTTTTGCAGGGTGGCAGGTTCTTGCCAAAAATACTGGAGTGGCTATCATTTCCTACTCCAGCTCTTTTCACAGATGAGAAAACTGAGGGAATCAAAGTTAAATGACTTTCTCAGGGTCACACAACTAGTGCGTTTCAGAAAAGAGTCTTATTGAATTCAGACTTAGCACGCTATCCACTGCATCATCTGCCCTACTGATCTATTACTTCTTTTTATCTAAGAGGATTGCAGCCTTCTATTCTGAATGTAAATATGCATATATGAATATATGTATAAATATGTACATATATAGATATATGTATACACTCATTTATATTTCAAACACTTCTATAAAAATTTAAAGTAAGTCTGCATATGTATAATAGGATATTTCACAAAATAATTAACAGAAAATTGAAATCTAAAGTTGCCTTTTTCATTTTATTTACTCACATAATATACCTCTCTTTTGGATAATTATTTAGCCAGGAAAACAGGATGCAAGTTTGAGAAGAAAACAGATATACAACACCCTAAACCTTTAAGGACATCTATTGTTAAGAATCATAGAAATAGTGTACAGACATTCTTATATATTCCTTGAAAGTTAGGAAGTCTGTTTTGTATTACTGTGTATCATCCACAATGCCTCCTAAAGTGCTGCAGATGGGAGGTATTGTTATTATTTTCCTGTGGAATGAAAGAATATTTATATTAGTTTCTCAAAATGCAGTTGGCAGAAATGTATAAGGAAAGAATATTCACATATTTTCTATTATTATTCCTTTGATTATATTTCAAGCTTGAAAATGTCATATTTGTAAACATTTCCCCAAGAAATAAAGAAAATCTTGATATATCAATACCAATTTACAGGAATTTATAACTTCCTTTAAATCTTTAAGAATTTTTTTTGTAATCACTTGGACTCTTTCTCCATGAAAACTCCTATTTAACCAAATAAGAGGTCTTTGACAATTCACCAACAGCAAAAACAAAAACAATAAGTACAAAAATCACTCATCATCATATTATGATCAAAATGGTGATGAGCATCCCTGAACTTCACAAGGTTGAATATAAAGCAATATAATCAATATAAATCCAAATAATTGTTATACATCAATACAACCAAAATATGAAGCTTTTTTACTAGACCAAATTTAGAGTTTTAAGTCTCGTAAGAAATATTGTCCTTTCTCTTCTGTTTCACTGGCATAGACTTCAAGGATTCAAGATCATATGGTACTGAGTTAAAGCATCTAAATTGGACTATTCTCTTCACCACTGCCTTGAATTCCTTTCAGATTTTCCCCATCTACCTTTTGTGTCCACTTGTCATCCAACTCTTACATATGATTACAAAAAACTGTAGTATGTGCTGTGGTCAAACCCAGATAAACCTTATTGGTATACAGGATAAACCACGATAAAGATAACTGACAGGCCACAAACCCATCAGTGAATCAGGTAATGTCTTCCCCAAGCATGTGAAGACTTATACCACAGGACAGAAGATAAAAAATGTGTTCCAACTGTCATGAAGGTAGTTGAAGCAAGTGTTTTGAAGTGCTTAGAGCTTAATTAGATATCAACAATACTAAGCTCATTCATTGAATCACAGGTTATGGCCAGTTAACTTGATTTTCTTTTTTCTTTCTTGCCACTGGAAGAAAAAAATTAAGGTTTTGACTTTGTGCAACTCTGCCTCATTTAAATCAAAATCAAAACTAATCCATGATGTCATTTGTCATCTTCAAAAATGAGGGAGGAACCACAAATAAGTCTGTATTAAATATAACAAAATAATCTACTTCAGAATGAGAAAAATATATAAATGTACCTATATGATACCCTTAGTTTAAGTATGCTGGTTGGTTTTCAGATTCTGTTCTCTGATAGAAATATAAATAGTAGAGTACATGAAACTCTTTTCAAGATACTATGCATAGTATACTAAATAGATTTTTTTTTAGGTTTTTGCAAGGCAAATGGGGTTAAGTGGCTTGCCCAAGGCCACATGGCTAGGTCATTATTAAATATTTGAGACTAGATTTGAAACCAGGTACTCCTGACTCCAGGGCCAGTGCTTTACCCACTGCACCACCTAGCCGCCCCTTAAATAGATTTTCAATAGTGATCCCCAGATACCTGAACTCTTAGGAAGGAATGAAGGAGGATATTATAATATTATTGAAGGTTGATTTCTCTTTAGCTGAATTATATATAATTATTTTTATGAGATATGTCAAGAAATATCAAGAAAGACAGTAGGGTGAGGTGGAAAGATTAAGGAGAGAGTATCCAATTTCAAATGCTACCTTTAATAACTTGGACATGTCTCTAAACCACTGTAATAATTGTCAATTAAATTAACTGTAAAATAAAGTGATAGACACACAATCTACTTCACAGGCATTCTATGATGAAAGTGTTTTTATGAAAGTTAAAATGCTGTATACATGTATTCGGTTAACTGTTCTGATTTTCAAATAGTTGCAATGGAAGTTTGAAATATGTAGAGAAATTATCAACATTTTTGGTTAATGTAGCCTTCTGAAGATGAAAGCTTACTCAAGAGATTTGTGATGTTTTAAAGGGAAGGAAATTTATTTCCAAAAAAATTAGAATAGGTATTGATATTCTATTATTAATTCTATTGAGTTAACCACATGATAGAGAATATGTTCTCTCACTGGCTACAAAGATGTTCTTAAAAACCTATCAGGGGGCAGCTAGGTGGCACAGTATAAAGAGCACTGGCCCTGGAGTCAGGAGGATCTGAGTTCAAATTTGTACTCAGAAACTTAATAATTACCTAGCTGTGTGGTCTTGGGCAAGTCACTTAATCCCACAGCCTTGAAAAATCAAAAACAAAAAGTCAATCAGTCGTACTTTTCTTTGGCCTAACTTCTTTGCCTCAGTTATTCTCCAAATGTTCTTGGTGACTCACTTAACCAAGGGTCCAAACAAATCATATGGGAGAGAAAAGGTCTTCGTGTCTGGTGTATTCTAAAGTCATGTGGGGTCTGGGAAACAGATCTTTGTCTTTGGTCTTTGTTTTTTCTTTCCGGTTTTGGTGAAGGGGGTTGAATTCTATAGCAAAAACAACATGAATAATCATAAGGTAGCATATTTAGTTTCCTTCAATTTAGAACTTGGGTTTCTGTACAAATAATTTGGATACTATAGCACTGCTGATCCAAGGAGCAAAAAGTTGCCATCTGGACTCAGATCCATGAAAGCCTAGATTATAATTCACCTAACAGTCATAAAGTATTTGAATGTAAACTATGTGGGTACTGAGCTAGATATTCATTCTACTATTTCAATGACTGAATGTAATTCCTGTGGAATTGAGGATTAGGGTGTTTGTCTACTCCTTTTTACTATATGTTTCAAGTAAATATGATTTCATGAAATCTAACCATTGTTATGTGGTTAACAAGGATAAATGTTTTATTACATGGTAGCCACAGGTTCCTAAACACAGGGGCGATGTAATTGTTGGAGATCTAAGCCAATGGTGGCAGAGAAGAAATAAAATCTAATCTCTCAGGATTACCTCCTTGGTCCCAGAGGGACAGATGTATTATTCTAGGTCTAAAAGTAAGATCCAAAGCAGAAATTATATTTTACACTTTAAGGTATATAAGGTCATTTATGCACATTGTCCCATTTGATCTCCACAAAAATCATTTGAGGTAGATCTAAATGCCCAACATAAAGAGGAAGGAACTATGAGAGATTTAGTGATATAAATTTAAAGTTCATAAAATATATAATATTGGAGTTTAAAACAGGAAGAAAATTAATAGTGTTTAAAGTGCTTGATTGATTTCAAATGCCAAAAGCTACTTCCCTTTCTTACTCAAAAGGCACCATTCTGTATGTCCTAAAAATGACTTGATAATTAAATCTATCCATTTGAGTCTGTCATTAATATATATATATATAATGTGTGTGTGTATGTAAGAACATAGACTTTGAACATAAAAAATGATTGAAATGACATATTGTAACTTCTTTTAATTTCAAATAAATATTAGCCAAACTTTTATAAAATTTAAGATAAAATCATAGCAGAAAAAAGCAATTGGAATAAGGATATTTAAATTAAAAAATGAATATAGTAGCATCTATAGAAATAGATTAATTCAGAGGAAGAAGAAGTTTGATAATCAAAAATCATTTAACAAATACCAACGAAGACCAAGTTGCCATTCTGGACTCTAGAGATACAAAGACAAAAAATGTCTCTATCATCAGGTAGCTTAACCAAATTGAAATTTTTGTTTTTCTTCAAACTAATTTGAGCAAGAATAATAGTATATATTACAGGAATAGCTATGAATGGAGGAAACAAATTTAAATGATATTACTCTTATGAGAAAAAAGGTCTTTGTGATTGGATTTTATAGTTCTGATGTTTTTAAATGTTTAGTTAAATCCATGTAACCCTTCAATCTCTAGGTGTTGATTTGGCCTCTAAAGAAAAGTGTTTTCATATGCCACAAATTATATGACTTGGAGATAGTTATATCCCGAAATAAAAGTAATCTGATTAATAAGTGAAATAATTGTCCTAACTAATCATTCTAAAATATTCATTACTGTGGTTATTTAAATACATGATGGCTATAAATCCTGTTCCTGAGTAAACCTCTATCCTGATGACCCTGTACAGATAAGTCAAATTAGGTACATTAGCATATAAAATAAAGCGTACATCTCAGGTTGGAATACATGATTAAAAACAACACTTTTATGAGAAGCAAATGCTGAAAATAAATATTAACTCAGCTGAGATATTATTATTTACTCCATACTCAAAACAATTCATTTCATTATTAGTCAATGTATTAAAGAAGATAAAATCTTGCTGTTAATGATTTTACCCTGGCAATTAATGTTTAGTGGGGATTTAAAAATGACTCAGAGATAAAAATGATGATGAAAAATGACTAGTTGTTGCATCCCATTGAGGCATCAAACTAATTTGACATTTTGTCTCATGGTATCTCATTCACTGATCAAGAAGATCGAAGTAATGTGAACTCTCATAGAGACAAGGATGTAAAATGGAGGAGTGACATAAGATATTTTGAAAACTATGTAGAAATTATTTGAAATATGTGATGTGTTGTTAGTAGTTTTGTAAGAAGCAAAGAAGGAATCAGAAAATAAGGAAGGATTGAACATAAGGGAAAAGATGAGGTTATTGAAAGGGTAGATCTCCAAAGAAAACACAAAACAGATGGCAGGGAGAGGGAAGAAAAAATATAAATGCATATGATAACTTTGTTGTATATTGGAAAGTAATAATAAGTTGCATATACTAGATTTATAGTTTCATAAGTGAATTTTTTTACTGTACTATGCATTGGAAATGTTTATTTTATTCCATAAATTAAAAATAATTTTAAAATAATATAAATGAATAGAGAATAAGATAAATGTAGCAATAGCAATGAAGTAAGAGAGTATTATAGACAGCATGATATACTGGGAGAAAAGAAATCATTGAATTTTGAATCAAAGAATCTCAAATCTTATGTCAGTTATTTAGTATTTCTGCCACTTTGGGCAAGTCATCTAACTTCACTGAGCTTCATTTCCATCAACTATAAAATTAAGAGGGTCATCTTTTTTAAGCATCTTTTCCCAGCTCTAAAGTTATTATCAAATTAGAAAGTTGTTAAATAACTGAACAATAAACCATAAAAAACATGAAGAACATCCCACTTTTGTCTGAAGGAAATTATCTTTAATTAGATGGCACCTGTATTGAAAAAGGAGAAAGGAACTTCATATGATAAAGATAAGGAGGAGAAAGTTTATTCTAGACTCATTTAAGAGGGTTGAATATGAGTCAAGAAATGGAAGCAGAAGATGGGTCAAGAATGGTGTGTGGAGGGCAGCTAAGTGGCACAATGGATGGAGCACCGACACTAGAGTCAGGAGGCTCTAAGTTCAAATCTCACCTCAGACAATTAATAATTACTGTGCTCTGTGACCTTGAGCAAATTGCCTTAAATAAATAATTTTTAAAAAAAAATAGTTATATGAATATTGCTGTAGTGTTGGTGGAATTCAGAGTGTTTATAAAGATATATAAAATAATGATTTATAGATAAGCTAGTATCTGTGAAAGACTTCACCTATTAAGTGAAAACTTACTCTTTCTTTGGAAAAAAAAGATTTTTTCAGGGTTTTTGATTAGAAGAGTTCTGTGACCCATTGTGTAATAGTGAAAATATTTAGATGGCAAACTGAAAGATGGTATAGAAGCAAAAACATTTTAGATGAGAATAACTCTGAACTAATGCAATTGTAATGGGATTAGAAAGGGAATATTAATATATTTAATGCATAGACTTAAGGGACTAAGAATCCAATTAGATGTTGGAGATGAGGGAGAAGAAAGATTTAATAATGAGTGAAGAGCTTACATAATTGATAATTGAGAACATAGTGAACCCAATAACGAAGTGGGGGTGAGTTTAGGAGGTCTTAAAAGATCAGCTTTAGACATTTACTTTTGGACACAATTAGCTTGAGATGATGGTGGGTTATTCAGATAGGGATTAGTCTGGGTCAGTAGAGAATATGAGACTAAAATGTCAGAAATGTTTGGGGGGTAGCAAATTAGATTAGGGAGCCTCCTACATAGAGATGATAATTACTGTAATAAGATCAAAAGGATCAAGGAAAGGATAAATCTGACAGGAAGGAAGAGAACAAAATGCCTGAGAGGAAAAAAATATTCAAAAAAGAGATGATCAGCCATATTAAACAATGCAGAGAGCTTGAAAAAATATATGAGTTGAGAAAGATATATTGAATTTAGTAAAAAAGATCTCATTAGTGATCTGTAAGAGATTCAGTTGGGTGACAGTAATGGGAAATCACTTATAAAGGATTGATTAATTTTCCTAAGAGTTTGACTACAAAAGGGAAAAGAGATACAAGAATGGGAGAGGGCTAGAGGGCAACAGGGTAGGAACCAGAGAATAAGGAAAAGTTAATCATCAAGGAGAAAGAAGGGAAGATTTAAGGGGCAATTTCCCAAAGAGACAGAATCAAAGGCATAAACACATATAGGGATTTATACTTGCAAAAAAGTTAATGAATCTCCTCTGTGACTAGAGCAAAGTGAGAAAGAAATATCAGATCAAAGGAAAATTTGACACTGATGTTATGGGTCTGGGAGTGTGTGGGGGGTAGGGGTGTATATGAAGTATGTATTTGGTTAAGTTGATATTTCAGGAACATAACCAAAGATATGAAATATTCTCTGTAGAGAAAAGAACTAGTCTGTAGTAATGAAGCTGCAGTTGATTCTGAATAGCATGAATTTGTTGTAGACTTTGTCATCAGTAATGAAACATAGCAGGTGCTCAGGCAATGTTAAGTGCTTCCTTGATTTCTTCCATTATTATTTAATAGCATATAAGCAATTAAAAAAAGAAAGAAAAGACATAAAATGAGATTTTTTTTTCAGGGTTGACATTTAGAAAGGGATGAGCAAAAATAGGACAATAGAGAAAGATACATAAAAACCAAAGAAGGTGTGTGGAGGGAGAGGATGAGCATAGAGTAAATTTAACTTTTAAAGGATCAAGATTTCAAACAAAAATGATTCCAAAACAAATTTAAAGAAAAATCTGAGAAAGTAGGAAAGATTAAAGTTAAATACTTTTAAACTATTTGACCAGATGGAAGTTAGTGTTAATGTAAAGAATGTGTATTGAATGGAAGAGGCATAGGATAAAATGAACAAATAAAATATTACGGACCTATATAAGAGCTTCACTTATGGATTGAAGAGAAATGGGACAATTGTGGATAATGTTGAATTCAAACATAAGAATGGTTAATGAGGAATTCCAATCAATGAATGATGATTACTATTTCTAGAAGCTTGGCAATGAAAGTAAGGAAATTAATGAAAAAGTGATTTTATATAGTAGCAGGGTCAGGAATTTTTATGATAAGGTCAATTAACACATGTATACACTAAGGGGCAAAAACCAATAAGGAAAGGAAACTCATAAAAGCATGAGAATGAAGAGGATATAAAAACTAAACTTATGTGTGGAAAAATGATGGATAAGATGAAGGTTATGACAGCAGAGTTTTAGAAAATAGGAAGCATGTTTCTTTTTATTAATTAGCTTCTTTTTTAAAAAAATTCTCTCTTTTACATAATCTTTCAGTGATTTTTTTATAACCTGGAGAAAACATTGTGGCTTTCTTTTATCTTATTTTTATTAGTAACTTACAGCTGTATAAGGATTTCACATACCTCATTTCACCTGTATTTCACAATGACTCTGTGTGATGAGTTGTTGCTGTTCAGTCAATTAGTCATGTTTGACTCTTTGTTACCACATGTAGTATTTTTATGGGAAAGATACAGGAGTTGCTCACAGTTTCTTTCTGTAGTGGAGTGAGACAAATAAGTGGTCAAATGCATTGCCCATGGTCATAAAGTTAGTGAATATCTGAGGCTGGATTTGAATACTGGTTTTTCTGACTCCATGGTCAGTAACTTATCCCTAGCTACTAAGGGCATTATTATGCTCTTTTTGAAAATGAGGGAACCTTTGCCAATAGATTACGAGATCTGTAACCATATGAAATCCAACCTAAGTTAAGAGAATATTCTTACCAACTTGACCATATGGGAATAATATGTTAGCCACTGGAACTCCTGAAGATCAATTGTTAGAATTATAGTCTTAAATGGTAGAAATGTGAACCATTCTACCTCAATCCCATGTCCTCAAAGTATTGAAGAATTATGTCACCAATTAATAATAATAAACCATATATCTCAAAAGTTAAAAATAATTTTTAAAAATGTTTATTTTTTATGCAGAAAAGTAATACCTCTAGTTCACTTGTAATCTAAATCTTGTAAGCTTCAAGCAAAGTTCATGGATCTATTTTATTCTATCATATTCTAAATTCCAGATCTTCAAGCTGAGATTTGAATGGTTGACATTGACTTAAATGTATTATTCCCAGAAAACATTTGCATTTTAAGTATAAATTGAATGGATGATTTAGATATTTAAGCCATCATATTATGTGAGAAAATATGCTTTACCTAGGGCTCACTAGGGACCATACTCATCTCCAGTGTTCTTGTCATGCCCAAAAACACATTCCAGTCAGTCGACTTTTAACCAAAGGGTTCCCCCCTTACTCAGCACAATACATTTACAGTGTACAGTAGATGAAGATCAAACTGTTATCTATGAAATAAACTCACACAGATGAAAAAGCAAAAGAAAAAAAGAAAATCATAATCTGATAAAACTTTTATAGACAATATTTTCCATTAAGCTAATCAGGGGAATGAATGAGAAAAATGTGACAGCTGCTGCAACTGTCTTAATTGATTTTATAATACAATTTGTACTTTTTAAGATGGTTAATATTTTTATCTTCCAGCTTTCCTATGAGGAGGATGAGGTTGATATCTCCCCCATTGTCCTTCCACATTTAATCTGTAGACATTGGTAACACCGAAAGAGAATCAAATGGGAATGTCCTCATCTTTCCAATTTCCATCGTAATGCCATAGTTGTTCACTGAATTATATCTATGTCGTGAAGTTTCATTATCTCTTGTAGTGTTGTAGCTAATAGGCTATTTGAATAAAGGTTGTAGGATACCCTACTTCTCTTCCATCTAAGTCCTATCAATACAGCTATAATTCCAAACACATATGTGGTTAAGGGAGTGGTTTTCTATTGCAGACTCAATCTGACCCTTTTCATTCAATTTTTGTTTAAGCTGAGAAAAGTTGTAGATCTCTATTCACTTATAGAGGGAATGAAATGCCCTAAGCTCAAAAAGACTATGCCCTCTAACAGAGATTTCAGTATGGACATGCCTTCATTTTAGATCATGGAGCTGAGAGGAACACCAGAAGGACAAAGTAGATAAGTGTAACTAGCTGAAGTGGGAAATCATTCTGTAATTATGTCCTAGATCCCACTTACCTTTCTTTCCTCATTTTTCTAAAAGAACACTCTCTAAGTTTCAACTAGAGAGAAACCTAGCTTTTTACTTTGACCCTCAAAGTAATAAGAAATCAGGAGCCTGACATTGTAGCCCATGCTTTTCTGTCCTTATGGTGCATTTCTATTACTCCTGACATTGTCTATTATCCAGGATCTGTAGATGTTGAGCAACAATACCTTATATTTTTGTATCCATCTTTTCACTTTCCCAGGATTTAAGAAATTAAAAACCTTTGGTCTCTTTCTAGGCAAGCTATATTAGTTAGAAAGTGTAATATTTCTTAATCATCTTTATAGAAAAATTATGTACTTTAGTAGATTACCATTCAATAATTTGCTTCATTTGATGCAGAGCCAAGATGTTGGCATAAAGGCAGCATTTCCCAGAAATTCCTTTCCCCCAAACCTCCTAAAGCCATCAAATTATGACTCTAGCCCAAATTGAGAGGGGCAGAACCCACAGAAAGCCTGAATGATACATTTTCCCAGTCCAAGATAATCTAGAATTTCCATGGTAAAAGTGTGCTTCATAAGGATCGGAAGTTTGAAAAAAGCTCAGCACAGCTCAGCACAGCTCAGCCCAGTCCAGGGATCACCAGAAACAGATGGAAGGGGCAGTGAGAGAATTCTGCTGCACCAGAATTTGTGTGGAGTGAGGAGACTAGCCACAAAACCTGCAGCAAGAATTGGGGGAAACCAGTCTGCACTTCTAGAGCACAGCACATAGATGATATGGGGGTCAGCAGAGACTGCAGAAATCTCTCTGTTCTCCCTGGGCCATGACTCTGCTCTTTGCCCACACTCATATCTAGGTTGCAGTTTGGCCTTAGATAACAAGATAGCAAGGATCCTCTTCACAGCTCCAGGGCAGAGAGTATACCTGTGGTAAATCTACATTAAAAAAAAAACACAAGCTAGAAAACATAAGACTTTGGAGCAATAAAGGTCCCAGTGGGGTGTCCAAAAAAAACCCAAAGCCTTGGAGGTGTCGTAAATTAGTGTTGGGCCAAGGAAATGAGTAAACATAAGAAAAAGAAGAATCTGACCATAGAAAATTACTTTGGTCCCATGGAAGACCAAAACACATACTCAGATTATGACAAAATCAAAGACTCTGTATCCAAAACCTCCAAGAGAAATAGAAAATGTGCTCAGACTATGGATGAGCTAAAAAAAAAAAAAAAACTTTGAAAAAGCAATTAAGGGAGCTAGAGGAAAAATTGGGAGGAGAAAGGAGAGCAATGTAGAAAAATGGAATCATTGAGTGATAAAGGGAAGTACTGGGAGGAAGAGAAAGGAGAGCAAGATATGAGTCAAGAGTCACATAAGAGTCAAAAAAGCTTTTTTTCAATGGTGTGTAAAGGGGGAAAGCAAGGGTCGAATGAGTGAGCCTTCATTCTCATCAGAAATGGCTCAGAGAGGAAATAACATACACACTTAATAGGGTATAGAAAACTATCTTACCCTAAGAGAAAAATTGAGAAGAAAAGGATGGGATAAAGGGGAATGGGGGGAGGAAAGTGGGGGGGAATAGGTGACAGAAGAGAGGCAAGATTGTGTGATAGGGTACTCTGTTACAACACACTTTTGGACAGGGGCAGGATGAAAGGAGAGAGAGAGAATAGAATAAATGAGACTGGGGAGAAATAGAGTGGAGAGACATATAGCTAGTAATAGCAACTGTGAGAAAAATATTGAAGCAGCTTTTCTGGTGGACTTATAATAAAGAAGGCAACTTATCCCAGAGACAGACCATTGGAATCTAAACATAGACTGAAGTAAATTATTTTCTTTCTCTTCCTTTTCTTGAGGTTTTTCTTCTTCTTGATGGGGATTGGGTTTATGTTTACTCTTATAACAAAATTATTGTATTAATATAAAATAAATAAAACAAAAATATTTGAAAATAATTTGCATCATTATTATTATACAATTCATTATCATTATTATGTTATCATTATCAATTATTATGTTACTGAGTTAATGATTTCCTTGATGACCTGTATTCTTGGTAATACAATTTATACTAGATTTATACAATAGCAATCAATTGGAAAAATACATATAATCAGGATTTTAATAATAACTACTAGATATTTCTCTTTAGTTAAATATTTTTTGGGGTTTTTTTAGGTTTTTGCAAAGGCAAATGGGGTTAAGTGGCTTGCCCAAGGCCATAAAGTTAGGTAATTATTAAGTGTCTGAGTCCAGATTTGAACTCAGGTACTCCTGACTCCAGGGCTGGTGCTCTATTCACTGTGCTGCCTAGCCACCCCATTAGCAAAATATTTTAAGAGTACTCTTAGCATTATTATTATATTCAGAAATGTTATCCTTTAATAGTATACTTAAACTTCTTCCAAAAGTTCTCAGGAGTCATGGGACCCTAGTAGTCTTAGTGGTACACAGTTGGAGGAAGTTGGAGAGTTTTCCATTTTCCAGCAATCTCTTTAAGAATAGTTGGTTAGTTGCTTCTTCTCTTTCATTCTCTTCATTTGGTCTCTAGGAGGACCAAAGTGGCATCACTATGTTAGAGATGAGTTGCATGTGCCCTATTGTGAATGATAAGATCTATAAATGCTCAAAATTCTATCCCACAAATCAAGCACAAATAGTTCACCTAAACAAGTTCAGTGGGTTCAAAAAATATGCACATTTCTTTTTTCCTTTAAGGTATTTCAATTCTGGATCAGTAATAGAACAGAGCCCCTTCTCTGAGGAGCACATACCAGGCTGGGCAACCCTAGACCAGTGTCTCCCATGCTGTACTATTAGTTACAAAGTTCTTAAAACTTTGAGAGTGTCCTTGTATAAGGTATATCTCCCCGTGAGTGCACAACTTGTAAGAGTTCTTTATAAAATAATTTTTTGAGCAAGTGAATAATATGGCCGCTCCAATAGAAATGCATTTTCTGTAGTAATGTTTGAACACTTGGCTCTTTAGCTCAAGAAAGGACATCAGTATCTTATCCATGTTTCTTAAATTCAGAGTATTCTTAAGACAATTTAAATGGAAATGATTCAGTTTCCTGGAATGGTGCTTGTATACTGATCAGATTCCATGGGCATACATCATAATAATGAGATCAGCACAACAGCTCGGCAGATCTTCAGCTAAATTGTCAGTATAATAAATCTGCAGTTCAAAACACATCATTGACTTCTGACCAAGATGGTGGAAAGAAGTCAGGGTCTGTCTTAAGCTCTCCTGGCTTTCCCTCAGACCTAACATGAACCAAGGCTCTTAACAGAATTTTTTTCCACTGAACCCAAAGAAGAATCTAGGAGAACATTATACAGCAAAATATGTCTCAGGGGACCATGGCCAAACCAGGGACAGATTGCAGAAAACCAACCCTTAGGCATCAGAGTGAGACCTAGAAACTAACCTGAGAACAGTGGTAGTGTACTGGGAGAGGGGAGCTGGGAGAGCCCCAACATGCAGGATGAGAGAGCTCCAGCATGATGGCTAGATACAAATCTGGTCAGTTTGGCTGGTCTGGAAGACAAGGGCCATGGGCCTCTGTGCTTTCAACTAATTCCCTGAGTTTAAAGTTGAGTCCTCTCCTCCCAATCCTGTGGCAGAAAGGGAATCTTCCCAGAACAAACCTAGTAACAGCCCCCTCATCACACCATGCTCTGGTGTGGGTGGCAGATCTTCCTTAGTGCTGATTGAGGATTGAGTAGATTCACTATATAGCCCGAGGGCACATCACATATTGTTCTAGGATAACTCTGATCCTGATGTCCCCTCTAGTCCACCCCTCCAGGCCAAGGGAGTGGTCCACTAATCAATGCCACAGACACTCCTGAGAAAGCATCTGGTATCCCCTAATGACTGGCCAACTTGGAATTATTAAGCCCAGTGACCAAATCCTCTAGGAATGTCAACACCAGAGATCTCTGAACCAGGCCCTCCTCCAACACAAACTCCTAGGAAAATGAAGGAAGGCCACTGTAAAGCAAGCTCAGTTGAATGTTTCTTTGAGGTAAAGGATCCTATTACCCCAGGCATAGGGAGTGGGTCACTAATCCATAGCACAGATAATTTAGAGAAAGCTTCAGGCATCCTCTGCTGTCCTGCCCATTTGGAGTTGGTAAACCCAGGCAGTAAGTGATCTCAACACTGAAGGTCTACGAATCACCATCTCCCACAAAACAATACCCTAAGAAAAGAGCCCCAAAGGAAGAAAGGCCATTGTTATGTAGGGTCAATTGAATGTTACCTTGACATTAAGAATACTAGCTCAGAGGAAAATAAAAATTGGTCACCAACTCAGAGAGACTTGTTATGAGAGATCAGGAAGGAATTTAAAAATCATTTGGAAAGAGACTCCTGACAAAGATGGTGGAGAGAAGATAGGCACTGTCCAATAATAAATATTTGTGCTCCCAATGGTATAGCATCCAAATTCTTGGAGGAGAAGTTGAAAGAGTTACAGGAGGACATAGACAGCAAAACTCTACTAGTGGCAGACCTCAAACTCCCACTCTCAAATTTAGATAAATCTATCTATAATGTAAACAAGAAGGAAGTTAAGGAGATAAATAGATTGTTAGAAAACCTAGATAAGATAGACTTATGGAGGAAACTGAATGGGGATAGAAAGGAATATATTTAATTTTCCCCCTGCAGTATAGGGCACTTACACAAAAATTGACCATGAACTAGGGCATGAAAAGCTAATGATCAACTGCAGGAAGGCAGAAATAGTGAATACATCTTTCTCAGATCATAATGCAATAAAAATCATATGCAATACTAGACCAGGGAGATACAGACCCAAAACTAAATGAAAAATAAATAACCTCATTTTTTAAAAAGAGAGGATTAAACAATAAATTACAGAAAGAATTAATTATTTTATCCTAGATAATGACAATAATGAAACAACACATCAAAACCTATGATATTCTTTCAAAGCCGTTGTCAGAGGACATATTATATCTTTAAATGCTTATAAGAATAATTTAGAGAAATAGAAAATCAGTGAACTAAATATGAAACTAAAAATTAGAGAAAGAACAAATTTAAAACACCCAAATAAATACCAAATTAGAAATTCTAAAAATTAAAGGAAAAATTAATAAAATTGAAAGCAAGAAAAATCTTGAACTAATAAATAAAGCCAAGAACTGGTTTTATGGAAAAAAGCAATAAAATTGATGAACCACTGGTTAATTTGATTAAAAAAAGAAAGAAGAAAACCAAATTGCTAGTGTCATAAATGAGAAAGGTGGACTCTCCATCAATGAGGAGGAAATTAAAGTAATAATGCAGAATTATTTTGACTAACTTTGTGCCAACAAATTTAACAATCTAAGTGCAATGGATGAATATTTACATAAAATATAAGTTGTCCACATTAAATGGAGGGGAAATTAAATACAAAAATAACCCTTTCTCAGGAAAAGAAATTCAACAAGCCATTATTGATCTCCCTAAGAAAAAAAATCTCCAGGGCCATGTGGATTCATAAGTGAATTCAAACATTTAAGGAAAATTTTATTATAATTCTATATAAACTCTGAAGATGGAACTGTGCCTAACTCTTTCTATGACACCAATATGGTACTGAGACCTAGATCTGGAAGGAAGAAAATTATAGACCTATCTTCCTGATGAATATAGATGCAAGAATCTTAAATAAAATCTTAGCAATCAATGTTTTATCTCAGTTCCAGAGGCTTCAATGAATGCATAATTAGGTGCAAACAGAGATCATATACAAGCACTCCTTCCACTTTACTCTTGGCTTATAGCCTTTTCAAGTTGAATAATTTACTGTCCATGAAGAAGCTGATTTTGAGGTTGTGTTCATCCTCAGTGATGGCATTTAATAACATGGTTGAAAACATCATACTAGAAAACATGGGGGCAAGAACACAGGCTTCTTTTACTCCATTGGTAATTGGGAAACTGTAAGAGTAGCACCTATCCAGAACCCAGGTAAACATGTTATCATGAAACTGATGTACTATACTGATTAAATTTGATACTGACAGAATCAAAGGTCTTGATTGGATCTTCAAATGTTCTATACAGACTTCTGCTCTACTCCTGGGTTATTTTCTGGAGTTGTCGGTTAGCAAAGACTGCATTAACTGTTCCTTGTCCCTTTCTGAAGCCATACCAGCTCACCTTTCAGGCGATCAATGTAGTATGTGAATTATGGAAGAATCTTGAAAGCAGTGACTAAGAAAGTAACATCCCTATGATTGTTATAGACCAATCAATTTCCATTATCATCATAGAGATGGACAGTGGTGGCATCAAACTCCTGGGGGAAAACTTCTTCATATAAGTAGGAAAATTTCACTCAGCTTTTGCATGAATATATATTCTTCCCCCTACCATCTTCACCCTCCCCCCACTATTTGGAAATATCAGCTGGAATAAAATCAGTACCAGGTGCTTTGCTACATGAAATGGCATTCAAAACCTCTTCTTGATTCTAGTCAAGATGCCAGAGAGAAGCTAAGCACTGCTTTAAGTTTTCCTGACTTACCCTTAGAACTGAAATAAATCAAGCCTTTTAATAGATTTTGGATTGACAGAACCAACAAAAGAGCAAAGGAGAACATCTTCCAACAAGGTCTGTTCTGGGAGGGGAGTGGGGGGCAAGGGTAGATAATCCTGCGGCAGAGAGCATTGGCCCAGAGCACCAGTGGAATGGAAAACTTTGGCAGTGAGAGTAGTGGGTGACCTGGGAGAGTTCCAGTTCTCTGATGGGGGAAGCAGTTACCCAGGACATCTGTTGGCCTACGTGGCTCAACTGGAAGGCCTGAACAGGGAGTCCCCTTGTTTCCCACAGGAGCCCTGGTATTCCTATGGGAGCAACTGGCTTTCTCTAGTACAAACACAGAAACAATCCCAGGTGTTCCCACCTTTCCCCAAGGTCCTGGTGAGTGAGGGAGACATCCCCAGCACTGATTACATGAAGAGACCATCTGGCATTTCTAGCTCTGACTGCCTAGCTCAGTGGTTGGGTTGTGTGAAGACAGCCTCAGATAAAGGAAGTGGGCAGCTGAAGTCCCCAACACATACAATCCAGAGAAAGCTTTTGGCTTTCCTAACTGATTGGTCCACAGAGTAACATCCTGGACTTCCTAATTCCAGTGGTCAAGACCTCTAAGATTCTTAACATCCAAAGTCTGTAAACCAAGCCTTCCCTCAACACAAGATCTTAAGATTAAAACAAAAATGTGGTATCATCTCACACCTATAGGATTGACCAAGATGAGAAAAAGGGAAAGTGATCAATTCTGGAGTGCTTGTGGGAGGACTGGGACAGTGATGCATTGCTGGTAGAGTTGTGAATGCACCCAACCATTCTGGAGAGCAATATGGAACTATGCCCAAAGAGCAATAAAACTGTTCCTACCCTTTGACCCAGCAATTGCAATTCTAGTTCTATATCTAGAAGAAATTATAAAAAAGGCAAAAAGTCCAACATGATTCAAAATACTCATAGTTTTTTTGTGCAGTAGCTAAGAATTGGAAATAGAGGGAGTATTGGGGAAAGGCTAAAGAAGTTATGGTACATGAATCCTAAAGGATATTATTGTTCTATAAGAAACCATATATAGTCAAACTCTAGGGAATCATGGAATGAGTTACAGGTTCTAATGCTAAACGAAGGGAGTAGAACCAAAGAGAAAAATGTACAAATCAACAGCATCATTGTGAAAGGAACAACTTTGATGGAAGCAGCTCCTCTCAGCAGTTCAGAGAGCTAGGACAACTGTATTAGATTGGTTTTGGACTATATCCTCAACCAGAGGAAGAAAAACAAAACAAAACAAAAAAAAAACATACACACACACACACACACACACACACACACACACACAAACACATAGAAACCCTTCAGAATCTGATGAGCATTTTATAAAAATTATCTCTTTGTAACTCTTTCCCTCAATCCTAATTCCTCATACCAATAATTACTAATGTGTAAACATGTTTATCAAAATTTGCATGTGCAAAACTAAACTGACTTTTTGCTTCTGAGGGGAGGGGGAAGGAGATTGGAAGGAAATTTTGTGACTTAAAAATATATGTGTTCATATGGATAAAAATAAAAATAAATAAAATAAAAAATTCAAGACCTTAGGGGAAAATAACATCCACAAATGAAAAATAAACGACCAACACAATGCAGGGTTTCTTGAATGTTACCTTGGAGATAATGGTCTCATTGAAGAACTTCAGAACTGATTGTACAGAATTGGGAGACACTAGCACAGGACAGCATCAGTGAGATAGCTGCACTCAATGAGGAAGACAGAATTAAAGAAACTCAAAGGAAATGTGACATATGTAAGTTTTGAGTAACCACTAGGTACTCAGGTGTTCACATGGACTATTTGTGCCAGACCTGTGGCAGAGCATTCTGAGCTCATATTGGTCTGATCTGCTTCAGTTGGGCACATTGTAATTTGCCTCAATATAATGATGTCACTTTGGTCTTTTTTAATACCAAACAAGAACCAACCAAGTAGTTTAGAAAAGGATAGAAGAAGAGCTATGTGAAACCTCAGAGGAATTTGAATTGGTCTCCAGTCCTGGAAGACTTCTTGAAAGAGATCAGAAAGGAGTTTAAAAATCAAATGGAAAAATTGGTCCTCCTGGCTCCTGACTCCAAGGTGTTCATTTAGCCACTGTGCCACCTAGCTGTTCCTAAATGGAAAAAAATCAGGAAAAGAAATGCAAGAGAAAATGAACACTGGGCAAAATAAAATTAAAGTTTTACAAAAAATGACAAAAGAAAATAATTCCTTCAAAAACACAAATGGAAAAATGGAAAAAAGATAATTACTTTTAAAATTAAAATTGTCTAAATGAAGAAGGAGATGCAAAAATCCAAATGCAGAAAATTCCTCTCTGAAAAATAGACTGGAATCTATAGAAACTAATGACTTCATGAAAGACCAATAATTTGCTAAATAAAGTTTAAAAAATGAAACAATATAAAATATCTCTTTGGTAAAAAAAGACCTGAGAATAGATCCAAGAGAAACAATTATAAGAATCATAGGACTACTTGAAACACTTGATGGTTTAAAAAGTCTGAACTTCAGACTTCAATATAAAATTAAGGAGAACTGCCTTGGTATCCTGAAAGCAGAGGGCAAAATAGACATTGAAAGAATCTATCGATCCCCTCCTTAATGAGATTCCAAAAGTAAAACAACAAGGAATATTGTGGTCAAACTCCAGAATTAATAGATCAAGGACAAAATTCTGCAACTAGCCAGAAATAAGTAATTCAAATACCATGGTAGTATGATTAGCATTGCATTTTAGAAGCTGACTTCAACAACATTAACAGAATGATCTGTAATATGATATTTCAGAAATCAAGGGACCTTGAATTACAACCAAGACTCCACTATTAAGTAAAACTGAGCCTTCTCTTATGGGGAAAGGATGTAAATTTAAATAAATGGGAGACTTTCAAACTTTCCTAATTAAAAAAGATCAAAGATAAATAGAAAATTTGACCTTCAAACAAGAGACTTAAAAGATACATAAAAACGTAAACAGAGGAAAAAACCCTGTAATCCAATAAGGTAAAACTGATCACAATAAGATAAACCTGGAAGGAAGATTCTCATAATTCTTGAGAACTTTAACCCTATTAGACATAATATACTTGGCCTTAAGGTATGGACGTTCATGGTATGCCCTTAGCTGAAGGAATCGTTTAAAAATATTTCATTAAAATGGGGGAGACCATAAAGAGAGGGGAGGAAATGGAAGCTTGAAAGGGGTAAATTACATCTCATAAAGAAGTTCAAAGGACCTATTGCAGTAGAGGAAAAGAAAGGAGAGGTGAAAATTTACTCTCAACAGATTAGGCTCAAGTAGGGATTAACACATACATTTAATTGAGTTTTGAAATTTATCTTACCTTTAAATTATTAGCAGGGGAAAGGGGAGAGGGAAAGAAAAGAGGAAATAAAAGGGAGGATGGCAAAAAGAAGGGGGATACACATTGACAAAGGAAATATTCAGAAACAAAACAATAGGGAGGATGGATAATGAAACTGAAGGGGAAAAATACAAATGGAGGCAAAATGTCTTAGAGGGCAATAAAGAGTTAGTAATTATAACTGTGAAAGTGATTGGAAAGAAATATCCCATAAAATGGAAGTGCATAGCAGAGTGTATCAAAAACCAGAATCCTGCAATATGCTGCTTTCAAGTAATATATTTGAAGCAGACACATACACAAAGAGTAAAGGTAAGTGGCTGGAACAGAATATATTGTGTTTCAGCTGAAGTGCAAAAAAGCAGGCATAGCAAATTTTATCTCAGACAAAGAAGTTGCAAAGTAGATCTCATTAAAAGAGATATGGAAGGAAATTATATCCTCCTAAAAGGTGCCATAGACAAGGGAGTAATTTCAATACTAAATGTATATGCATCAAGCAATATAGCACCCAAATTCTTAGCTTGGATCCAATTTTATAAAAACTACTTGAAAAAATAGGTGAAGATGGAATTCTGCCTAATTTCTTCCATGGCACAAATATGGTGCTGATACTTAAATTAGGAAGCGACAAACAGAAAAAAGAAAACTATACACCAATTTCATTAATGAATATGGATGCAATAATTTTAAATAAAATATTATTAAAGTTACTACAGCAAGTTATCACTAGGCTAATACACTATTTTTTTTTTTAGGTTTTTGCAAGTCATATGTGGTTAAGTGGCTTGCCCAAGGCCACAAGGCCAGGTAATTATCAAATGTCTGAGACTGGATTTGAACCCAGGTACTCCTGACTCCAGGGCCAGTGCTTTATCCACTGTGCCACCTAGCCGCCCGCAGACTAAGACACTATCATCAAGCAGGATTGATTCTGGTAATGCAGGGTTTGTTAAATATTAGGAAAACTCAGGTTAATTAACTAAATCAATTACAAACCTAACAGAAAACATAGGATTCTCTCAATAAATGCTGAAAAAGTTTTTGACCAAATAAAGTACCCATTCCTAATAAAAATACTATAAAGTATGGGAAATAAATGAATTGCTCCTTAAAATGATAAGCAGTAGCTATCTGAAACCATCAATGAACATTATACACAATGAGGATAACCTAGAAACATGCCCAATAAGATCAGAGATGAAATAAGGATGTCAGTTATCACTACTACCATTCAATATTTTATTACAAATGCTAGCTTTAACAAAAAGGGAAGAAAATTAAATTGAAGCAATCAGAATTGGTAATAAAGAAACAAAACTGCTGCACTTTGTAGATGATATGATAGTATACTTAGAGAACCTTAAAATACATCTAAAAATAATGAAAACAATTAATGTATGGCTGGTGAAGTTGTGAACTGACTCAAATGTTTTGGAGAGCAATTTGGAAATATGCCCAAAAGGCAATAAAGTGTGCATAACCTTTAATTCAGGAATACCATTATTGGGTCTGTATCCTGAAGAGATCAAATAAAAGGGCAAAAATCTCACATGTATGAAAATAGTCATAGCAGCTCTGTTTGTAGTAGCAAAAGAATTGGAAATTGAAGCAATGTCCATCAATTGGGGAATAGCTGAACAAATTGTGGTATATGTATGTGATGTAACACTATTTTCTACTAGAAATCATGAGTGATGGGATTTCATGAGTGATGGGAAAGACTTGCAAGAATTGATGCTGAGAAAGATAAGCAGAACCAGATGAACATTGTACACACTAACAATAACATGGGGTGATGATCAGTCTTGATGGACTTGCTCATGCTATCTGTGCAATAATCAGGGAGAATTTTAGGGGATCTGTGAAGGAGAATATTATCTAGATCAAGTGAAGGAACTGGAGTTTAAAAGAAGACTAAAGCCTTTTATCTTCAGTTTTTAACAGTTGTCTCATGTATTACATATTTTTCTATCTCTGATGTTTTCTTTCTTCCTATTGCATCTGATTCTTCTCTCACAATACATCTCGTTTTGATCTATGCATTTTATGGATGCAATGTAAAGACACTATCAAATTGCCTTCTGTTAAGGAAGAGGCGGGGTAGGGAAGAAGAGAGAAAAAATCATAAAATTCAAACTTTGTAAAAAGTGTATGTAATTACAAGACAAATAAAATATGCATAAAATTTAAAAATAAATAAAGAAGGAAATGATAACCACCTAAAAGGTACCATAGATGAAGAAATTAGTTCAATATCAAACATGAAGGTAGCATACAAATTTGTAGAGGAGAAGTTAAATGAGTTACCAGAAGACATAGAAAGCAAAACTCTACTGGTCAGGGACTTCAATTTTCCTCTTTCAGATCTAAATAAATCTAAACATAAAGTAAACATGAAGGAAGTTAAAGAGGTGAATAGATTGTTAGAAAACTTATATATGATAGACCTCTGGAGAAATTGAATGGTGATAGTAGGGAATATACCTTTTTTCTGCAGTACATTACACTTTCTCAAAAAATGATCCTATGTTAGGGCATAAAAAACTTATAATCTAATGCAGTAAGGCAGAAATAAATGCATCTTTTTTCCATACCACAATGCAATAAAAATCATGTGCAATAAAGGCCATGGAGAGATAGATTAAAACCAATTGGAAACTGAATAATCTAATTTTAAAGAATGATTAGATCAAACAATAAATCATAGAAAGAATTA
Organism: Macrotis lagotis; assembly: GCF_037893015.1. Classification (NCBI taxonomy): domain Eukaryota; kingdom Metazoa; phylum Chordata; class Mammalia; order Peramelemorphia; family Peramelidae; genus Macrotis; species Macrotis lagotis. The sequence continues at coordinate 365,172,727 of NC_133666.1, read as the reverse complement.
ATGATTTCTTCCAAGATAATGACAATGATTGGCAGCATACCAAAAGTTATGGGGGTACAACCAAAGCAGTTATTAGGGGATATATTATATCTCTTAATGCCTACATGAATAAAATAAAGAGATCAATGGACTGAGCATGCAAATGAAAAAGTTAGAGAAATAAGAAATTAAAAATTCCTAATTAAATACCAAATTATACATTCTGAAAATTAAAAGTGAAATGAATATAATCAAAAGCAAGAACACTCTTATACTAATTAAAAAATCAAGAGTTGGTTTAAAGAAAAAATAGATAAACCTTTGGTTAATTTGATTTAAAAAAGAAAGAAGAAAACTATTGAGAAGGAAATTAAAGCAATAATTCAAAACTATTTTGCCCTACTTCACTCCAATAAATTTGGTAATCTAAGTGCAATGGATGAATATTTATAAAAATATAACTTGCCCATGTTAAAAGCAGAGGAAATTAAGCCCTTGAAGAACCCTATCTCAGAAAAAAGAAATTCAACAAACTATTAATGAACTCCCTAAAAAAATCTGTAGGCCCAGATGAATTCACAAGTGAATTCTGCCAAACATTCAAGAATCAAATAGTTTCCATTTGATATAAACTATATGAAAAAAAAAGTAGGTGAAGGAGATCTGCCAAATTCTTTCTATAACACTAAACCAAGAAGAATCAAAAAACAAAGAAACACAATTATAGATCATTTTCCCTAGTGAATATGAATGTAAAAATTTTAAATAAAATATAAGCAAAGTGATTATATCATAATGATCATCATAATGATCTATGATCGAGCAGAATTTATATCAGAAATTCAGGGATTGTTCAAAATTAAGAAAACTCAGCATATTTGACTATATAATAGAAATATATATCTACTATATAGTTATGTAGAACTATATAACTAACAGAAATCCTAATTATCTCATTAGATGCTGAAAATGCTTTTGACAAAATATAGCACTCATTCTTACTAAAAACACTAGAGAGCATAGAAATTAATAGAATGCTCTTTAAAATGATAAGCAGTATCTATGTAAATGTAATAGGGATAAGCTAGAAACATTCCCAATGAGATTAGGGGTGAAACAAGGATGACCATTATCACCACTATTATTGAATATTGTATTAGAAATATTACCTTTAGCATAAGAGGAGAAAAAAGAAATTGAAGGGATCAGAATTGGTAATGAAGAAACAAAAGTTGCACTGTTTGGTAGTGATAGGATGATAAACTTAGAGAAGCTTAGACCACTGGAAATCATTTGCAACATTAGCAAAGTCACAGGATAAAAAAATAAACCCACATAAATCCTTAGAATTTCTATATATTAGTAACAACATATAGCACCAGAAGATAAAAAAGAGAAATTCCATTTAAAATTACTCATACAGGGGCAGCTAGGAGGTACAGCAGTTAGAGCACCGGTCCTGGAATCAAAAGGACCTGAGTTCAAATCCAGCCTCAGACATCTAATTGCCTAGCTGTGTGACCTAGGGCAAGTCACTCAATCCCATTGCCTTAAATAAATAAAATAATAAAAAACACATTAAAATAAAATAACAGACAGCATAAATTACTTGGGGGTTTCCCAGTCAAAGCACATTCATACACTTTATGAAAACAACTATAAAATACTTTTATACACTAATAAAATCAGATCTAAAAAACTGGACAAATGTCAGTTGTTCATGGTTAGAATAAACTAACATAATAAAAATAACAACTGCCATGACATTTACTGCCATAACAATCAAACTTCCAAAAAATTACTTTAATGAACTAGAAAAAAATAGTGACTAAATTCATATGAAGAACAAAAGGTCAAAAATATCAAGGGGAATTATTAAAAAATGCAAGGCAAGGAGGCCTAGCTATAACAGTTTTAAAATTAAATTATAAAGCATCAAGCATCATAACTAGTACTGGCTAAGAAACAGAGTGTTGGATCAGTGAGATTAGATGAAAAAAAGACAACAGTAAATGACTATTGTAGTCTACTGTTTCATAAAACCTAAGATTCTAGCTTCTGGGATAAAATATTCACTCTGATAAGAACTGCTGTGAAACTGAAATATATTATGTCAGAATTACACATAGACCAGCATCTCTCACCTTATCCCAAGATAAGATAGAAATGTGTCCAAGATTCAGACAAAAAAGGTAGATTACTGATGATATTTTGAGAACACAATGAAAGTGTTCAGCTCATTTCTTTAGGATCATGGCCCTATGCTTAATTAATGTGGTTCCATCAGCAATGAGTAATTTATTTGCTCATATGCCTAATTTTTCAACTCATTATTTCTCAACTCATTCATAGATCAGTTTTGCCAAATTTTAGTCCTTTTGCTGATTCTAATATGGTACTCCCACTACACATTTAATAACTAATATTTTAAAATACATTCAAGCTTTCTGTTTGAACTTTAAACACCAAACTAAAACAAATTTTGTTATTAATGAATTCATTTCAGATATTGTATATTTAAATTTATAAAATCATTTGCAAAGGTCATGTGACACTAGGCAAAGGCTAGAACTTACTGATTACAAAAGGCAAATTTGACCTGAATATTCTACTTTTTTTGAGTAATAACACAAGCAATATTTAATTGATAGCTGCTAAGGAATACCCACACCAAGTAGAATGATTTAATTTAAATAAATTAAATTAAAGGGAAGTATAATTCAAGATGTCTCTAATAAGCTCCTATACTTTAGGCGATACAATGCACTGGACCTGGATTCAAGAAGATCTGAGTTCAATTCTATTCTCAGACACTTCCTAATTGTGTGATCCTTGCCATATAACTCAAACTCATTTAGCTCCAGTTTCCTCATTTTTTTTTTTTGTTTTTTGCAAGGCAATGGAGTTGAGTGACTTGTCCAGGTTACACAGCTAAGTAATTATTACAAGTCTGAAGTCAAATTTGAACTCGGGTCCTCTTGACTCTAGGGTTGGTTCTCTATCCACTGCACCAAACTAGTTGCCCCAAGTTTCCTCAATTTAAAATGGAAATAATATTAGTTCTTATACCTCTCAGGATTGTTGAAAAGATGAAATGAGAAAATAATTTTCAAAGTTTGAGAAAGTTAAAATGCTATATAAATACCATTTATCATTATTGCTTTTAATAACAGAAAAAATAGTTGTGATATCCTATATAAGCAGTTGTGCTAGACATCAGAGATGTGCAAAAAAAAAATGCATTGAATTTATTTATTTATTTATTTATTGACTTTAGGGAAATTATTATATAATAGAAGAAATAAACTGTTCAGAATTAGCTTAAATATAAGTTGATATACAATTAGGAATAGAAAAAATCCAGTAGAATGGCTTGGGACATGTGAATAGAAAGAGATAGATCACTTCTATTTAAAGAAATCAAGAATTTTCTCATGAAGGGCATGGCATCTAATTTGGATCTTTAAAAGCGATAAGAATTTCAGTAGATGGAGGTGTTTGGAAAATATGTACTAGGCATGTGGTTAGTATGTGCAAACATGTAATCAGGAAGTACTGGAGAAAATAGCCCACAATATATTATGGATTGAAGAAAAGATTGAAAAACATTTTCCTAAATTAAAAATCTACAACAGATGGAAAGAGAAATTTAAAGTTGACTGATATAATAATATGAAATATGATGTGATAATAAACTGGTAATTTATATGACCTTTTCTATTGCTAAATACAATAACAAAACAATAATGTGGTAGACGTTTAGCTAACATGATAACATAGAGATTTTGTTCATAAAAATAGTATCAGAAGGACAAAGGGAAACATTCTCTCATAAGAGGGGAAATTCTGCTAGATAATTTTGATATAAAGCCAAAATGTCCATTAACATAAATTCTACTATTCTTCCTGAATGATAAGTTCTATTTTCATAACTCTTTTACCCCTTTATTCTTAAATAATTCAACTTCAGGATGCATTCCTGCCTAATTTTACAGAGGTAAAATCCTTTTCTCTTGCATTACAAAATTTCATATTTTTGAGACCTATAGGGACCTCAGAACTCATCAACATGAATAAACAAACTATATCCCCAATATAAATTACCAGTTGAATTCTGTTCTTATCTTTGCTTTCAAATCTCCCAGGAGGGAGAATCCATCAACTCTCAAGACAGACAGACTGAGTACATCTCAGATTGTTAAAATGTTATTTGTTTGTTTTCCCCTTACATAAAATCTTAACAGCTTCCACCCATTGCTCCTGGCACTACACAGATCAATCATAATCTCTTCTCCACATGACAAATATTCAAAAGCCTGAAGACTATGGAACCATTTTTCCCTAACCTAAGTATTCCCAGTTCTGTTCATTTGTCCTCTTATGTCATCAAATGATGTCATCCTCATCCTCATCCTCATCCCCACCTTACATTTGCTTGCTATACTCCAGACACTATACTAAGCTCTTTTTTAGTATTTATTTTATTTGAGCTTCACAAAGAACCCAGGAAATAGAAGTTATTATTGTCCCCATTTTACAAATGAGGAAACCAAGGAAAATGAAAATTTATATGATTTTCTCAGCATCACATGAGCTAGAAAGTATCTGAGAAAAATTTCAACTTAAGTCTTCCGGCTTCCAGGTCTGGTACTCTATCCTCAAAGTAATTTTGCATCTCTTTCTCTGGATGTTTTTTATCTAATAAATATCTTTCTCAGATCATGATCTCAACTGAACAGAAACCTCCAGGTAAGTTCTAAAGTACAGAATACATGGGATTACTCACTTTCTCTTCCTGGAAGCTGTGCTCATCATAAGGCTATCAAAGATTATCTTAGCTTCCCAATATGACCACATGCCTGACTCATATTGTGCTTGCAATCTTTCAAATTCTTACATTTCTGAGGTTGATTTTTGTGTGCTAGTTTATTAGACTAAAAGTGAATTTTATTTTATTAGATTTAACCCACTGCTCTAGCCTGTTCAAAATATTTGACTCCTGACCTGATATTTATTTTCATAGATAGCCCTGACATCTTAGTATCATCTTCAAATCTACTCATCAGCATGACAATTATGTCTTTATCCAAGTCACATATGAAATGCTAAGCTCAAGGACAAGAAAAAATTCTGGAAGTAGTCAATTGAAAATCTCCTGTACTTAACAATTAATTGCAGCTCTTTGAGTATTGTCAGACAATCATTTCTGAACCCATTATTTTGCATTTTTCCCCAAATTAGAATTGTGAAACATCATTGCAGCCCATAGTTGAGTCATACCAGATTAAATGTACTTTGGAAAAATTTTAAAATTTAAATAAAAATCAACAGAATTATCTATCTACCTATCTTTCTATCTTATATTAATGTCTCTAAATATGAATGCATTGACCTTCATTTAATGGACCAAGTTTCTATTTGAAATTTATATCACTACTCTATACATCTTCTTCACTAATAAAATATAAGATTTTTTTCAAAACCACTAAAATTTAAGTAAACTATCTCCATATAATTTCCTGATAAATTAGTTTGCCAATCTTGTAAAAAATGAATTTAGCTTGATATAATCTGTTCTGAATCCATATGTTCACTCCTTAATCATCACTTCTATTTGTAGAAGAATCTTTCACCATCACTATCAATGGTTCATTAATGGCTAATAAAAGATTCTCCCCAGGAATCTAGATAAGCACATTGTTTTCAGGTTATTTTTTCTTCTCTCCTACCCATAAAAACTTAAAACGTATTTTTCTTCAATCTTGTAGCATCTCTTCAATTTTTCCTCATATTTCATATATTTTAACAGTATCCCAGCAGCCATAACAATAATTCTTTGAAGATCAAATGGCTATTCTATTTAAATTCAATAATGGTAGTTATGATCACTTTTGTGAATATTGGGTATCAACTCCCTATTAGTCAGCTTTATTCTTCATTTCCAGTGTAGGGGAATTGTCCTAAAAATTAAATATGAATTGCACATCTCTGTCTTCTTCCTGTTTCAATTATCATGATTCTAAGCATTCTAATCAAATACCTCATTTTTAACCACTTTTGATCTCTAAAAGAGTTAAAATATGATATTTTAATATTTGTTTTCCATAATTTACCTTGTCAGCTTATCTTCATTCTGTGTTTTACAAGAGTATGCCATACTCTTATATTTTTCTGTTACCTAGTCATACTTCCATTTTCTGAAGATGAAAAAAAAAATGTTTTGTGCATTCACATTTGTTTCTTCATAAAAATATCATTTCTATTTAGAATTGGAATATTTTCTCTCTGGACATATTAATTCATATCAAAATGCTTCATGAAAAGGTAAGGGAGAGATGATATAGGTTTAAGAATTTGGAAGTCTATCTCAATGTTCCCTGAATAACTATTCCAGAGGCCTTTTAGTCCATAGAATCCTATTTTTTTCTGTCCAAGGAACCCTTTTAAATTTCTTTAGTCAAAAGTAAGACTATGTGTTAGTCATAAGCTATATTTCTTCTCCTCTATCAACAAATGATAGTGTAGCATTTTCAATTCCTGCCCAGACTTCATTCATTTGCACCCTAGAAACCCATTTTCCTTAGTGAGAATCAGAGTCATAAAAGCATTTTTCGTTATTTGTTCTTTCATCATCTGTATATTGAAGATAAAATTATTATGTCATAAAGTTATTAACTGACCTGCTTTTATCAGAGAGTAATTCAGGAGATATTTGGATAAAATTTACCACTACTGCTTCAGTGTGCCTTTGCATTGGGTTTTTGATGTGTTTCCAAATATATCTATATCTTCTTTCTCACCAAGTGTTTCATAGAACATTCAATAAATAAAAAAAAATTGATATTCCTGTTTTCTTTGACTTTCATCCAGATATTCTCCACAATGGTTTCTTCCTCTGGTTCCCAGATATCTTCATTTTAACTTACCTTTTTAGCATATAATGATACATATTGTTCAGTTTCAGTTGTTTCCTACTTTTCTTGATTCCATTTGTCACTTTCTTGGGAAAGATACTGGAGTGGAGTATCGAATTCATTTTATAGATAAGGAAAAAAATAAAATAGGATTAAGTTACTTGCCCAGGGTCACACAATTACTAAGTGTCTGAGCCAAGGTTGAACTCAGAAAGTTGAATCTTCCTACATTTAGTCCAGTATTCTATGTATCATGTCGCTAAGGTGCCTATGCAATGCTACTACTTACCACTTTTCTTAATTATTCTATTTACTTGCATAAGGCATGCCCATTCAATTTGTTTTATTATTTTCAGATGACATATCCCACATTTTCAAGTAAAGAAGTCTTTAAGATAAAAAACACTATTTCACACTTGATCTTAGCCAAAAGGCTGAGAAGTGATAAGAACACTATTTCAAAGGAAGTTTTCAGTAGAAAATTAAATAGTATTCACTCTGTTTTGTAAGTAGATAGCGTCAAAGGAAGTGTGCAATGTGCTTGAATTTGTAGGATAAGAATTTGCTAAAGGGAAGCAGCAGGAACAGTCAAGCAATCCAAAGACGGGTGAATGAAACCATTGACATCATTACCTCTAGCCTTATTTGGGCACTGAGTAAAAGTGATGACCCATCTTCCATTGAATTACATTGCTTTTCTGTGTTCTACAAGAGTTGAAACAGAATCAACTAGAAAGTTTTTAATTTTTTTTTAAATTTTAAATAGTTTTAACATACAACATAATTCAAAGTAATATGTTATTGTGCTAATTTCTAAATTGCTTTTTAGAGAACAGGAATATGGATTTCTTAAGCACTTAATAAATATTATTCACTGTGTTAAATATTTTGAAGATAAATCAATTGATCCTCACAAAACTTTGTGATTTAGGTGCTATTCATTTTATAGATGGGAAAACTTAGGCAGACAGGAATTTAGTAACTCGCCCACATAGTAAATGTTTAAATCTGAATTTGAATTCAAACCTTTTTTTTTATTTTAGGCCCATATTCTATCTACTCTTCTACCTAATTTTTCTTTGTTAACTAACTGCTACTGTTCTGAATACTTGGGGGGAAGTACAAGTTTGTATTTTTGACTTATTGACATAATTTTTGAAAATTTCACAGTGAAAAAAAAGCCAAAATGCATCATAGGAGAAAACTGTGACCCATCTAATAGAAAGAAATCTCTTTTACAGCAAGGGATTAATTATAGGAAATCACGCAACTTTGGAGGAAGTGAATCAAAATTAATTTTAATAGGTTTAAATTAAAACAAAACAAATCCAAATATCAATTCAAGTGAAACACTGGAAATGTATAATTATGTCCACTCCAGGATCTGTCACCAACTAGCTTTAAAAAAAAGACCTGTGACAAAACCTGAAGGAGGTCAGCAGAATGGCTTCAGGATGTCTATTTAAATGAAGACAGACTTGAATAATTATTTACACCACATGGTGAGCTGTGTAACATAATGACACATATTTTCAGGATCAAAGAGCACAGGAAGAGATCAAGTTTCTTTTATATTTACCAAAAAACCAATAAGAGCATATATATTCTTGGATCAAGAAAATATGCACACTAAATATCCCTTCTCATTTCTGTTTATTTGCCTATAATATTCCTTCTATCTAGAATTACCTTACTTTTACTACTTTCCAAGCTATCCTCATTGTGTCCTTGAAAATCAAGTCTTATTGTATGGTAAGATTTTTGGAATTTACCTTTCTTCTTCTTGTAACTATCTGAAATTTGGTAACATCAAAGAAGCAACTTCTGGCTTCATTAAGTTTTCTACTATCATGAAAGATTAAGAAAAATAGAAAGTAGCAGACATTGTACAGAAAAAAATATATATTGATCTTTTTATAAAATAAATAAAATAAGTGCACATATATGTAGCTATACATGCAGCATTCATTTATATATATGATATATGCAATGTCTTATATATAATATAATATGATATGATATGATATGATATGGTATGGTATGGTATGATACGATATGATACGATACAATACAATATGATATATGATATGATATGATATGACATAAGATAATATAAGATAACATAATATGATATCATATAATATGATACAATACAATATAATTTATATTAATATATTATCAATTACTTATATTAGTCAGGCTTCTTAAGATGCAAAGGAAAGAGATCAACCCCTGCTTACTGTAATACTTCTCTAAGGTAAAAGTAGATTTCATACTGAGGTGAATTACCACAGATTCAAGAATAATTATGGTTCTAAACTAATAAAACTGTAATTTTCTAAGCCCCAGCATTCAGTTTACCTTTTGTCAGGAGACACGACTAGTTTAAAGCAAAGCCATTTACAATGACTAAAAGGTACAGTGTCTTTAGATAGAGACACTGTTGAGAAGCAAACATGTAGGAAATGCATGTAGCCAAGGAAGTTTGTTTATCTTATAGTGTAAGTAACTAATTTTCTTTCTTTTTTCATGTGATTCTCAAGTAGAGGAACAAAAACCACGACTGTGACTTTACTCAATCCTTTAACCTCCTCAAACTTTATCACAATGAAATCAATCAGATGTTTCTTTATCAATTCTATTTTAATGTCAGATCACCCCTGCTCTATTCTTCCTACTTTAAATCTCTTTTTACCTTGCATTAATAGATTTTGTGCCACAGATATTATATTTTTAAAATATTTTGTTCATGTGACTTGACTCTAGTTGGAGAAAAAAAAATTGTTGTGATTATCCTTAAAAAATATTTCCATAATCTTTATTTCCTTTTTAGAATATTTACCTCTAATTCATTAACCTATCTTCTTGCCTGATGTTTCCTTATCATTTGGCCAAAAAACAAGCAAACAACAAAAATACAAATTGCTAAAGTTAATTTCTTAGCCACTGTAATAATAATGCAGAACTCTCCGAACCATTTATCAAAAGTTCTATTATTTCACTCCCTTCAATGCCCAATCAGAATTAGGATGTTTAAAATATTTAAATTTCTAATCTAAATTTTTCTCTCACCCTACAAATTCTCTCTCTATTTCAATACAAGGATTTTCTCTAAGTTCTTAAAGGTCTACTCATATCACCCATCTATTCACCACCCCCCAAATTGTTCCCTCTTGTTTCTAGGATCAAATATTAACTGTCATAAAGAATTTACAACCTGGTCAATTCGTATGCTTCCAGTCTGTTAATACATTACTTCAATAAATTCATTCTATCATCCAACCAAGTATTTTGTTTCTCAAATTAGAATATTCTCTTTTTGAGGAAAAGGATTATTTTGGATTTTTTTTATTGTATATTTACACTTAAGATAGTTCATAGCCCCAAAATGAAGGTAGCATGAAATGAGGGAAAGTACTAACTTTTGAGTTAGAGGAGGTAACTTGAAGCTTAAAACTTCTGTGACTTTGCTCAAAACATTTCCTGAACTACAGTGTAATGAGAGGATTGAACTAGATTGCCTCCAAGGACTTTTTTATGTCTAATCAATAATTAATTGATTTATATTAAAATAACTGTGATTCATCATAGAAAGTTTCCTGGTACAATTCACTCATCTACTTGCAAGCTTTTGTAGTGCTTTCGTAACCAATTTGAGCCACATTATTGTACAATATACTGCTTTTCAGAATTATTCTTTTTTTTATTTCCTGTGTGAATTCAGTTCCTCTATTTTTTTCTAAGCATGTCGAAGTCAATAGTATATATATATATATATATATATATATATATATATATATATATATATATATATATCCAACAGTGAAGGCTCACTTAATATCTAGTTAATCTTGAAAAAGTTGGCATCTGATATATGAAAGTAGTGCCATTGATATGATGATATTCTTTGGGAGATGATGGTACCAGTTGATTACATGTGCAAATTTGAAAGTTTGTAGTCTCTAATTCTAAAAAGTATCATTTTGACCACTATCACTGAAAGGTCATTGTGAAGATCATAATTACCCAAAAAGTAAAAGAGGTAGATTTTTTTTACTTAGCCATCACTGTTGCATCATTCCTATAATTTGAGTTATGTTGGAAATCATACATTTTCTGTTATGAACTTTTTACTACTTTGATGACAATTTGTAGGTAGATACCAAATGACTACATTCAAATGAACATTATTTTTTTAAATCTTCAAATTAAATATATATATATATATATATATATATATATATATATATATATATATATTCCATTGTGGTAGGAGTGAGTGATCTGGATTTGTGATTTGAATCTGATTTCATAACTGAAAGGGACTTCAGGTGAGAGAACTACCAATGGGTCTTTCTTAAAGAATTGTCAGGAAGTGCAGCCCATGGTCTTCTAAGTAGATCACAAAAATAAGGCTTGTTACACAAAAGTCAGGCTTTTATTCATTGTGCTGCTCTGCTTCTCAAGACATATTGTATTGATTGAAAAGAAAATGTGAATGGGGTGGGGTGGGTTGAGCCAAGATGGTAGCAGGAGAACAGCCTTTCTTAGGTGCTCTCTCCAGAATATTTCAAAAACTTTAAAATTATGACTCTAACTAAATTATAGAGGAAACAGAACCCACAGAAAGATCCAATGTGGCAATTCTGCAGCCCAAAGTAACCTGGAAAATAGTGGAAATACTCTGTTCCATGGGGTAGGAGGGGTGGCTGTAACAGAATGAAGGAACTTCAGCCTCCCGGAAACTGTCCCAAGGCTCCTGGAAGTGTCTGCTTCCAGTAGCAGAATTAGTTTACTGACCTGCACCCCATGATGCACCAAGCATGGTCCTGACACTCAGTAAGGCTGGGTCATCCCAGATCCAGGAACTAGAAGCAAACCAGTGGAGTTGCCCAGCAGGAGCCTACAAGCATCTGCACCCTCAGTGCTCAGCCCACTGAAGGTAGGGGAGTGGAAGGAGACTGCTGAGGTCTGTCCCCTGTCCTTGGAACTGGACCCTGGGGTTCTGACCACTTTCAGACCCTGGTAACAGTCTAGGCCCCACATAGAACAGGCACCCCCATTCCACAGCTGTGTGGCAGAGGGGTGAGCTTGAAGTCATTCACAGACCAGTAGAGCAGTCAGAACCTCACACTCTGAGGTCCTTGATGGGTTATCCCAATAATACTCAAAAGCTCAGGAATCACCCCCAACCAGGCACAGGCTGGGGAAATGAGTAAACAGAAAAAAAGGAACCTGGCCATTGATAGTTACTTTGGTCCCATGCAGGACCAAAATACTCAATCTGAAGATGAGAAAGTCCAAGCTTCTGAATCTAAAGACACCTAGAAAGATAGAAGTTGGGCTCAGACTATGATGGAGCTCAAAATAAGATTTTGAATATCAAATGAGGGACATAGAAGAAAAATTATGAAAAGAAATGAGAGAGATGCAGGGAAAACATGAAATTAAAGAAAAAAATTTAGTCAAGGACATCCAAAAACATTCTGAATAAAATAACATGTTAAATACTAGTTTAGGTCAAACAGATAAAACAGTTCAAAAAGTTATTGAGGAGTAGAATGCCTTATAAAGAAGGATTGGTCAAATGGAAAAGGAGATAAGAAAGGTCTCCGAGGAAAATAAATCCTTCAAATGTAGAATGAATATAAAAGAAGCTGATGACTTTGTGATAAATCAAGACACAATAGTTCAACATCAAAAGAATGAAAAAAATTAGAAGAAAATGTGAAATATCTCATTGAAAAAACAACTGGTCTGGTTCAATATTAGGAAAACTGTTAGTATACTCAATTATATCAATAACAAAACTATCAGAAACCATATGATCATATCAATAGATGCTGAAAAAGCTTTTGACAAAATACAGCATCCATTCCTATTAAAAACACTAGAGAGTGTAGGAATAAATGGACTGTTCCTTAAAATAATGAGCAGTATCTATCTGGAACCATCAGCAAGCATTATACTCAATGGGGAGAGGTTAGAGGCATTCCCAATAAGACCAGGGGTTAAACAAGGGTGCCCATTATCACCACTACTATTCAATATTGTATTAGAAATGTTAGCATCAGCAATTAGAGAAGAAAAAGAAATTAAAGGAATTAGAATTGGGAAGGAAGAGACAAAACTCTCACTATTCACAGATGACATGATGGTCTACCTAGAGAATCCCAAGAAATCATCTAAAAAACTACTGGAAACAATTAGCAATTTTAGCAAAATTGCAAGTTATAAAATAAACCCCCATAAATGCTCAACTTTCCTATATATGACTAGCAAGAAACAGCAGGAAGAGCTAGAAAGTGAAATTCCATTCAAAGTAACCTCAGACAGTGTAAAATATTTGGGAGTCTATTTGCCAAGACAGACTCAGAATCTTTTTTGAAAACAATTATAAAACACTTCTCACACAAATTAAATCAGATTTAAATAACTGGGCAAATATTAACTGCTCATGGATAGGTAGAGCTAATATAATAAAAATGACAATTCTACCAAAATTAAACTATATGTTTAGTGCCCTACCAATCAAAATTCTAAAAAATTACTTTAATGAGCTAAAAAAATTGTAAGTAAATTCATATGGAGAAATAAAAAGTCAAGAATTGCCAGGAGCTTAATGAAAAAAAAATGCAAACAAAGGTGGCTTAGCACTACCAGATCTAAAATTATATTATAAAGCATCAGTCATCAAAACTGTTTGGTATTGCTTAAGAAATAGAGCGGTGGACCAGTGGAATAGACTAGGTGTAAAAGCAGTAGAAGATTATAGTAATCTGCTGTTGATAAACTCAAAGAGTCTGGCCACTGGGATAAAAACACCCTCTTTGATAAAAACTGCTGGCATAATTGGAAGTTAGTATGGAAGAAACTTAGATTAGACCAACACCTCACACCCTTTACCAAGATAAGACCCAAACGGTTACAGGACATAGACATAAAAAACAATACTATAAGCAAATTAGAAGATCAAGGACTAGTCTACCTGTCAGATCCATGGAAAGGGGAACAGTTTATGACTAAGGAAGAGTTGGAGAACATCACTAAAAACCAATTAGATGATTTCGATTACATTTTCGATTAAAAAGTTTTTGCACAGGTAAAACCAATGTAATGAATATCAAAAGAAAAGTAGTAAATTGGGAAAGTCTTTACAACTAATGATTCTGACAAAGGACTCATTTCTAAAATATACAGAGAACTGAGTCATATTTTTAAAACTAAAAGCCATTCCCCAATTGACAAAAGGATATGCAAAGGCAATTTACAGATGAGGAGATCAAAGCAATCCATAGCCATATGAAAAAATGCTCTAAATCATTAATTATTAGAGAAATGCAAATTAAAGCTTCGTTGAAGTACCACCTCACACCTCTCAGATTGGCCAGTATGACCAGGAAGGATAATGATCATTGTTGGAAGGGATGTGGGAAATCTGGGACACTATTGCACTGTTGGTAGAGCTGGTTCTGGAGAGCTATTTGGAACTATGCCCAGGGGGCAGCAAAAATGTGCATACACTTTGACCCAGCGGTACCACTACTGGGTCTATACCCTGAGGAGATGAGGAAAAAGGGTAAAAATATTACTTGTACAAAAATATTTATAGCAGCCCTGTTTGTGGTGGCAACGAATTGGAAATCCAGTAAATGTCCTTCAACTGGGGAATGGTTTAGCAAACTGTGGTTTATGTATGTCATGAAATACTATTGTTCTATTAGAAATCAGGAGGGACAGGATTTCAGGGAAATCTGGAGGGATTTGCATGAACTGATGCTGAGTGAGATGAGCAGAACTAGAAAAACACTGTACACCCTAACAGCAACATGGCAGTGATGTTCAACCTTGAAGGACTTGCTCATTCCAACAATGCAACAATTGGGAAGAATTTTTGGCTGTCTGCAAAGGAGAGTACCATCTGTATCCAGATAAGGAGCTGTGGAGTTTGAACAAAGTACAAGGACTATTCCCTTTAATTCGGAAAAAAAAAAAACCCCAGATGTCTTATGGTTTGATCTGGTTACCTCTGAGCATTCTGTTCTCTTTAAGGATATGATTTCTCTCTCATCACACCCAATTTGGATCAAGGTACAACATGGAAACAAAGTAAAGACTGACAGAGTGCTATCTGTGGGGTGGGGGTGGGGGAAGGGAATCAAGATTTGGGGAAAACTGTAAAACTCAAATAATATCTTTAATAAAAATTTAAAAAAAACAACTGGTGTAGAAAACAGATTCAAGAAAGATAATATTTAAATTATTGGGATATCTGAAAAATCATGATCAGGAAAAGAGATTTGACCTCATATTTAACAAATTCCTACAGGAAATCTGCCCATATATCCTAGAAGCAGAGGGTAAAAATGAAATTGAGAGAACCCACCAAACTTTCCTGCAAAGAGATCCAGAAAAAAGCAACCAGCAGGAATTTTATAGCCAAGTTCCAGAACTCACAAGTCAAAGAGAAAATATTACAAGCAGCCAAAAGGACACAATTCAAATATCATGGAGCTTCAGTAAGGATCACACAGGACTTAGCATCAACTATATTAAGGGCTCATAAGGCTTGGAATATAATATTCCAGAAGGCAAAAGAACTTGGAATGCAACCACCAATCAACTACCCAGCAAAACTGAACATCCTCTTCCAGGGGAAAAGATGGACTTTCAATGAAACAGGAATTTCAAATGTTCCTGTTGGAACGACCAGAGCTGAATAGAAAGTTTGACCTTCAAGTTCAGGACTCAGGAGAAATAGAGAGAAAGTGGACTAGAAGGGTAAATTATGAGGAAGTTAATGATGATGAACTGCATGCATTCCTACATAGAAAAATGATACTGATAATACACATATTAACCTTCTGATTTAATAGAGCAGGTAGAAGGAGCTTTTATAGATGAAGCAAAGGAAAGAGCTAAATTTTAATATATAACATAATGTAAAAATGAAGTCAATGGGTGAAAGGAAAATGTACTGGAGTAAGAAAAAATAGAGATAGAATAGTCTAAAATATTTCATATAACAATATTTCATGTAGATTGTGCAATGGTATGGAAGGGGGGAAGGCAAGGGGGGATGAGGGAACCTTTATTCTCATTCGAAATGGCTCAGAGAGGAAACAGCATACACACTCAATGCCAAGAGAAAAAAGGAGAGGACAGGGACAAGGGGAGGGCAGGAGGATATGGGTGATAGAGGAAAGGGTAGATCATAGGAGAGGACATTCAGATATAACACATTTTCTTTTTTTTTTTTACTTTTTGCAAGGTGCTGGGATTGGATGGTCTTTCAAGGCTGTCTCTGGGTGGGATGTGGACTTGGGGCCTCCTGGTCCCAGGGCCAGTGCTTTGTCTGCTGTTCCACTCAGCTCACCCACAGCACATTTTTGAAGAGGGACAGAATGAAGGGTGAGAGAAAATACAATAGATGGTAGTGGGGAGGAATGGATGGAGAGAATTACATTCAGCAACAACAACTGTGGAAAATATATAAGTAATTTTCTATGATGGATTTATGATAAAGAATGTAATCCAAATGAGTCAGAGCCGATGGTATCAGAACACAAACTGAAGCACATTTTTTCTTTCTTTTACTTTATTCTCATGAGGTTTTATATTTTTGTGGGGGAGGGGTTTTTATGTTTCCTCTTAAATAAGACTATTTTAGTAATGTATAAATAAAAAAGAAAATATTTATACAAAAAAAAGAACACGTGTGAATGCATTGATTTAGTTAATAACATTAACACTGGAACAAATTATGTAACCAGGCTCACACAGTCAACAAAGGTAGAATTGAGTCCATGGACCTACAATCACCTCTTCATAAATAACACAAATGGATTTAATGGACTCATCTACTTAGAATTGAAAGAGACTCTTTAAGTCAACTAGCCATGTGATATCATTTTGCAGATGAGGAACGTGGAGTCTAGGAAAAATAAATATCTTCCCCCACTGATGTGGGAAGTAAGTTTTAGAAATGGGATTTGTAAATATGATTCAGAAATGGGACTCTAACAAAAGAGTCATTTTCCTTTCTACAACTGCAGGTATCACCTTCAAACAGAAAAAAAGCAACCGAAAACAAATCAACAGCATGTCTTTATTAATAAATATCTAATAATGATTTGAAAACCACTCACTGACTTATGGCAAAGATGGTGGAGAGGAGACAGTCACAGTTCTAAAGTCTCCTGATCTTTCCCCATATATCATATGAAACAAACATCTTAACAGAAATCTGACCCACAAAACCCGGAAAGAAAAGCCAGGAGAAAGAACATCTACCTCAGGTTTTGTCTTCTGCAGCTTGAGTGAGTTCCAGCATGTGAGTCTGGGTGCAAAGGGTGGAACAGCCCCAGATCAGTGAGATTAGTGGCTGAATTGGAGCTGGGGAGTCTGAGGGCCCAAGAGATAGACCTGCTGGATCAGCAGTAGGGATAGGGGGCTTGAGTCAGCTAGGGAGCAGAGGCACTGGTGTTAGCACTGACCCTCTGGAGTTTGCCAACAGGGCTGGAGGGAGATTTCTGTTGCAGGAGAGCTGCAGACAATATCCCTGGGCTCCTCTGGTCTGAGGGACTCAGAGTCCAGGCCTCCACTGCAGCTGAGGCCCCTTTCCAGAACAAATAATTATGAAATATATCTGCCTCAGGCACAGGTGTGTGAGCAAAACAACCAGAACAGCTGACAATAGGGAGAGGAATGACCTCACCCCAGGGTAAAGCCCACCATTGATTGAAGGCAAAAGAATTCAATAGTTTCAACTCCTTCCTTCAAGCTAAGGGAGAAGGCCTCAATCAAGGTCACATACATGCCAGAGAAAGCAACCAGCTCTTCCTACTGGCCATCCAGAGGAATTGCACTCAGTGAGTAAAAGCCTCTAGGGATCCCAACACCAAACCCCTGTGAACCAGCTCCTCCACAACTCAAGGTCTTAGCAAGATGAAGAGGGGTCAGCAGAAAGGTGGATCTATAGAAAAATTCTTGGAAGACCCTAACTCAGAGAGACCTAGAACCTTTGAGGAGAATATGATCTGGTCTGCAGTACAGAAAGACTCCCTTGAAGAAATAAGGAAGGAGTTTAAAAATCAATTGAAAATTTGGCAAAAGAAACCCAAGAGAATATTAATACCTTGCAACAAGAAAACAAATCCTTAGAAAATACCATTGGACAAATACAAAATGAGAATAAATCTCTCAGATCCTCAATTGGTCAAAATCAAATCAAAAAGAAAATAATTCTCTCAAAACCTCAATTGGTCAAATGGAAAGGTCTTTCAAAAGTAGAATTGACCAATTGGAAAAGGAATTGCAAAAGTTTAATGAAGAAAATTCCTCCCTAAAAAAAAGAATGGAGTCTGCAGAAACTAATGCCTTCATGAGACACAAGAGCCTGTCAAACAAAAAAAAAAAATAGAAAAACATAGAAGAAAATGTAAAATCCGTCATGAGCAAAACCACTCACCTCCAGAATAGGTCAAGAAGGGGCACCCTGAAAATTATTGGACTTCCTGGAAACACTGAAGAGAAAAAAAAGGCTGGAATTAATATTACAGGATCTAGTGATGGAAAATTGCCCTGATATCATGGAACCAGAAGGCAAAGTAGTTATTGAAGGAATACATCTTTCCCTCCGGAAAAAAGATCCTAAAATGAAAACCAAAGAATGTTGTGGCCAAATTGCAGAACTATCAGATAAAAGAGAAAATCCTGCTAGCAGCCAGAAAGAAACAATTTAAATATCAAGGAGCCACAGTAAGTATTACATAGGACCTGGCCGCAACAACAATAAGGGATTGAAGGGCCTGGAACAAGATATTTTGGAGAGCAAGAGAGCTTGGAATGTAGCCAAGAATCCACTATCCCACAAATCTGAAACTTCTCTTCCAGGGGAAAAAATGGACATTTAATGAAATGGAAGAATTTCAAAAATTCCTGATGAAAAAGACCAGATCTAATTAGAAAAGTTGTACATTAAACAGGAGGTTCAAGAGACTCCTGAAAAGGTGAAAAGGGGGGGGGGCAGTAAAAGAAAAAAAAACTGCTATCCAACAAGTTGAAATTGGCTACATCCCAGCATGGGGAGAAAGAGTCTCATAAATCTTGAGAATTGTAAGTCTAACAGAGAAAATATACCTATGCAGAAGTGATGGACATTCCTGACCTGTCCATGAGACTGCTAACCAATGGCATGTAACTGGCTTTAACCCCACTTGGGAGAAAGACTCTAATAACTCTCAAGAATTTTAACTCTATTAGATAGAATGTACTTAGCTAGAAGTGATGGATACCCAAAATTTTCTATGACTCAGATAGAATGATTTTTAAAAACACTACCTCCTTAAAAAGGGGGACCGGAAGGAGACAGGAGGAGGGAGGGGATTGAATGCGGTAAATCTCATTACATTAAGAGGTACAAAATACCTATGGTAATAGAGGGGAAGAAGGGAGGAGATGAGCAAAACCTGAATCTACTTCTCATCAGACTTGGCTTAAAGTCAATTTACACATACTTAGTTAACTTAAAAAAATAACTAACCTTTCAATTATTAAAAGGGGAGTGGGGACAGAGAAAGGGAGGGGGAGGGGGAAAAGGGAAACTAACAAAAGGAAGTGAAGGAAAAAGGGAAAAAGGGAAAGGGGAAAGAAAGGGGAGGGGAGATATAGGAGGGAAAACACACTGAAGGGGGTGATATTCAGAAACGAAATACTGGGGAATACCGATAAGGGCAGGGGAAGGGGGGCAAATACAAACAGAGGGAACATAGCATGGAGGGCAATAAAGAATTAGTAAATATAACTTTAAATGTGAATGGGATGAACTCTCCCTTAAAACCTAAGCAAATAGCAGAGTGGATTAAAAACCAGAATTCTACAATATGATTTCTCTCTCAACACACTCAATTTGGATAAATGTACAACATGGAAACAAAATATAGACTGATATTTGCTTTCCATGGGGGGGGGGGAGGGAAGTAAGATTGGGAAAAAAAATTGTAAAACTCAAATAAAATCTTTTAAAAAATAACCACACCAATTGTCATTTATAAGTAGTCACCTAAAATACTAAGGTACTTTTCAGACCAATCCTGTTTGAAAAAAAAATTAAAAATAACCACTGATATTTACACTTAGTGTCTTTAAGATCTGTATTGCAGACTCATCTACATACATATATTTCTACTTAAGTGAATTGTAAAATCCTTGAAGGGAAGAGACAAATTTTCTTTTTCCTTTCTTGCTCCCATCACATGAAACAACCATTATATGAACAACTTGCTGAGTTGGGGAAAATGAATGTCTAAAAGAGGGAAACCAACAGGAGAAACATCAAAATAAAAATCTCATGAAAGACACCTCATCAATGGACTCAGTGTTCTGAATTAAATGTATTTAGTTATTTAATGTATATTCTATTAGACAAGAATTTTTGGAGTCCTTTATGTAATTACAAATATGAAAATAAATAAATTCATTTAAATGATGCCTCATTATAAGATAGTAAGAATATTTTGAACTTAAGTCCTTATTTCAGAAGTATAGAGAGGTAGATCTTGCTAACTGCAAATATATTATATATATATATA
This sequence comes from Macrotis lagotis, assembly GCF_037893015.1. Taxonomy (NCBI): domain Eukaryota; kingdom Metazoa; phylum Chordata; class Mammalia; order Peramelemorphia; family Peramelidae; genus Macrotis; species Macrotis lagotis. Next base: position 365,152,242 of record NC_133666.1, on the reverse strand, counting down.
TATATATATATAGATAGATAGATAGATAGATAGATAGATAGATTGATAGAGAAATAGAAATAATGATACCTAGATGATAGATTAGATAGACAGATACATAATAGATAGATGGATTATCCTTTTTCATCATTATATTGGCAAAGCTAACCTGCTCAGGGTCCTAATTTAACCTATTAAAATTGAAGACATGAATTTCTAGAGATGTGCCAAAAACATCTTTTCTTTCCAACCCATTCCACTGCAAACATGCAAAGTAGCATTATTCTTTACTGGCTTGAATAAGAAGAATGTTGTTTCTTCATTTCTGATAAACATGGTATTATAAAACTCTTGGCATTTATTCCTAACTTTTAAATTGACTATCATCTTTCAGGTGAGGAATTTGTTTTTGTCACATCACTTTCCCCTAGCAAAAATGATCTAGTATTGCTTGTAGGCAATGGTCTTTTGAAAATTTAACAAAAGGTCTTTAAGTATGAAAAAGAGGGGAAAAAAGAGAGACAAGAATTTAGTCAAGCAAAACAAGTTTTCTAATTGGACATGTACAAAAAAGCATATCTCATTCTGCACCCTTAATTTATCACCTTTCTGTGAGGTGTACCTTTCATCATTGGCCATTTAAATGTGAATGTTCATTGTGTTCTTCAGAGTTCAGGGTTCTTTTAACTTTTGAAGTTGTTTATTTTTAACAGTGCTGGTTCTACTAGTTCTGTTCATTTTATATTCTAGGAGTTTATACAAATCTTTAGAATTGTCCTTTTTTAATATTGATACTATATTATAATTACATTTCAATATATACTTTGCAATTTTGTAATCTTTTGTATTTTTATTCATTCAAAATGTTATTCTCCCGAAGGTATAGGTATCAGCAAAAAGACAAAAGGGGCTATATATCAAAGAAACAAAACAAGTTTATAACTCCTATAGCATAATAGTTAATACTATAGCCCTTATTATATAATCTTTCCTTAACCCTTGAGAGGTCATTCACTTTACTCATTGCCCTCTTCTAAATTTCTTCCTCTTGCTAGAATCTCTACTGTGACTTCTGCTCAGTTTCTTGTCTCATTATTTAATTTTCCTCTAATTCACTAAGATTCTGTAATCTATATCTTTTCCCCCCATCTCTGGTCCTTCCTAAGATTCTCTAATTCTCATAATCTATATTACCATAAAGATTACTAGTGCCTTAGCCTCCTTTCCTTGTTAAACTCCACTTAAATTTCAAATTTTATCACTGAAAGGTATACCTTGTGTATAAGGTTATTCTCACATGTGTGGATCTATTATCTCATTTTATGGAAACAAAAACCTCTATATAGTATTCCCTTTTTAGGTTTTGAACTAAATATGTCTTTGTAAATTGAAGTTCATCAAGACTAGGCTAATTGTTGACTATATACTATGGAAATCCATATTTAAATCATAAATGAAATCATATTTTCTTCTGAATGTCTTTATGTTTCTTGGTTATCCTGAGAATTTTAAAATAAATCCCTTTTAAAATTAATTCCTTTCTTCTAAAATATCAATCACTTTCCAATTTTAGTCAATGATTAAATTTTGAAAGTTCATTAATAAAAAAATTCTCTGTATTTGGCAAGGAAATCATATTAAAATCTTTCTTTAAATTGTTTAAGTGATATGCGTAGATCACATCAGATTCAAAAACTTGATGGACACAGTTTAGAGTTGGCTCTTGAAAGGACAAGCAAGATTCAGGTTTTTTTTTTGAAATGTCATACTGTTTGAGAAATCCTGAGTTTACTTTTTGTTATTTTCAGATCTTGTAATTTTTCTCCAGGAATGGTATTGTTATGCATACAGGTGGAAATGTACTCAATTAAATTATAAATGTGTTCCACCAAAAAGAAATTCATTTTTAGTGATAGAACTAAATTTCCTCTTAATGACTTGAGTAGTTCACTAACTCCCAAATAAAGAACTATCACCACCTTTAATGGTATCCAGGTCAGTGTTTAGGAACAATTTAGATGCATTTTGAAACCAGTGTGCATGTTCTCTGGAAGCAGAGTCAGACAAACTGTGTTCATATTGATTAGCCTTGGTAGTCACTTGACCGCTCTAAGGTTCAGTATTCTATTTCTTCAAATGGGGCTAATAAAAATCACAAGTAATTTCCATAACTGTTAGGATCAAGTGAGATCAATAATGTAAAGTGGATTGTACACCTTAAAGTGGCATTCATCCAGTTGGCAGTGGAAAGAATTCTGGGTTTGGATTCAGAAAGACATGAGTTCAAATTCAGTCTTAAAAATTAACTAGTTATATGGCCCTAAGCAAGTTTTTTAACCTGTTTAGCTAAGTTTCCTAATCAGTAAAATGAGCTGAAGAAGAAAATGACGAATCCCTACAGTATCTTTTCCATGAAAAACGACAGATGAGTCACATGACTGAAAACCATTGATTATTTTCTTACTAAATCCTATAGGTTCTTAAAACAGACTGCTAATAGAAATTTTGTTTGAGACTGCTATTTTTCATTTGTTAATGTTTGCAAATATATTCCGAATCTCTTGTGATATGTGAGCAAAGGAATAATATTATTTTATTATTGCTGAAACTTGTTTAAAATAAATTGAATATGCATTTTTACAGAAAAGTTTGAGCTAGTGGAGAAATAATATTTACAAAAACTCTTTACCAAAACTGGGATTTTTTTGCTTGCTGCCTGCCTAAATTTTAATGTTTAGTTCTTTAAACTTACCGCAGAACTATATTATTGTGAAGATAAAAAACATAAATGTATCTACATGCATTCCTAGAAATATGCACATACATTATATATGTACACACATATTGACACATATGCTAAGTATAGCTAATTCAAAACTATATAGGGAGCTAACCAGAATGCAATGATCACATTTCACACCTGCTATTGTTGTGTGTTCCATCTTTAATCATGCAGTTTAATTATATGAGGAAAATATACATTTACAAATTTGTTTTCTTATTATCTTTATTGTCACTTCACTGATACTTTTTTAAAGTGACTAGTACATATTATGATGCTGTATGTTTTTCCTACTGCTGCTCCTGCCTTCTGAACTTCCCCACCACCTTCACACACACACAGAAATGCATGGAACTCCCATTAGAAAGTTTCTTCCATTCCTGCAGATCAAGGAATATTTTCCAATTTATTATCTGACAATATTACTGTCCATGGATGAATGGCTAATTGACTTCCCTGGTGTGTACTAAAATGTGTTAGTGGTAGAATTAGATTCCAGAATATTCTAACTCTGAAACTTGCCTTTTCTCCTTAATACCACACTGTTTCTTAATACTATGATCCTATTGCATATATAGACTATATTTCCACTTGTCTATTTATTTATGACTATGACTTATGATTGCAATTTTTTTCAGTATGTCATACTCTTCAGGATAGTAAAAAGCTTGAATTTCTTTTTGACAAAATGAGTTTCAGAAGTTCAAAGAATTAAATTGACTTGACGAAGGTCAATTAGGTACCAATAAGAATTGAGCTCAAATGAAATGTTCTTTCCTGTATAACTTTTTTCCATTTTGTTTATTTCTCCTTTTCTTTCAAATACATTTTGTTTTAGAGGTATGACCTTCAGACTTATACAGTATTTCATAGGGAAACATTAGCCACATAGAATAAGCATCTGTTAAAATAATTTGAAACAGGAATGATCAGAGAAAATTTGAAAATGATCCTAAGCAAATTCTTTAAAAATCATGAATATTAATTTATTTCAAATGTACAATATAGAAATGCTTAAAATGCACATTATCAATGGGAAACACATATAGTTTTCATTCTTAAAAAATACTGTATATCCTGTGCCTGTCAACAGGAAAACATGCCTTATTTTATAAATAGTTTAATTGCTATAGTAACTTGCTGCTATGGGTGATCATCACCTTTCTTCTTAGAATAGTGCTATAGGCTTTAATAAGTGTTTTCTTTACATCACAAAAAAACTCATTTGTCATTTCTTCTTTCTTCTGCATGAGGAATTCACATAAACTGTCACCAGTCAAACTACTGCATGGAGCTCCATCTAATGAATTATAATATAATATATGTGTCTTTATGTGAAGTTGAGATATTTACATTTAGGACAATATTTGAGATTTGTCATTATTTGGAAATAGTTCGAATTAAATTATTCTCTCATTCCAGTATACTTGCAAGGAGGCAGACACTCATTATAAGCCTCTTATAACAAAATGAATAGCACCTTTTTCAGTTGGTTCTCTTCTTTACAATAGCACAACTCATTCTTTCTATGCTACATGAAAGTGCATAACCTTAAATAAATATTCAAGGACAAGTTCTAATTTTCTTGTTTTTGCTGCAGCTGCTTTTTTTTTCAAGTTGTGAAATCAAATAAGATAGCATAAGTAAAGTCCTCTGAAAACATTAAAGTGCTATAGGAATGCTAGCTATTATTATAATTATCATAATCACCAGTAGGTGACAACATTTTTAGTGGTCTTTAAAATATACAGTTTTTTGGGAGGGTATCTTTTTGATGCTATGCAATGAAAGTAAACTTCAATGGAGTCTTCAAGGGACATTCTTAAGGGAATAATAATCATCAGTCTAATAACAATCTTTTGTAAGAGCAATTATCATCATTCTCAACATCAATAACCATACTGACTGACAGCAAACTATATATCTAGGGAATGAGCAATTCTAGTAATTACACTGTGGGATGAGAGATTCAGTTCTATTCCTTACTCCACTAACAACTTGCAAATTACACAGACACTTATAATTCAGATTTTCCCACCAGAGTGGGACTCTTAATATAGACTTGAAAATGACTTTGGAATTCTTACAGTTTTAGCACAAATACTTTGGAATACTAATTACTCTATTCAAACTCATATAAAAACTTTTTCAAAGTAGAATTGGCTCCTCCATGAAGCAATGAGTTCCCTCTTAAAGTTATTCAAGGAAAAGTTGGATACCCTTTAGTCAGTTGGATTACTTCTTTTTTAAAATGTTATGTTTGTGTTTTCTTTTAGATAACAAACATTTTCTGATTAGTTTTTCTTAGATTTTTGCAAGGGAAATATGGTTAAGTGGCTTGCCCAAGGCCACACATCTAGGTAATTATTAATTGTCTGAGATTGGATCTGAACTCAGGTACTCCTGATTCCAGGGCCGGTGCTCCATCCACTGTGCCACCTACATTAGTTTTTCTTAATAAAATAAAGTGATTTAAACAGTGACTTCTTTATATAGTATTAGCCATATTTCAGATCTGTAGCACATCCTCACTTTCAATTTTCAGCTATTTTAATTATTACCAGAAATGTTTTTTTCTCCTCTGACTTGTCCCCATTACAAAAAAGAGAAAAGATATTTTTAACACATATTCACAGTTAAAAATTCTCCACAAATATTTGCAGTCATGAAAAAACATTCCTTCATTCTCTTTGTCTCTGTTTCTCTGTCTCTGTCTCTGTCTCTCTGTCTCTCTCTCTGTCTCTCTGTATCTATAGATTTACATATATTTCTACCTATAACATGTTTGTGTATAAATATATATATATATATATGTATATTTGTGAATGCCTGTGTTATATATTTGTACATATATATTCTTGGCAACCATATTTATACTGATCTTTAATTATTTCATTTAGTTATTTCATGTCATACCCTATACTTTGTGACCACATTTGATGCTTTCTAGTAAAAAATATTGGAGTAGTTCACATTTCCTTCTTCAGTTCATTTTACAGATGAGCAAATTGATGCAAATAAGGTTAAATGACTTTCTTAGTATCACAAAGCTTCTAAATGTCTAAGGCCAAATTTGAATTCAGGTCTTTCTGATTCCCAGGCCCCCACTCTATTTAATAAACCACCTACTGATAAAGTAGATGCTCACTGGATTTACTCTAACAGGCATTCAGGAAATACTAGTAACTCCAGTTTGAGAGCATGCCAAGCCTGATCTATTTTTTTTTCCCATTATAGCTAACCTCTAAACTGTGACTCCAAGAAACTGAAACAAAAATAGTAGCATTTTTTTTTTTTGCTCAGCAGACTGGCTTATTTCAAATGAGGATAACTGACAGACCTCAACCCTTCAATAAATTAGGTGTCTGACTACCCCATTTGTGTGAAGACTTCCCCTGGCAGAAAGAGTGAAGGAACATAATGACTGAAGGTGCATGAAGCCAAAGCCAGGGAATACTTAGAGTTTGATCAAGCTTGGAAGATATTTAAGTCATCCACTGCAATCCAGATCATTGCCATTTATCTAGATTTTTGCCTTACTAGTGAGACTTCAGTAACTCAAGAAGAGAAAGTGAAAGTGATGGCTTTCTACAACTCTGTCTCACTTATTTCTGATCCACACACAGGTCAAGACATCACCCTATAATGTCAGTTATCTTCAAAATTGAAGGACAAGCACCAATAATATATAAATTTTTATATACCTGTGCTGTCCATAAGATGATTTAACTTTTAATTTGGCTACCAATTAATCAATGAATCAATCAATAAACATCGTTTAAATACTTATGATTTACCAGATACTGTCCTAAGTGATGAGAATACAACAATTAAACAGCCATTATATTAAAGAGATTTGCATTCTATGAATGGAAATAACATATATGCCTAAGAAAACTAAAAATAAATAAAACTAAAGTGCTTATAAGTGATGTAACTTGTAATAAAACTATATCCCTTTTACTTTACTTGTATTTTGTATAGGTTAGAAAGAATTTTAAATGTATAATAGATGAGTTTATAATTTATTCTAGAGGAAATAGAAACACAGCACTTTTTGTCACTTTGAAAGAAGTGTTGGTTCATCTGTTTTACATAGGCAAGGTGTCCCAGGAAGCAGTGACCTCTAGATTGTTTTCATATTCTTTTTCCTTCACTCCTCCTCAGCAAAAGTGATTAACTGCTATTATTCTCCACATCATCCTCTGTCACTTAATGCATTGTTTGTGATCTGTTGGCTTCTACAGCTTCTATTAAAGGGAATACATCTGATTCTTATTTCTATAGAAGGGTGGTATGTTTTCCTTAAGTTCAAATGTTCGGTTGTTCATTTTCTTCCATTTCTTTTATCCCAGGTCAGAATTTTTCTTCTCTACATGGAAGTATTTTGAAGTCTTCGCCTTTTTTGTGCTTTGGTAAGTGGATCTTTGTCTATTTTTTTTATCTTTAAAGAATATTTTGTCTTCTTTCTTCCTGAGGTTAAGATCAACCTTCTCCATGAATTCCTTTTCGATATTGACGATTTTTAGTTTTTATCTTCCTTTAAGCCTTAGCTGGGATATGAGTTTTGTATTTTATTGTTTTTCTATTTTTTAATGTGGCCTTCTCTGATTACCCAACTATCATGTTTTTTTCTCCCTTGCTTTTTCCTAGAGCATTTTTTAAAATCCATCCTTTAGGTGGTGCAGGGGCAGCTAGGTGGCCCAGTGGATAGAGCATTGGTCCTAGAGTCAGGAGGACCTGAGTTCAAATTGAACCTCAGATACTTAATAATTACCTAGGTTTGTGGACTGGGGCAAGTCACTTAACCCCATTGACTTGCAAAAAAAAAAAAAATCCATCCTTTGTCCATATCACTCCCTATTCCATATTATACATTTCTTTGTATTTTTGTTGTATGCCCTAAGGCAAAGAACTTTTCTTTTTTCTTTTATGATTGTCCTTTGAGTCCTCAATACCTTGTACATTGTGTGAATTGAAGTAAATAGAATAACTCGAATAACACTTGATTTGTTCATAGGGATCAGAGGACATACCATCGAATAAGGTTATGTGAAGATATAGCATAAAATTAAGCTTTGTTTTGCAATCCATCTCCTTTAGGGAAACCAAATTATATTCAAATCATATTATGATGATTTTTGCAAATGGGATAATTCTCAAAAATTATCATAATATCAAATTGTTTATAGTTCTCATTTCCGAAGAATAGTGTGCTACCATTCTGAAAAATATGTGTTTACAAAAAAAAGGTCATAGATGTCAATGCAACTTTTAATACTTCATGTCATTCTCACATTTATTACTAAATGAGGTCCAGTTCCATTATTCTGGCATTTGATAACTTGTCTCTAACTTACCTTTCTGAAGTTAACTCACATTTTATCAATATTCTATCCATACTTAGCAATTCATCATCCCTTTAATACCTGGGAAGTCTAACCATGATCCGGCTGTTGATTTCATGACTCTACTTAAAGATCAAACTTATTTGTCACCATCCATTCCATTCATTACTCTACTATATATCCAATTATCTCTCCTTTTTGAATCTTATTTTAAAATTGTTAATTTATTATTTCATGATACTTTGTACTCAACATACAATTAAAATATTCTGATTAATTTTATGCTTATCAGTGCATATATCTTATGATATTGCAGATTATTAACCCTTTAAGGGACATAAAACTTTACATATTCTTTGATTCAGGAGTACCACTACTTAGTCTGTAAACCAAAGTGATAAAAAGGGAAAGGTACCTATAAGTATAAAAATATTTATATTAGCTCATTTTTTGTTGTCTCAAAGAATTATAAGTTGAAAGGCTGTCTTTTAATTTGGAAATGGCTGAACAAGTTGTGGTATATGGTTGTGTGCTCTAAGAAATGAAAATCCAGATGCATTCAGACAAGCCTGCAATGATTTCCATGAACTGAAGCAAAATGAAGTTAACAAAACCAGGAGAACACTGTACACAACAACAGCATTAATATGCATAGATCAACTGTGAATGATTTAACTCTTCTCAAAAATAAAATAATCCAAGAAAATCCTGATGAATATATTATGGCAAATGCTTTCTACCTCAAGAAAATGAAATGATACATCTTAATGAATACCGATGTGCTATTTTTAACTTTATTTTTCATGGACTTTTAGTTTCTTTCCTTTCACAACATAACTAATCTGGAAAGACGGTTTGTATGACTGCACATATATGCTGTACATAAAATTGCTTGCTATCTCAGTGAGGAGGGTGGAAAAAGGAGAGAGAGAGAGAGAGAGAGAGAGAGAGAGAGAGAGAGAGAGAGAGAATATCATTTAAAATTTTTAAATGAAAGTCAAAAATCATTTAGGTTTATTTTTGTAAATGGAGAAAATGAAATATAACATTTAAAAAAAATTATAGGCCCTGGGGCAGCTAGGTGACCCAGTGGATAGATCACCCAACCTGAAATCAGGAAGACCTGAGTTCAAATCTGGCCTCAAACATTTAACAATTACCTAGCTGTGTGATCTTGGGCAACTCACTGAACCCTATTGCTTTGCAAAAAATATATATATATAATCCCTTTGAGACTAGAGATTATATCTTATTTCCTATTATAACTTTCCTTATCACCAAGTTTGCACATTGTACAAATTCTAATAATATTTGTCAAACCAACACTGGAATGAATGTTGAGTAAGGCCTAGCATTTTGCTGGCATTTGAGACCATCAAGCTTTCAAAAATCAATTCATAATGCTGTTAGATATTTTTTCTTAAGTTACAACTGGCTCAGAACCCATAACATGTGAAACATCTCTTGGATTCAATTTCCATAATTTCATTACTATATGCTTTCCTTCATTCTAATTCTTCTGCCAGTTTTCTGTCAACATTCCTGGCCTCTAGAGATCCTTGAGTAGTTTACTGCTGACTGCTTGGCTAGACAAAATAGCTTAGTGTCAGCTACATATTTGGATATTTCATTTGTCCTTTTTCTTTTAGATGCTTTATAAAAATATTGAAGAAGAATTGTCTCAGTCCCTGGAGGTTCCTTGTATTTAAAATTATCCATTCAGGGAAATGCTACTTTTTCCTAGCATATATTTCAGATTAAAAATAATTCCTTTAATAATAATAATAATAATAATAATAATAATAATAATAATAATATGCCAATGTCTCTAGGATAGCTATCCCTGACAATAAAGCTATTTTTTCAGTACATGAATATGTTTCTGTGTGTCTGCCCCCATGACTAATATTTTTCCCTCATCATCCTTGCCTCCTGAATTCTCTGGTTTCATATCCATATATAAAATCCTTCCCTCCATAAGAAATCTTTCTCAATCCCCTTACATTTTTCCTTCCCTTATTTTAATTTGTACCAAATATAGCTCATTTGTACTTAGTAGCTCATGTATTATCTCTTCCATTAGACCTGAGTCCTTAAAAGCTGTGACTGGTTGTTGGTTGTACCTCTTTATTTGTTTCATCAATGTGTACTCCAGTGTTTTGTATAGGGTAGGCACAAAAATAGCCCAGCTAGGAAGTGTTATTTTCCATATATTTTTGAAATGAGACCTTTATCAGAAACATCAGTTATAAAAATAGCTCCCTAGTTTTCTAGTTTCCTTCTAATCTTGGTTGCATTGGCTTTCTTTGTACAAAAAATGCTTTGATCATAATTAACTATTTTGCAACAATGCTATCTATCTCTTATTTGGTCATAGATTCTTGACCTTTCCAGCAATCTGACAAATGAACAATTCCTTAATCTCCTAATTGGTTTAGGGCATCGTCCTTTTTATATCAATCATGTGCCCAATTATAATATATATATATATATATATATATATATATATAATCTATGTTTTAATGCTAGTTTATTGTGTTAAATATACCCTGATTACATTTGATTCTGGTGTTCCAGGGTCTTCCTCAGAAGTCTTGTGGAGTCCTTATGATTATATGTTGGAGATCTCTGGTCTAGATTACCTCTAAGATCCCTTGGAAATTTATGTTTATGTCTTTATGAACTTATGACAATGGTTGATATAGTCGTTTACCACCTTAGCCTATCCCCTAGTTTCATAATTCCTTTTGAGTGAACTCTTTCTTATATTATTTTTATGTTATAGGGAAAAGCATAATTAAGATTCTTTAGTGTATCTTTTATCCCATTCATGTCCTTTTTTACCATTCATAGTTTCTCCCTTTTTTTTTTTGATTCTTGATTATGTCCTTCCAGAAATTCATTACAGAGGATTGGCAAGTTAAAAGATGTTATTTTGGATATTTGAATACTTTGATGAATTCCAGAGCAAAGTAGTAGGCTGTTCCCCATTCTCAATCTATGTGGAATCCACTTTCTTTTCAGAACTTAGGTTTCAGACATGATATCATTTAGGTTGAACTCAGTTCATCACTATAATTATGCTAAAGGTAGATAAATTTTAACATTTATTAAGCTCCTACTTTTTGCTGCATACTGTACTATGTACAAACAAAATATATACAGGATTAATTGGAAATAGATTTGGGGATAAATTGATGAGAAATAAGTGGGAATGAGCAAGGTTTGTAGCCACCATTCAATTCAATTGAATTTATTCATTATTACTTAAAATTTGTAAGGAATTATGTTCATAGCTGTGTGACCCTTAGCAAATAATTTTTTTTCCTTTTTACCTTAGTTTCCTTATTTGAAAAAAAAATAATCAGGAGTTGGAAATGGAAAACCACTCTAGTACTTTTCCAAGAAAACCCCAAATGGAGTAACAAAGACTTAAATAAAACTGAAATGAAAGAACAACAAAAATGCTCAGAGCTGAGAAAATAGAGATAAAAATTACAAAGTCCCTTCCGTCAAGAAATTATATTCAAGTGGGAAAAGTGTAGACAACTTGTTAACATTAACTCCTTTTTAAAACTTCCTTTTTGATAGTGCTATAAGGATCGCAAAGTGTTTCCATAACAAATTTAATTCTCTTCATTATCCGTAAAATTAGTCAGTATTTTTAAAGAACGTGGTGTTTCCCTAAGTTCAAGTTACATATAGAATCACTAAAATAATAATGATATAAAAAAATAGAGTTGTATGTCAAGAGCATCTTGAGATTATGAAAAGTATTGTGGAATTCATCTCTTCCTTCTCTTCTACTTTTGTCCCAGATAAAATTACTAGATAAAATATTAATGGATGATGGATAAAATCAGTGGACTAAACTACTTTTGTTTCATGACAAATTTAAATTCCTTGATTGTTTATTCCCTTTGAGAACCATCAAGTGAATCCTTTTGTATGGCCAGGGATGTAGTGGGCATGTGTATTTTTCAGCTACTTTTTATTATCATTACAATATCATATGCAGACAAAAACAGGCATAAAATAAAATTTTAAAAACAGGCCAGGCAATGCTACTAATTGTTTAAATAAAAGGTGACAAAAATATATTTGTTTACTTGTTCTAAAATGTTTCAATTTTTTTCTGCCATTTTTCTTTCCATTTTGTTCCCTCTCTGCTTCTCCATTATCTCTACCCTCAAAATTCTCAGGGAAAACTTACTGCAAATAATATTATGCATTTGCTTCTGGCAAAGGACCACATTATCAACACTTGTAAGATAAGCAAAAATTCTCAAGAGTCATAATTTTAGAGATGGACATCTAGTGCATTCTATTTGTCATATATAAGCTTAAAAGTAAATGAACATCAAAATTTTTTCCAAGATCCTAAATCTTGTATCCGTAACATTAAGTATATATATATATATATATATATATATATATATATATATATATATATATGTATATCCAAATCTTAAAAGAAATATATTCTGTTATTATAAGGTATAAGAAATATTCTAGATACAAAAACTATATTTTAGAAACAAGCTTAGGAATCTGAATTTGTAAGTCTCTAAGTATTTGTGACCTCCACTTTATCTGTAATACTCCAATATAAAATGAAAATGTCTGGCAAAAATGTGCATTAACAAGCAAAGTGAGGACAACCTTCAAAGGTTTTATACTTTTAAGAAAGAACAAAGGAACAAATTCTAAATATCCCTAAAATTTTAAGTTAGGATAGGTCTACCTGAATGAATCATTTAAAAAATTTTTTCTTGATAATTAAAGTATCAATAATAGAAATTATGATTGACTATTAATTCAACAAACATTAATTAATGATTTAATATGTGTAAGTATTGTGCCTGGATTCAATCTAAAATTAAAAAAAAAAGAAAACCAACCTGAAATGGTTCCTGAAGTCAAAGAGGTTGGGGGAATTAACCTATACATAAATCAGTACATAGAAGATAAACTAAGATAAAACAAAATAAAGAGTACATGGAAACTTAGTAGTAGAGAATGAACCATAAGAAGGGAACACGGAAAACAGTTTCCCATGTGCTCCAACTGATACTAGAAAGCCAAAGCTTCCCAGAGTCAGAGATGGGGCATTGGGGTGGGACAACGTTATGGTCATTGGAAACAGAGAGTGAAAAGTACAAAAGACTGAGAAAAACTATCATGGATGACTTTTAGAAATCCTGAAATTATTCTTATTTTTTGTTCATCCTGTCATCTGCCTTATCCTCCATCTTCTCTAAGTACTGATTATTTTAAATAAGAGTAGTCAGATATTACAAAATTATTGATATATTATTCAGAATAATTCCAGTCAACTCTGTTGCAAAGGAAACAAACAAATGTCAAAGCTTAAAACTTAATATGACATTCTTTTAAAAGCACATTCTTTATTTCCTCTCCCATTACCTTCCCTTCATCCTAGTCTGTAATGACATTTAAACATCCATCTGCTCTGAGAAAGAAAAGAATATGGAAGGGTCAGTATAAATCATATGAGCCAAGACTAAATAACCTTTGCTAGGTTGCACAACAATGCCACCATGGTCGATTGGAACAGCAGGTATAACTGTGAATTGTTCTTATATTCCCAAACTTCTTCCATATTTGGTATCTGTTAATCACCTCTGGGTCAACATACAGTGAAATAGGATAGGCAGCAATGAAGCTCTCTGTGGGGAATAAAAAAGTAAGGCACCTGTTACCTTTTTTCCTCCACAAAAATAACACCATTTTAAAAAACTCTCAATATTAGATAAAAACAAAGATAATGCTGCCTCTATATATTTCTGTTCATTTCTTTGCCTTTATTGACTATAAAATAATCATTGAAGACAAAGATAAAAAGTTCTGATATTTTGTTTAATGCTTATTAAAATAATAGTAATCAGAAAAGAGGTTACATATTTGACTGAATTAAAAGTTGACAGTTTTCCTTGGCTATATTAAATTAAATAGGACCAAGTTCAAAATTTAAGTAAGTTTTTTTTTAGGTTTATGAAAGTCAAATGGCTTGCCCAAGGCCACACAGCTAGGTAATTATTAAATGTCTGAGACCTGATTTGAACCCAGGTACTCCTGACTCCAGGGCCAGTGCTTTATCCACTACACCTCCTAGCCACCCTTAAGTAAGCTTAAGGAGGTAATCCTAGTAAAGATAAATAGTAGGACATATATTTATAGGAAGGTATTCCATAAATATAAAATAGGCAGTCTCTAAATAGTAATAATTCTTTCAGACTTTAAGGGATACTTTGATAAATTATTGCTGTCATTAAATGATAAATTCCTGGTCTCAAAGAATTAATTCACATCCTAAATTACTAATTTACACTTAGAAGAAGTAGATCATTTAACTATTTATCCTATGGTTCAGGGTTTGATATATCACTCCAGACAAAAAAAAATTCCTTCCCAAAATGAGGGGCAGTGACCAAATACATTTATTATCATCTGTCAGAATAGGATGATACAAAAACATTTGACTCAGAATCATAAGATTCAAACATGAATTTTGGCTCTGACACTTATTAGTCATGTGACCTTGGGTACATGATTAAAACACTTTAGACAAGAGGAAACACAAGTATTTGGTTAATTTGATTTTTAAAATAAAATAATTACCAGTATGAAAAGTGAAAAGGTTGGATGCACTAACAATGACTACTTTAAGCAATTGATAGAAATTATTTATGCCTAATTATATGCCAATAAAACTGACAATCACCTAGATTAGCAAAATATGAAATAGAACAATTAAATAACTCCTTTCTGAAAAAAAATTTAAGAATACTATTAATGATATTGCTAAAAAAAATCTCTAGGACCATAATGATTTACCAATAAATTCTACCAAACATTTAAGGCCCAATTAATACCAGTACTCCATAAATTATTTGAACTATTAGATAAAGAAGTTGTTCTACCAAATTTCTTTTATCACACAGGTCTGGTTTTGATATATAAAGCCAGCAAGAACAATAACAGAAAAAGAAAACTACAGTTAATTTTCCCTATGAATAATGAAAAAATTAAAAAAATATATACTAGTAAGGTTATAGCAATGTATCACACAGCTTAAATATTATGACCAGTTAGAATTTATAATAGGATGGCATGAAAACTATAAGCAAAATTCAACATATTAATAACTAAAGCAAAAAGAATCATATGATATCAAAAGATATAGAAAATAAGACTATTGAAAAAATATAACATGCAATCTTATTAAAAGCATTAGGAAACATAGAAATAAATACAACTTTTCTTAAAGTAATAAATAGTTCCTATCTAAAACCAAGAGCAAGTAGTGTTTTGTGGTTAATGATGACGGTGTAATTGTTACTGCTGTTGTGTTGTTGTTCAGTCATTTCAGTCATGTTGGATGACTTATGAACCAATCTGGGCTTTTCTTGGTAGTAGTAGTTTGTAGTAGTTTGTTATTTCCTTTTCAAGATCATTTTATAGAGGAGGAAACTGAAGTAAACTGAGTTTTAAAAGTACCTAAGTTAATATAACTAAGTAAACTTCTGACGTCAAGTTTGAAAAAGATTTTCCTGTTTCCAGACCTGAGGCATTTTACATATTGCACCACCTGATTACCTGACATTATTATTAAGAGGAACAAACTAGAAACTTTCTCAATAAGACGAGGAATGAAGCAAGGATGTCTATCATCACCATTATTATTCAATAGTGTAGTAGAAATGCTAGCTATAGCAATAACAAAAAAATTAAAAGAATAAGAATAGGCAACAAGGCAAGAAAATTATCACTCTTTGCAGATTCCATGATAGTATACATAGAGAACTTTAAGAAATCAACTAAAAAAACAGTTGTAACATTTAACAACTTTAGCACAATTATAGGATATAAAATAAACCAACATAAATCATTAATATTTGTGCTTATTATTGACAAAATCTTTCAGTAAACATAAAATGGAAATTCAATTTAAAATTACTGTAGAAAATAGAAAATTCTTAGGAGTCTACATACAAATCAAACTCAGAGACTTTATGAACACAAAATACATTTCACACAAATAAAGACAGAGCTAAACAACTGGGAAAATGCTGATTGATTGTTCATGAATAATTAAATAAAAATTAAAATTCTTTCCAAATTAATTTAATCATTTAGTGCCATGCCAATTAAAGTATTGTTTGATAAGGTTAGACAAAATCAAAGAGCATTCATCTGGAAGAACAAAAAGTCAAGAACATCAAGGATATCAATGAAAATTGTGAAGGAAAATGGCATAGTAATATCAGATGACAAACATATTACCAAGGGGGTAGTCATCAAAATAAACTGGAATTTGATGATAAATAGAATTTTGGAGATTAAATATACACAATAAAATAGTAAATGATCATGGTAATCTGGTGTTTGAATAACAGAAAGACCAATATAAAAATTATTGCTGTATCTGAAAAGGGGGAGGGGTGCTAAATATTTTCTACAAATAAGAGTAAATTAAAGACTAGTTTGAGTACATTAGTACGACTTGCTGATTTGATTCCAATCTTATTCAATAGGATATTTGTGAGGCAAAGATGAGATAATGGTAGTAAAACAAATATCTTAGAAAGCTCTAAATGCCAGCTAATACTTTTATCATGTTTTTTTAACCAAGTTGAGCTGATGATCACTGATGCAAAAACTCATTGTTTTCATGCTGATATTTTCTTAGTGCTGTTCAATTGGAATGAATCAGAAAAAAAACCCAAATATCTGAAATATCAAAATAAAAGATGAACAAAATAAGGGAAACATACAGAGTGTATGCTGCAACAAATTCTCGTGATGACTTGTGTGGTAGAATTTATGTAAAAGGCATTATCAAGGATATGCTCTTTATAGAAGAAAATAAATAAAGGCAGCATATGCATCTTTCCATATACACCAAGAATGGTTAAAAAAAAAAGAGAAGAGATCCATAAACAAGGAGAAAAAAATTGAACTCATCAGTATTTTGAGATTTGGTGATTTGTGCCTATTGTTAGATTTAGTGTTTGTAATTCTTTACTTCAGGTAAAACCAAGAAAGAAAATTATAGAACACTTTCCCTATGAAAATTGATTAAAAATTTTAAATAAAATATTGGCAAAGAGATTACAGCAAGTTATTACCAGGAAAATACTCTATAACCATGTGGATTTTATACCAGAAATGTAGGACTGACTCAACATTAGGAAAAAAATCAGCATAATTAATTGACCATGTCAATAATGAAAATAATAAAAATGATTCAATAGATTTAAAAAAACTTTTGATAAATTGCAGCATCTATTACTATTAAATATACCTGACAAAATAGAAATAAATAAATTTTTTCCTTAAAATGATAAGCAGGGTCTATCTAAAACCATCTGCAAGCATCATGTGCAATGGGAATATACTAGAAGCCTGGCCATTAAGATCATCAATATTCATTCAAAAAATTATTTATTTATTTTCATCCATTTGCACATGCATATTTTCAAGTTACTGAACTTCCTTCCACCCTTCCCTTCCCAACCTCAGCCCCTCAGCAAAGAATAGTCAGATTAGCATTGTACATACATATTTTGATAAACATTTTTACAAATTAGTATTAGTTATTTTAGTATAGGGAACTACAATTAACAGAAAGAGACACCTAAGTGACAATTTTTATAAAATGTTTATCAGATTCTAGAAAGTTCCTTTTGCATGTGGGGGGGTGGGTATGGATGTGTTTGTGTGTGTGTGTGTGTGTGTGTGTGTGTGTATAACATAGTCCATAGCTGGTCTAACACTGTTATCTAAGCTCTCTGAACTACCAAAGAGGAACTGTTTCTATCAAGGCTGTTCATCTCATAATGCTATTGTTGATGTGTGCATTGTATTCTTGGTTCTCCTCCCTTCACTCAGCAACAGATACCATAAGTCATTCCATGCTTCTCTAGAATCTGACCATTTATGATTTATTATAGAACAATAGATTCCCATACTGTATTCTTGTAACTTATTTAGCCATTCCCTTAATTCATGGACATCCCCTCAATTTCCTTCTTTTGCCACCACAAAAAGAGCTGCTATGAATATTTTGAAACATGTAGAATTTTCTTCACTATTATTCAATATTGTACTAGAAATGTTAGCTTTAGCAATAAGAGAAGAAAAATATAGTAAAGGAAGTTGAATAGTCAGTGAGGAAGCCAAACTACCATTCTTGGCAAATAATATGATAGTAATTTTAAAAATTAATAAAAGCAGAACATAAAAATAGACCCACATAAATCAGCATTTTATACATTATAAAAAATTCCACTAGTAAGAGATAGAAATATGAAAACACTAAAACATTAAAAACAGCTTTAGGGGACATGTAGGTGGCACAGTGGATAGAGCACCAACCTTGGAGTCAGGAGGACCTGACTTCAAATACAGTCTCAGGCACTTCTGATGCTTAACAGTTGTGTAACCTTGGGCAAGTTACATAACCCTATTGCTTCACATAAAGCAAAGAAACAAAAAACCAAAACAAATACAAGGAAAAACAATAACAATAGACAACATAAGATAGTTGAGATTCTACCTGCCAAGACAAACCTTGTATTATATGAATGTAATTGCCAAAAACAATTGACATAAATTAATATCTAAACAATTTGAAAAATATCAGATCCTTATGGATAGGGCAAAGTAATGTAACAAAAATAGTAATTCAAGAGACAGCTTGGATAAGTGAATAGAGTACCAATCCTGAAGTCAGGATTTCCTGAGTTCAAATTTTACCTCAGACACTTTTGATACTGACAGTGTGACCTAGGGCAAGTCATTTAACCCTATTGTTCAATAAAAAAATAGAAATAGGAATGACAATTCTGTCTAAATTATATTATTCATTATCAATATTATATTATTCATATCAATAAAACTACCTATAAATTATTTTATAGACCTAGAAGAAAATAGTAACAGAATTTATCTGGAGGAAAAAAAAAAGATGAACAATATCTAGGGAATCAATGGAAAAATGCAAAAGATAGTTTTCTTGCCAACCCAGATCAATATATCATATATATATATATATATATATATATATATATATATATATATATATATATATATATAAAAGCAGCAGCTATCAAAACTATTTGATATATCTAAGAAACAGAGTGAAGGATCAGTGGAATAAATAAAGTACAAATGAAACAATAGTAAACAGCTATACTAATTTACTGTTTGCTAAACCCAAAAACAACAGTTTCTGGCATAATAATTCTCTATGTGAGAAAAACTACTAGGAAAACTGGAAAATAGAATAGGCATAGAGCTCACACCCTACCACAAGATAAGGTCAAAATAGGTACATGATTTAGCCATAAAGGGTGATAACAAAAGTCAATTAGAAGAACAGGTAATTGTGGGATAGTGGGGTGGTACAATGGATAGAGCACTGGTCCAGGAGTCAGGAGGACCTAAATTCTAATCTGACCTTAGCAAGCTGTCTGACCTTGTTTAAGTCACTTAAATCTTTTGCCTACCAAAAAGAACAAGTAATTATCTGTTAGATCTATGTAGAGAGGGAGAATTTATAACCAAAGAAGAGGTAAAGAACATTATGAAATGCAAAATGAATAATTTTGAGTACAGTCAACTGAAAAGGTTTTGCATAAATAAAATCAATACAACCAAGATTAGAAGGAAAGCTGAAATATGAGAAGCAAATTTGTATAGCCAGAGTTTCTTATAAAATCCTTATTTTGAAAATATATAGAGAACTGAGTCAAATATGCAAGAATACAAGTCATTCCCCAATTAATAAATGGCAAAGGATATGAATAGGTGGTTTTCAGATGAAGAAATTAAAACTATCTACAGACTTATGAGAAATGTTCTGCCACTATTAATTAGCGTATAACCTGAAGAGGCACCTAAAGGAGAGAGGGCATCTCTCTCTAATTATTTGAAGGACTGTCAAATGTTTTAGAATTGCTATCTTTGGTATCATAGAGAAGGAGGAGCAGAATTTAGAAATTTCAGAAAGAAAATTTTAAATTTGCTATGAGTAAGTACTTCTTAGAGTTCCTAGAGATATCCAAAAATGGAATAGGCCACTTTGAGTACTTAAATTTCCTTCACTGAATGGAGTTTTCAATCAATTTAATTCAAGTCAATAAGCATTTATTAAGTAACTCCTAGGTTCCAGGCCAGATGCTAAAGAATGTGGATTCAAAATGAAAGATTGTACTTGCCTTCAGTTAATTTACAGTCTATTGGGGAAAGATAACATTCAAAACTGATGCTGAGTGAAGTAAGCAGAACCAGGAGAATATTGCCAGCAACACTGTGTGATGATCAACTATGATGGACTTAGCTCTTCTCAGCAACTCAGCAATCAAACACAATGCTAAAAACATTCAATGGAAAATGGCATACTTACTCAAAGAAAGAACTATAGAATCTCAATACAGATCAAAGCTAGCAAATTTCATCTTTTTAAATTTGCTTTTTATTTTTCCTTCAATTTTTCCCTCTTTTTGTTCTGATTCTTCTTTCACAGTGTGACTAATAAGAAAATATGTGTACACACTTCACCTATATCATAAGGGAGAATGAGAAGAAAACTTTACAAAAATTAATACTGAAAATTATCTTTATACATAATTAGGAAAAATAAATAGTAAAAAAAGAAAGTGTTCCACGCACCCAATTCATCTATTATCCTTTTGAATGTTATCTTTGTTGTTATCCTATATTATTTATAGATGATAAAAATTAGCAATCTTTTCCAGAGGAACTGCACATAGCCTATACCTCTGAAATTATTTTTAGAACCTAATTTTAGAAGTTTATATATTTCCTTAATGAATTTCTTCAATTTTGATTTGTCCCACTGATCTAGCCTGATGTTAGATACTTATTTTATTATCCTGAATCTCAACTGATCATCTGAGCTTTATGACATATGACTTTTTATTTCTATTATCTTATTATTTTTTTCAAGGAAATTAGGTTAAGTGACTTTGTCCAAGATCACACAGCTAGGTAATTATTAAGTGACCGATGGCAGATTTAAACTCAGGTCCTCCTGACTCCAGGGCCAGTGCTCTGTTCATTGTACCATCTAGTTGCTTCTATTTCTATTCTCTCTGCTTAACATACACCATTCCTTCCTCATGATAATCTTAACAGATATCTCATTGTCAGCTTTGGTAACTCACTACCTCCTCTCTGTACTCTCTCTCCCCCACAATGGAGGGCTCAGAATTCTAGCCATCTTTCTGTGAGCTATTATGCTTAGTTGCAACTCCATGAATATCATCCTTCCAAAGTAAGAATGTTCCAGCAACCCTTCTCTCTGCTTTTTTTCCCTTTTGTGTATTTTCTTACCTCATTAAATTGTAAGCTCCTTGAGGGTAGGAACTGCCTCTGTACATTAATTCTCTTTATAATATCCAGCACTTACCATAGTGTTTGTTACATAGAAATACTTAAATAAAATATCTATTGCCTATCAAGAATTTGATAAGTAGTCCATATATAATGGAGAACATTTGGTTGATCGAGGCAGACATCAAAGAAATATTTTTGGAGACCCATATTAAAAAATCTGGCAATAAAATAATATAGATTATATATAAAATCATATATGAAATAAAACAGAATAAAATAAAATAAAATAAAATATTGGAAAATAAGTTTTAAAAAACTGCATTGAAATATGAATGTATAGTCCCAAAGAACTTTAACCATGACTTGGAGAACTTCAGCCAACAAGATATATTTGACATTCTGTGGTGTTCAAGGAAGACTAGTGTCTCTCTTGTGAGGGTTGCTGAGCCCTTTTCAGGGCTGCTTTCTACTTTTGTTGTCCACCTGATTCACCTGAATCTCACCAGTGGCTACAAGAAGCTCTCACATGCTCAGTGGCCTCACCAACAAACTGCTCCAGCAGAGAGGTTAAATCAGTTTGAGGGTAATCAAGGAGTCTCAAATCCCTTGGTGAATTAGGGCAATGTCTAGCTCAAGGAAATAGAAACTAGACCTGGAGGATGGGAATATAAAAAAAACATTATTCCAAGGGCCATGAAGGTAGCTGAAGTAGGCTTTGTGGAGTGCTTTGAACTGGGTTAGACACTGAAGATATCAAAGTCATCCACTGCATCTAGAGATATTACCAGTCACTTTTACTCTGTCTTGTTAATGTACTGTGATGACACTGAAAGAAAGATTGAGGCTGATGACTTAGTGCAACACTACCTCTCTCATATCCAAATTATGCATGAATCAAAAGACATCACCGATACCATTTGATAATTTCCCTAAGTCTTGTGATGGCAGGCAAATCATAAAACATCAGGTGTAGATTACACTGAGAGCTGTAGTCATACTTTGGTAGACAAGCAGCCCAGGAAATGGGGTTATCTACTCACTTAAAACCATATGGGTCAAACAAGAAAAGAAATTTAGAATATAGAATTGGTGGAACACTTGGAACAATAAACAATCATTACAAGCTGGATGTCATCTTGGAGGAAGTTATCAAGAATTCTAAAGATAAATCTGCCCATAGCCTTGAGTTTTTATCATTTGTTAAAGGTTTTCCTACAAAGATGGGATGGATTGTTAGGGAAATTATAGAATGTTTACTTGGTCATATGCAAGCTTTACTAGTTTCCAGCCCCTCAGATCCTCTTTCACCCTTAATAGGAAAAAATATCTAGCTTCGTAGCAAAAAAATGAAAGATAATGGATTGCTCAAGTGCTGCCCTACTCATGAAATAGCACAAGAGGAAGAAGAAGAAAGGATTGGTCCAACCTCTATTGAAAGACAATGCAAGGGCAAGTAGGTGGCACAGTGGATCGAGCACTGACCCTGGAGTCAGGAGAACCTGAGTTCAAATCTGACCTCAGATCCATAATAATTACCTAGCTGTGTGGGGTTGGAAAAACCACTTACTCCCATTGCCTTGCAAAAAAAATCCTAAAAAATGCAATGCAAAGATTACATGGAAAAAGGTTTGTATATTTTATAGTGCTCCATTATGGAGTCTTCAGCTCATCTTCATCAATGAGAAAATCAATCTTTTGAAGGCCTTCAACAGGAAAAGCCATAAATGTTTGATCAAGACAATTTTTTTTGTAAATTTTGAATTACAATGGCATTACAATTCACTATTGACTTAGTGATTTTTTGTTTACTTTTTCTTTTATTATCTCTACTAAAGAAGATTAGTTCTTTTACTGGATGATTCAAAATGGTGTAGTGAAAAGAAATATGGATTGGAAATCAGCAGCTCTGAGTCACTGCCTTCCCCCTGCAACTAAATTTGTGACTTTAAGGAAATCAACAATTTTTCTAGACCTCCTGTTTCTTTGGCAATTAAGTGAAGGAAGAGAATTTAATGATAATTTTCATGGTCTTGTCTAGCAACTAATTATAAAGCTCCCACTTTAGTCTATTAAAACAATAGAACAAGGTAGAAATGGCAATCTGAGAACATTATTTGAAGCTTTCGCTGATGAATTCTGCTAAGTATAAGTCATAGCAACACCATTTCTCAGTTGCTTAAAGCTCATTCTTTGGTTAAACTTGACTATTTAACTATAAATATATTAGATTACTACAAACCTTTATTAAAATCACATCAGTGAATTAACTGTCAAGGTAAACTGAAAATAATCAGATAGAATGATTCTTCATAATAAGTTATTTTTTGAAGCAATAACAATAATGGAAAAGTATTTCTTTGAGGATCATTAATTTACATTAACTAGGGGCAGCTAGGTAGCTCAGTGGATAAAGCACACCAGCCCTGGAGTCAGGAGTACCTGGGTTCAAATCCAGTCTTAAAACACTTAATAATTACCTAGCTGTGTGGCCTTGGGCAAGCTACTTAACCCCATTTGCCTTACAAAAACCTAAAAATAATTTACATTAACTAGACTATGCCCATTAATTCTATTGGCATATTTATATTGTGATTCATTTATGTAACACCTATGTGCACAAATATATTCAAGTGGCTCGGTGATAGATTTACAAACAATGTAAGACATCAACTACATTTTCCTGGCTTCAAAATCAGCATATATCTGAAACCTATGGAAATCAAATGGTAAAAAAATTTGAGTCTACAATATAAATAAAAATAGAAATAGTTTTTTTCACAAAAGTTAAATTAATAATAATTCTCTCTTAAAACTTCATTTATACCAAGTCATTCCCTTGTTCAGGAACAAATAATTTTTGTTTTGTATTATTAGCCAAATAACCATTATGTCTAATTTTCGAGATATCATAGGAGACATTTTTTCTAATACTCCAATTTATTGCCTGTGATTCCCTATCACATTTTCTGCTCTTGTAGGAACAAGATCCTAACATTGTCTTGGATACATCATTGTTATATCTGTCTACATATTTTTGTTCATGTTTATTGGGAATGCTCTCAGAGTGACTGCCAACTCATTCAATGAAGCCCCAAAGCCACTCCAATCACAGGTAAACGTTTCACTGTCTCTCTCTCTCTCTTTAAATTGTCATAGGCTCTAGGAAAGCTCTAAACACAGAATAGAACTGATTAACTAGTTTAAAAAGTCTGGGATAAGGGGAAAGACTCAGTGGTTTTTTGTTAATTTTATTTATTAAGGCAGTGGGGTTAAGTGATTTGCCCAAGGTCACATAACTAGGCAATTATTAAGTGTCTCAGGGCAGATTTGAACTCAGTTCTTCTTGACTCCAAGGCTGGTGCTCTATCCACTACACCACCAAGCTGTCCCAAGCTGCAGTGTTCTTTAAAAGGTACAATATTTTAAAGTTCTATCAGGACAGGATATCTTAAATTAAGTAATTCCTTATTAATAATTAGAAGGTCATAGAGCAAATTTACTTGTGTTGTTTCACAGAAAATATTATAGTTCTTTCATATAATATACCATGATTTAGACAATGTTTGACATGGTGGTTAAAGAAAGAATATTGCTATCTTAGGCTGAATTAATAGAAAGAAGAACAAAAATTCACAGTAATTTAGATAATATAATAGTCCTTCTGTTCTTTGATTTTTCCATTCCACAATTAGAATGTAGTATCCCATTCTAGATGCTGAATTTTAGGAAGTACATTGATAGTGTGGGTATTGTCCTAAATAGAATAGCAAGAAAACTTGAAACCACTTTATAAGAGGAAAAAGTTCAAGGGAATAGGAATTATTAACCAGGAGAATTGAAATCTTGGGGAGCATAAGATGGTAGATGTCTTCAAGTATTTGAAAAGCCATCATGAGCAAAAGGAATTTCATTTTATTTTATCAATTCCCCAAATGGCTTAATTAAGTGTATTGCTAGGAAGTTTCAAATGATTATTTTTTTCTGGGGAGGAGGGGAATGAGAACATTTTCTATTATTTTTTTTTTCAAATATGCTTCCTCAAAAAGAAGTAATATCCCCAACAGATATCTCAAAATGAAGACCAAAAGACCTCCCTATCCAGGTATGTTTTAAACTAAATGAAACCAGCAGTCCCTTCCTCTAACAGTTTTTTGCTTCTTGAATATTCATTAAGAATTGTGTGATTTTCATTCATTTCAAAAGGACAACAGCAACTGGCTAAGAGACCCTGTGACACATACCTTAGGGAAAAATAGTCCTCTTTTCTATGACAGATTTTACAACTCTGTTTTGGAGACATTGTTCATAAATCACAATTATGAAATGCTGAATCAAGCAATGAGTATATAGTATCTTTATAGTCACCAAATGTTTCATGCTTTACAGAAAGAGAGAAGCTGGAGTTGGGAAAGATGTGGGTGGGAAATTGAATGACAACTTGATGTATGCTGGCAACCTCTCTGCTATTTCCTTCAATTCTCCTCCTTCTACCCTCTCCAAAGACCTAGGAAAATATTAAGGTGGGAGCTGCCAAACCATGTATGTGTCTGTGGGAGAGAATAGTGGGCAGGAAAAGGGGAGGTGAGCTTCAATGTTGCCTTGAAGGCTTTGTGGCTTTGTTCTCCTTCTGTTGTACTGATCTGAACAGATGGGAAGGAGGTACTGGCAATAGCAAGAAGCTGTTGGTATGGCAGGTCTAGGATTTGGGCATGGTTTCACCACTTGTCTCTTCATTGGCTGAAAACTAAGGGAGGCTATTAGGATCCTAGGAGATGCAGTTAGTGTTTTGGATTGTGTAGCTTTTATGAACTATGCTCAGTTGATGTGTGTGACAAACATGAATCTGTTAGGGTTCACAGGAGGCAAATCTCATAAGCTAAAATTAAACAAAACAGTAAATTTAATGGAAAATTTTATTAATTAATTTCTGTTCAATTTCCTTTAAGAGAATATATATTTTGTAGGAGCTACCATAATAAAAATTTGAATAGCACATTCAGTTTTCTAAAGCACTTTAAACATATTTTCTCATTTTATGCCCAGAACAACCCTGGGATATGTATGTTATTGTTTCTACCAAATTATATTTGAGGAAACTGAGGTTTAGTTAATTGATTTCCCAGGAATACCAAAATTATTATGAGTCTGAATCACCATTACAATTCCTCACAATTACACATCTGTTGTTCTATCCTTGAAAACACACTAAACCCATCATTTTGCATAGCCAAATGTAAAAAATGACAATGTATATAATTCTGATTTCTGCTTCCATAAAGTATTATGATTTCTTGCCATTTGCTTCTCAACTTATGGTTATCTTTATGAGGATTTTTTTAATAGGCTCTGTTATTTCAATAGCATTGAGAACTTATAGAGAGGAAAGGCAAACTCTCCACTACACCATACTACCTTTCCTGCTTTATAGAACACATATTTATAGAGCATAGCATTACTACAAATTTAATATACTCCAAAAATGAATACTGTTTTACATTTACACTATATATGTTACTATAGCATAAATATAGTTTTAAAGCACTTTTGCACATATCTCCTTTAATAATCAGAACCCTTTGAGATAAATAGGGAAGTTGGGGTTATTTCTATTTTATTGTTGTGGAAATAGAGGGTCAGAAACATTAAACAAATTGTTTTAAACAAAGAGAGGGAATAAAGAGAGGAAAGAAGCAAAGAAGGAAAAAACTGAATATCTTCTTTTTAAAAGGTAAATATCTTCTCAAAGATGATGCTTGATAAGGTATGAATCATGAATAAAAATCTTTATTCTAAGTTCTAGATAAATGTATTTTTTCATTCATTCACATGCCAAAGGAAGCAATTAGATTAAAATGAAGATAACTTTGCATATTGAAAATATGTATTCATGAATTAAAATCCAGAAAACAGAGGGTAGAAACAAAGTGAAAAGTATTTGACCAAGATTCAATGGAAGAACAACAAGAACAAGGATAACATGAAGAACAAGAAAAGGAACATAAACAAGTACAACAGAGCAAGAAGAAGAAGAAGAAAGATGAAGAGGAAGGTATTCATAAATCTAGTCTATCCATATTCACTCTACATTCATTTATATATTTTTTATTGTTATTTCCCATAAGAACCAGATTTTTCATCAAGACCAAAACACAAGACTAACATGAATTTATTACAAAGGAAACAAAATCAAAAAACTTTGTCAATCTTTAAATTAGATGTTTCTAAATTATTTCCCTAAAATATTATGTTAAAATAATCCTATCAGAATAGAAAAATTAGGTTACTCCATTATGACTTAGTTTTGCTGAAGACAAGAGTGGTTCTTTCTAATTGGTTCCCAACCATTTCTTTAGGTATTCATTTTATAATTCTTCCAGAAATGAAAATTATTTCACTGGTCTCTATTTAACAGACTCACTTTTGTATTTTAAAAATAAGAAGATAGAATCATGGTTTTTAACCTGGCAAGAATTTTGGAGACGATCTTGTCTGTTTTTATCAAATTACAAATAAATAAACTGACCTAGTAATGAGGAAGGATGTGCCCCAGGTCACATAGCTAAAAATATCTGAGGAAGCATTGGTCACATTGCTTCTAATATTATTACCCATAGGCATTTGACCCTTTTTAGTCCTGTTGTACCCGGCCTGTTTTAAATCACCCTATTATTTCAATATATTGTTTCATCTGTGTTTGTTTATTTGAACATACCAAGAACAAAAATATTATTGTGTATATCTCTATGAGCCATTGTGCCTTGATAGATACCATATGGGTAAGATAAGAAGGATTTCCTCATCCTATGAATATCATTTGTGCATATGATTATTTTTATGTTTTCTCCTCCATTCTCCTCATACACTTGAATACAATAACTTTTATGTATGTTTGGGGGGTGGTTGTGGGGTTTGTTTGGTTTTCTTTTTGGCTTTTTTCTACAACTCTATTTTTTAGTATTGTTTAGGTAGTTAGGGGGTACAGTGGATAGAGAACTGGCCTTGGAACAAGGAGATTGGGAGTTCAAATCTGTCCTCAGACATTTAACACTTAGTAACTGTGTAACCTTGGAAAAATCACTTAACCCTGATCAACTCACATCTAGGGCCATCTCTAGTCATCTTGATTCATATCAAGCCACTGGGTGCAGGTGGCTCTAGATGGTTGAGAAAGTGATGCTGATGACTTAGCACAGAATTCCTTCACTCAAATCCAATTCTTGTGCTTTTTATGACATCCCCTTCCTGATGTAAAGATCTTCTTCAAGAATGAAGGATAAATACCACCACCCCCATCAACACTTGTAACTTTTAGGATAGTACCCTACACATAGTAGGAGCATAATTATGATAATGATGTTTGTCCTTCATTCTTTTTTTTTTTAGGTTTCTTTTTTTTTTTTTTTTTTTTTTTGCTAGGCAATGGGGTTAAGTGGCTTGCTTGTTCTTCATTCTTGAAGCAGACCATGACATCAGCAGGGCTTTGAGTGTGTGTGTGTGTGTGTGGGGGGGGGGGTTCTGTGCTAAGTCACAAGCCTCACTTTCTCCTCCAGGGCCATCTGGGTCCAATGGCCAGATATGAATCAGGTTGACTAAATATAATCTGGAATGTAAAGGGATTAAGTTTAAGTGACTTGTCCAAGGCCACATAGTAAATGTCAAGTATCTGAGGGTAGATTTGAACTCAGTTCATCCTAACTTCGAGAATGGCACTCTACCCACTGCACTATCGAGGTGCTTAATGAATAGAAGCTTAATATATGTTTCTTAATTTCAATAGAAAGGTCTTGAGCACAACAGGTGCAAAATAAATATTGATTGATTGATAGTTAAGTCTTCCCTTGTGCCATGGTAATCTCTCAAAAAGAAAATATGAAGTGATGAAGAGAAAAAATTCTAATGAGGAAAGGGGAACTACAAATTTTCCCAACAGGTTCATTAAAGAGAGTGTTCTTATCCCAGAAGCAGGACTCTTTGGGTTTATCAAACAGCAGATTATTATAATCATTTCCTGCTGTTGATTTTGCACCTAGTCTATTCCACTGACCCATCACTGTATTTCTTAGCCATTACCAGATAGTTTTGATGATTGATGCTTTATAATATAATTTTATATCTGGTAAAGCTAAACCACCTTCTTTTTGTACATTTTTTCATTAAATCTCTGGATATTCTTGACTATTTGTTTCTACATATGTATTTAATTACAATATTTTCTAGGTCATTAATGGAATCTTTTGGAAATTTTATTGGTAAGAAATTAAGGAGTTTAATTTAGGTAGAATTTTCATGTTTATTATATTAGTTTGGCCTATCTATGAGCAGCTAATATTTGCTTCAAATTTGTTTAAATATTTGTTTAAATCTGATTTTATTTGTATGGGAAGTGTCTTATAGATGTTTTCATAGAGATTCTGAGTATTTCTGCTCAGGTAGACTCCCAAGTATTTCATATTATTTGAAGTTACTTCAAATGGAATTTCTCTTTCTAGCTCTTGCTAGTATATATATACATATATATATATATATATATATATATATATATATATATATATATGTATGTATACTGAGTATTTAATGTGGGTTTGTTTTATATTCTAAATATATTCTGTATTTATATTTTATGTTGTTAAAGTTTCTAATTACTGCCAGTATTTGTTTTAGATGACTTTTTTAGAATTATCTAGTTATATCATCATGTGATTTCAAAGAGTGAGAATTTTGTTTCTTCCTTCTCATTTCTAATTCCTTCAATTCCTTTTTCTTCTCTTATTGCTGAAGCTAACATGTCTAATCCATACTGAATAGTAATGGTCATGATAGACATCCTTGTTTCACCCCTAATTTTATTAGGAATGCCTCTAGCTTATCACTATTGTAAATAATACTTGTTGATGGTTTCAGATAGTTATTGCTTATCATTCTAAGGAACAACCTATTTATTCCTAAACTCTCTAGTGTTTTAGTAGGAATAGGGCTGTATTTTGTCAAAGGCTTTTTCAGCATCTATTGAGCTAATCTTTTGATTTCTGTTAGGTTTGTTATTGGTATAGTCAATTATACTAACAGTTTTCCTAATGTTGAAACAACGCTGCCATTCCTGGGATAAATCCTGCTTGGTCATAGTGGCCATCACAACCAGCTTTCAAAAAAAAGAAAAAAAAAACATATACAGATGGCAAAAAGTATGATGTGAAGTGACGGAGTAAGACATGGAGGATGAGGAGAAAGTACAGCCTAGTCCCATAAAAATAATATCTGGAATGCTAAAACTCAGAATGAGCAGACAGGTTGGTAAAGAAAAATAAGATCAAGAAAAGAGATGCTCAAGGGAGGTTTTAAACCATTCAGTGTTCTAGATGGGTTAATGATAAACTGAATCAATTACTTTTATCATTCTTGTTGGTTTTTTTTCTTTTTCTGTCAAATTAATTGATCTTGGGTTTGAAATTATGGACAATGGCTAATGGAGATATCCTTAGTATAAGTAAAAGATTTGTCCTTAGCTCAACTCAACAAATTTAAATAAATCATCACCAGATACATAAGAGAAAGTCTTTGAAGATAAGGATATTTTAGCTTTCCTCTTTTGATCCCCAGGACATAGCTTGGTGCCCAGTAGGAAGAAGACAATAATAAATGATTTTTTAATTTATTGACCCGTAGAAATCATAGTCATGGTTTCAAGTATTCCTTTATCATCTGCCACACCACAGATTATTGACAATTTTTGATTCATTTAAAATGTGCCTATAAGAAGGAGAGGGGAAAATGTTATAGAAAGATTTCAGAATCAATTTTCTTATCCAAGAATTTGGTAGCTTCATCTTATGGATGCTTGATTCTATTTCACTCCTACATTTTACTGTTCTTGCTTCTGTCCTTCCTTTTTTATTTTATATACATAATACAATCAAAAGTTGATTGCACATGAAATTGCAAATCTATTAAATACAACTTGCTATTCCTTTCACATAAATACAATAAAATTATCATATAGATTTCTTTTTTTCCTTCCCTCCCTCTGTTCTAGGGATGGCTATTAGACACACACACAAACGTGTATGTGTGTGTGTGTGTGTGTGTGTGTGTGTGTGTGTGTGTGTGTCTATGCGGGTGTGTATACATATGCATATATATGTATATTTAAAGAGATATAATTTATCCCAAAATTTATGAATTGAGACAATGAGATTATGCTCAATGTTTTTCTTTGAGGAAATCTACTTAGTCTAGACACCTAAACTCAGGACATTGGCTGTCCTTAACATTTGTCAACTGAGTTTTCTATGCAATTTTCTCATTTCCTCTGATACCACTTCTCAAATGCTGCTCATCATGGAACACATTCTATTGGGAGTAAAAAGGAACCATTTATTCTCTAGCAGCAGCTTTTAAGTTCTATTAAGTAAGGAGTTTACTGAATAGCAGGCTCACTTCTATTTTTATTCCTTTATAGAAACAAATTCATAATCCTACTCCAGCTCAAAAGGGTTGGTTAGCAGGTTTTATTGGTTAATCTATATTTTTCCATTCATTGTTCTCATGGAGAAAAAAAATTGGAAATAACAAAGCAAAATCACAGGTCTCAGAAATGGGTCAATTGTATACCTTTCAGTAACTAAATATCTTCACAACTGAATTGATAATTTTATATGCTCAATCTTGCATCAATTTTAGGATTATACTTTGGTTTTCAGACTGTATATCACTTCCAAACTTTTGATACTGCTTTTACATATTGAACTACTTCACACTTTATGAACATAGCTTATAAACATTAGGTTTATTCATTATACTCAGGTTCTCATTTAATGGAGATTGCCAACTAAACAAACCTATAGACGTCAAGAACATCTTTCAATGCACATCAAAAGTTATATGAAATGAAAATGTGCCATCAAACTATTCCCCACTGTTAAGGGAATTTGGCAATAATAACCTTTAGTCTAAAAAATCAGGGGCGGCTAGGTGGTGCAATGTATATAGCACTGACCCTGATGTCAGGAGTACTTGAGTTCAAATCCAGTCTCAGACACTTAATAATTACCTAGCTATGTGGCCTTGGGCAAGCCACTTAACCCTATTTGCCTTGCAAAAACCTAAAAAAATGAGATCTACTTAAGGAAAATGTTTTAAAGAAATTTGATCTGTTGATATTAGTGCCTAAACAAATGGTCCCCCTTCTTATTTTATTTTTAATATTTTTCTAATTATATGTAGAGTTTTCAATATTCATCCTTTTGCAAGATTTCTTATCTTCTTTCAAAATCTGGAAAAAACCAACCACTATAAGAGTTCTTTGTAACACATTAGATTGGATTGAAAAAAAGAACAAAGGGGGAAAAAAAAGAACAAGGAAAATCTCTAAATTTCTAAGAGACTCAAAAATCATTTAATCAATATAATCTGCTAAGCTGCTGTCACAACCTGGCTGTGTGCATTAATTGGTCATGTTCATTAAGAGTATAAATGCAGATGGGAAGCAGTAGTTATTATCTTATATAATGCCTTGGCACAATACCCCATATCACAGATAGCCATAGAGATAGAAGATAGATGATAGATTTAGACAATAGATTGAGACAGAGAAGCAGATACACAAATAAGTAGACAGACATAGATAGATAGACATATAAAGCAATATTGAAGATTCAGAAGGAAGAAAAATAAGAGTAGTGTTATAGACTTTTGATAAATTGACTTTTCCAGTACATTCTATTAAAAATATTTAATGTTTCAACCTGTGAAGAAATCAGGATTTTATGAATTTCACAAGAAAATCTATTTTAATGGAAGTTAAGTCACCATAAATGAGAAAATGATAATATTCCATCTTATTTATATACATATACATATACACATACACACATATACATATTCATATACATATACGTATACATATACATATAGGTATCTGTATATGTATACATATATGTATACACATACACATACACATATGCGTGTGTTTTATTTCCTAACTAATTATGATTTCTGTCTATATTTATGACTCAATTATCATAGGAATATAAATTTTATTTAAACAAAATCTTATATACTATATCATTTTATATTAGTTATAGAGTTAAACAGTTATAAGGCAATAACTGCTATTATCTGCAAACACTGTTTCTAGGGAAATGTTTTAGTAATTAGCTTAATTATATATATATTGTATATACATATACATATTATATATAGTAATAAGAACAAAAGAGAGTCATGTAAAATATGCCAAGGTAAATTGAAGAAGAAGAGAAGATCAAAGGAAAATCCAAGAAAGAAATGTAAAACATGAATTGAGCCCTGAGGAAGTGATGGATTCCATTGTGTAGAGATCAGGAGGCAATAGCTTCCAGGATGTGCAAAATCATGAAGGTAGAAAATAACAGGAGTTAAACAAGGTGCAAGTTTCATTTTAAGTACAATATATTACATTGTTCTTTTGTATAGATATATGGAGGGGGAGAAGCAAATTTGGAAACATAATAAAACAAAATATGCAGAATCATGATATCAGGCTAAGTAATATTTATTTTGTCATAAGCAAAACAGAGTCATGCAGGTTTTTGAAAAGAATATTAAAAATATTAAAATGGTATCAGGAAGGTAATATTGCATTGGATAAGGCATATGATTAAAGACAGTATTTAGTATATTAATATAATATTCCCAACGATAAAAATACTTTAAAATAGGGTGATTCCTACATAATGGAAATTAAGAGGAAAGAGGAATGAAAATTGAAATCTTGAATCAATGCAACATGGCTACTGATTGACTATGAATGTGGGGAGATGAAGATGAGAGAAGAATAACGAATGCATTATATTCAAATGTTAGGTAATTAGGAGTATAAAGACAACATGACAACAAGACAACATGAGTCCTCCTGACTCAAAGGTCAGTACTCTATCCGCTGCACCAATGCACTTGGAAAAATAATTATAAAGGCTGGGTAGGAAGGAAGCTCATGATGGCTGGTGGAAAAAGTATTTTGAGGACAAAAATTTTAGAGTAGCTGCAATAGAAAATAATGAATGGAAGTTATCAAAAAAGAATAAAATGATCATACTATTTATGTTATATCTTATTTCAGTGAACACAATCTAAAGCTTCACAGAGCTGGAGGTCTAGAAGGCTCTTAAATTGGAAGTCACTGGGTTGGGAAGTAGGAAAACATTACAGAAGTATCACTTTAAATTTTGCTATTCTTAATTTATATGACATATTCTTGTATACAACACTAATCTTAGAAGTAGATTAAAAGAAATAAAACATTCGGTGTTTCCTTTCAAGTAACTTTTGTTCATAATTAACAAAGTGAAATTAATTTTTCTGTTTATGTCATCGAGTGAAATGAATATACTTTAAATTTGAGTTGATAATATAGATATAGAAGGTAATAGATTATGAAAACTCTCATGTCTAGAGAAAGCTTGAGTTCAAGTCCTTCTTTTGACAAGTAAAATCTGTTTCATCCTGGGCAAGTGACTTGACCTCTCAGAGTTAGAGAGAGCTCTCTAAGACTAAAAACTACAAAGAAGGTGATTCTCTGCATTTTTAGAAGAATACCCATGTATTCCTATGAAATCACATGTCCATCCCTAATTAATCCTGTAGTATCAAGATAAATATGCAATCTTATTTACACAGTAATCCAATTTGTTATACATAAAAGGTTTTCATAAAATTTTATTTAATTAATAATATTAATAATTTTGCTCCTATCACTAAAATATATCACAGGTATTATGATTATATGTTTGATGTCCCTTTGTTGTATTTTAAGTTACTTCAATAACCTTTGACATGTTCATATAGTCCTATGCATGTAAAACATTTTAGGTACTGCATATGTGTTTTTGTGTATGTATATATATGTAGATAGATAGATAGATAGATAGTAAATAATATTATATGATTGATATGATGGCAAAATATAAACAAAAATATTTAAAATGATATCTAAACCTAGAATGGGTTTAAAATTTCCAATAAAATTCAGAATTTCCATCATTATCTAAAGTAAATATTTAAGTAGATTTGAAGTTTACCCATGGAGACTATACACAGTATAGCTGTTTCATGTAATATTTGGATCTGAAAAGAATCAAATAAATTTGTATAGTTTAACAAAACACAATATATATATATATATATATATATATATATATATACATATATATATGTATATATATATATATATATATATATATATATATATATATCAGTAAATTTTGAAGATTGTTGACTGAGCTAAAATTTTCTCTGCCCTTCTGGGTATAACACTTAAGAATAGAATTTTCTTCTAGAAAAGATGCCAAGTTTGTCAATGTAAGTCAAGCATGTGCCTAAGCTGTCCTTTTCTTCAGACAATTGCTTTCTTCACATGAGGTTGGTCCTTAAGTCATCAGCTTTTTTTCTGAATGAAAAAAAAAAATTTGAAGCATCAATAGAAGGCAAGCTGGTTTCACAATTTGTAGACCCTTTTGTAATTAATAAGGCATTAAAAATTTCAAAATAGAAGGCTCCTGGGTAGAAAATGAAGAGTATCAAATGGCAATCAACTATTTTAGAAAACACTGCCCAGAATGACAGTGGAGCCCATGACTGTTATGCCCATCAGTTTCTTGAGTGCCAGAAAATATTTTCTCGTATGGTTTTTAAGGTTTAATTTTAAAAGAAAAATTAAGAAGTTTTTGAGTGTTTCTGCATGTATAACTCATTTTCAGCAGTTAGCTTATGGGTGTCAGCTGCTGCTGTGAGAACTACAGTGTGAATGTAAAATTAACATCAGATGCAATCAAATAAGGGGACTTCAGGATTCATGCTTCACATTTCCTCCTGAGTGAGAGAGATTTAATAGGATTTAATTTTTGTTAAGTCCCTGAGAGTATACACACCATAAGGAGGGGGTGGAGGGGGAGGAAGAAAGAATAAAAAGAATTATAAGGAAGAAAACATCCAAAAGGCATTAAATGCAAATATATTATATCTATTCTCCTTTTCCTCTGCCAATGTGCATAGACTCAAAAATTAATAGATGTAATGAATTATATATTAGAAATATTTCAATTCTAATTAACTTTGAAGGGGCATAAGTGAGTGCTTACTTATGAGAATGAAGAGAGAATCAGAGGGCACCCAAAGGAGACTCACCATCTCTGTTTTATCCCACAGGTAACTTAGATAATCTGTTCTGAAACAGCTGAAACAACATTTGTGTGGTGCTAATAAGACAAATGCTTTAAGTGTACTGATCTACTGTAAACATTTTGCATCCACATTCTCCCTAATAATTAAAGACAAACACAATGGCAGATACATCTACATTTTAAATATTGACCCTTCCAATCCTGATTGCTTTCTGGAACATCTTGTACTGGTGATATGCCTATCTAGCTGTTGAATTTTTCTCTTCAATGAAAATCACATTTTATCTCTAAGGAATGATAAGGTCAAAAACAAAAGTGAAAGTATTAGATAAAGCTGTTTTTTTTTTCCAGATTGAAAATAGAGATAATCTTACTTCTGGAACATTAAAATGACTAAATGTATAAGAATGATTTATGGGATTTTTTTTTGTTTTTATATTGTTCATTTGTTTATTCCCAAATATTGATGGGGAGGATTTCATTCTCATTTACCTTGTAGGGAGGTGTTCATTGTTCTAGAAAGCTCCTAGTAAGGAAACTTTTCCTAACATGAAGATGGATATCTATGTGCTCTGAGTTAAAATTTTATTTAAAGGAAATGATTGATTAATTTTCTTCTCCAAAATCATAAATCGATCGAATATCAGAGGCAAGATTTAAATCCAACTTTTCCTGAGTCCTAGAACATTTTTCTATCCAATATACTATGCTTCCTTTTTTATAACACAATAATACACATTAGAGAAAATATTATGATTACTTTAAAAATTGTTCCTTCTTAAAATATTTGATTCTTTTCTAGTTGCTTAAGAATTCAAATTTGGGAGAAGTTATCAGTAAATATTTATTAACCACTTACCATATGCCAAAGTCATAGGTGATACAATGGATAGAGTGCCTGGACCTGGATTCATTCTGACTCATTTTCCTGAGTACAAATATGGCCTCAGACATTTAGCAAATCAACATGTGGCCTTCTTTATCTCAGCTCTGTAAAATGAACTGGAGAAGGAAACGACAAACAACTCTAGTATTTTTGCAAAAAAAAAAAAGTATGGTGTTATAAAGAACTGAAAAGGATGAAAAATGACAGAAATAGGAAAAAAAGTTCCAAGATTGTGCTGATTGTTGACTAACAGGAAAAAACACAAATATTTGTTTGATACATATTAGGTGCTCAATTATTTGTAATATGAAAATAATGTCAAAAATACTAATTAAAGTTCAGTGTGAATTGAATCTGGTGTAAAACCAGGATCAGAAGAAAGCTCTTCTTTTTTTGTTGTTTGTTTTGCAAAAAAAAGAAGATTCAAGAAAGAAGAAAGAAAATAAAATTTAAAGATAAATCTAAATTACAAAAAAAAAGGAAGGACAAAGCTTCAGAGTCTAATTGTGCTTAAAAAATTCATTGGTTGGGCTTTCACCCTGATTAACTGAACAAAACTCAGAAAAAGGAGAATTAAAGGAAGTTTATAAAAATTTTGCAACATATTGAAGGTGACTCACTAGAGATGAACAAGGGACTCAAGATGGAGTCAGATTTTATTGATAGTGTTTATAATGAGAAGACAATTATGGTAGGTCCATATTATCAAAAGAGGCTGGATCATTGCATCGCAGACCCTCCCCAGACTTCATTTGCCTGCACAGAATGTTTAACATGTAGGAGATGTCCTGCTAAAGGTAGGTAGTGACCTATTCATGATGGATAACAGGTAAAACAAAAGTTGCAAAGTGGGTAATGCCTTCCATAAAACTCTGTTTTAAATTAATTTCTTTGTTTTCATCCATATGCACATGTATGCTAATGTTTTAAGTTACAAAATTTCCTTCCACCTTCCCTTCCCAGCACCACCCCTCAGCAGCAGTCATGTTGGCATAGTACATACATATTTTGAATAAACATATTTCCATATTAGTTATTTTCAGTATGAGGAATTAGGATTAAGGGAAAGAGATAAAAAAGAAATAATTTTTATAAAGTGTTCATCAAATACTGAAGCATTTTTCTTTGTTTGCCTGTTTTGTCTTGTTTTTCTTCATCTAAATGGTGGTAACATCTGATATGGCTGTCCTAGCTCTCTGAACCTCTCCTAACTGAGAGGAACTGCTTCCATTTTGGTTGTTCATCTCTCACTATTGTTATTAATGTATACATTGTTCTCCTGGATCTGCTCCCTTCACTCAGCATTAAATCCTGTAAGTCATTCCATGTTTCTCCAAAATCCAAACATTTATGATTTCTTAAAGAATAATAATTTTCCATATTACTCATGTACCAAAACATGTTTAGCCATTCCTCAATTGATGGTTAACCCCTCAATTTCCAATTCTTTGCCACTACAAAAAGAGCTACTATGAATGTTTTTGGAACATGTAGAAATTTCCCCAATTTTTATAAACTCTTCTGTATATATAGACATAGAATTAGAAATTTTGGATCAAAGGTTATGACTAGTTCTATTGTTCTTTGGGCATAGTTCCATATTGTTCTCCAGAATGGTTGGAACTATTCACAACTGCACCAGTAATGCATCACTGTCCCAGTCATCCCACAAGCTCCCCCAACATTGATCATTTTCCTTTTTTTCTCATCTAGGGCAGTCTGATAGGTATGAGGTGATAGCTCATTGCTGTTTTAACTTGCATTTCTCTAATCAATAATGATTCAGAATATTTTTTCATATATTATATAGAGAGAGCTTTAATTTCTTCATTGAAAACTGTCTATTCATATCTTTTGATCATTTATGAAATGGGGAGTGACTTGTAAATATATATATATATATATATATATATATATGTATGTATGTATGTATATATAATTAGAAATGAGAGCTTTATCAGAACTCCCAGTTGTAAAGATTCTTTCCAATCTTTCTGCTTTCCTTCCCTTCTAATTTGGGCAGCATTGATTTCGTTAGTGTAAAATCTTTTTAAGTTAATACAGTCAAAATCATTTATCTTACAGTTTATAATGTACTTTAATTCTTGGTTGATCATAGATTTATCCTTTTCCATAAATTTGATAGAGTATTTCTTGGTCTATTAACTTATCTATGGTGTTGCCTTTTACATCTAAATCCTGTACCTATTTTGACTTTATTTTGGTATAGGGTAAGAGATGTGGGTCTAAGCCAAGTTTTTGTCATATTATTTTCCAATGTTCCCAATAATTTTTGTCAAATAGTGATTTCTTATCCCAGAAGATGTTTTCTTTGGGTTTGTCAAATAGCAGAGTACTGTAGTCATTTACTGTGGTTTCTTTTGAACCTGTCCTAATCCCTTGATTTCTTAACCAGTAGCAGGTACTTTTGTTGATTGCTCCTTTATAGTATAATTTTAGATCTATTAGAGCTAGGCCACGGTCCTTTACATTTGTTTTCATCAGTTCCCTTTCTTCCCTAGACTCTTTCAACAGAACCTAACTAATAATAATTTACAAACAGACTGAAAACAATGGATCACTGATACTGCATAATTTTAAATGATTGGATATTATTAACTGCTAACAAAACAAAGTTGATACTACCCATTTCCTATTTTGCCTGTATCTTGAAGTAAAGAAAATGATCGCAAGAGTTGAACATAAAGAATATGACAGTGAATAAATATGTAAAATATGTATTATTAGCATAAAAAATTACACAGCTATTTATAATGAGGGCAAGTCACCAGATCCAGATGATCAATATAATTAGGTACTAGCAGATGAATGAAATGAGACATCATCAGATATTTAAAAGATCATGGAAAAAAATATAAGAAGTCTTTAACTATTTTGAAAAGACTGTCCTAATTTTTTTAAGAAAAAGCATAGAATACACACACAAATCTATATCTATATCTATATCAATATCTATATCTATATCTATATCTCTATATCTATATCTATATCTATATCTACATCTATATCATCTACATCTATATCTATATCTATATCTATATCTATATCTATATCTATATCTATCTATATCATCTATCTATATCTATATCTATATCTACATCTACATCTGTATCTGTATCTGTATCTGTATCTGTATCTGTATCTGTATCTGTATCTGTATCTGTATCTGTATCTGTACCTGTACCTATAGCTATATCCATATCCATATCCATATCCATATCCATATCCATATCCATATCCATATCCATGTCTATATCTATATCCATATCTATATCTATATCTATATCTATATCTATATCTATATCTATATCTATATCTATATCTATATCTATATCATCTATATCTATATCTATATATCTCTGATCTCTATCTATATCTATCTCTATTTCTATCTCTATCTCTCTCTCTCTCTCTATCTCTATCTATCTCTACCTCTATCTCTATTCCTATCTCTATCTCTCTATATATGAATTAGACCAGTGAATTTAACTGTTTCTTGACAATATTTTATAAATGAAACTTATAGTTAAAGAAGCCGAGTAACAGCTAGATGTACCAGCCCTGGAGTCTGAAGAGGCTGAGTTCAAATCCTGTCTTTGACACATGCTAGCTTTGTGAGTCTAGGCAAGTCACTTAACCCCAATTGTCTCCAAAAACAAATAAACAAAAATATCCTGATTTTTTCATAATAATCAATTTTAAAAAATACTTTTTTATTTTTATTGATTTCATTTCAAGATGTCCTTTTA
The DNA here is from genome assembly GCF_037893015.1 of Macrotis lagotis. Classification (NCBI taxonomy): domain Eukaryota; kingdom Metazoa; phylum Chordata; class Mammalia; order Peramelemorphia; family Peramelidae; genus Macrotis; species Macrotis lagotis. Next base: position 365,110,936 of record NC_133666.1, on the reverse strand, counting down.
AACTTGCACTTTATAATGTGTCCCTTATAATTTTCTACATGAAATAGCATAGTAAATTAAGAGAGATAAAGAACTATTTAACAAAATTATTATACTTTTCACTTAATCTGATAATGTATGCAATGTTTTAAACCTATAGCATCACACCTTGAACTGATACAAGGAAGAGAGAGAAGTTCATTTTCCCAATTGTATGTGTAAAATTGAAAATTCATTTTAAAACTATTTTAAATCTTGCATAGATTAAACTTTCCCATTCAATGAGTCTAAAATTTTTGTGCCTTAGTTTTTTTTAATTTATAATTTATTTTTCCAACAACATTCAGAGATAGTTTTCAACATATTTTTTGAAAGACTTTGTCTTCCACATTTTTCTCCCCTCCCTCTCTGCCCTCCCCCTCCCCCAACAGATAGTTCTCTAATAGAGGTAATTTATCTAATTGTATACTGAGCTCAACAAACCATTGTTAAAATGGTACTTGAAATCAGGATTCTCTCTAACGTGGCAATCTGGACAGTAGACTAATATGAAAGCCACAAATTTGCATTCTTTATCCTTTTTTGTAACTTTCATCTGAGCAACAGCACTTTCTAAGCACTCCTAATAATGATTATTCCATCCATATGTGAAAAAAAACCATTTGCAATATTTATTTATTTATTAAAACTCATTATGCCTTTGATGCAAAACTACTTTTTAATTTCATCACTTTTGTTATTTTAGTAAACAGACATTTAATGTAAAGAAAAAAGTGCCAAACAACCAAGGGGTGAAAAGCTGTCATTTATTTCCTCTTTGTTTTACACTCAAAATTTCCCAGAAATATGAGTGTGCTGCTGTTCCCTGAACAGTGAAATGAATAGGAAGTTGGGGCACAATGAGACAATAGAAATAGAGATTTCAAGGCTTACTTTATTGCCCATTTCAATCATGGAGCTTAAGATAAAGTTATAATAGGAAGAATGACTTTTGGTTCTGTATATATTCCATTATTGACAGCTGTCATCACATTGCTGCTTTTGCTCCATAAGAATAGGTTTGCTTACTGTTAGTAACATAACATATTCTAGTTTTTGTAGCTCCTTTCTGGTATATCTTTTAGTATACTTAAAAGGATCATTAGAAGCAGTTGATAATTTATTTGAATCCCACCACTGAATATAAGTTATACATATATAATATTTTCAATAATCATGTTATGAAAGAAGAAACAAAATAAAAGGAAAATGATGAGAAGGAAACAAAAAACATAAAATATAAAATGAGTCAAATCTATCTTAGTTGATCAATACACAATATTGCTCTTAATTATATATACAATATTCTTCAGGTTATTCTCATTTCACCTGGCATCAATTCACACATGTGATTCCAGGTTCATCTTTGGCTGCTGCTGGTTTCTTAGAGAGCAATATTCTATTGCACTCATATACCACAATTTGTTTAGCCATTCAACAATTGATGAGCATCCCATCAATTTCCAATTCTTTGTTATTGCAAAAGAGCTACTATAAATATTTTTGTGCATGTGGTTTGTTTTTTTTTACCCTTACTTATGATCTCTTTGATCATAGGGCATAGTTCAAAATTGTTCTCTAGAATGGTTGGATCAGTTCACAAGCCCATCAACAATGCATTAGTGTCCCAGGTGCTGCCCCCCATTGATCATTTTCCATTTTTTGTAATATTGACCAATCTGATATGTGTGAGGTGGTACCTCAGAGTTGTTTTAATTTATATTTCTCTAATCAATAATTATTCAGGACATTTTTTCATATGAATATAGATTGCTATAAGTTCTTCATCTGAAAACATATCCTTTGACCATTTATAAACTAGGGAACAACTTGTATTCTTATATCAAAATACTAACCGGGAAATTGTTCCCCAAAGTACTGCATTTCTTTTAAACCTGATTGCATTGGTTTTATTGGTGGAAAACCTTTTTTAATCTAATGTAATGAAAATTATCCATTTTATTCTATATTATTCTCTGTCTCTTCTTATTGTAAAGTCCTCCCCTCTCCATAGATCTGACAGAAGAAAAAAATCTATTCCTAATTCTCTTACCTGGCTTACTGTATCATCATTTATGTACAAATCCTGTACTTATTTCAATCTTACCTTTTATAAGGCATGAGATATTGGTCTATGTCTAGTTTCTGCAATACCAATTTTAAATTTTCCTGGTATTTTTTTTTTTTTGTTAAGAGTGGGCTGTTATCCTTGAAGCTAGAGTCTTTGGGTTAATTAAATAATATGTTACTATAGTCATTTCCAACTGCTTCTCCTGTTACTAATCCTTTCTATTGATCCAAAATTATTTCTTAGCAAGGACCAAACAGTTTTGATTACTGTTGCTGTGCAAGATACTTTTAGATCTGATACAGTGAGGCCACTTTCCTTTGTTTTATTTTATTACTTTCCTTGATATTCTTGACTTTTTGTTGCTCCAATAAATTTTATTTTTATTTTTATAGCACAAAAATATATTTTTGGTAATTTGATTGGTGTGGTACTGCAAAAGTTATTTGATTTAGGTAGAATTGTAGTTTTAATTATATTAACTCAGCCTACCCATGAGGAAATAACATTTGTCCAACTGTTTATATCTAATTTTATTTGTGGGAAAATAATTTTATAATTGTTTTCATATAGTTTTTGAGAGTATCTTGGCAGGAAAACTACTAAGTATTTTATGTTGCCTGCACTTATTTTAAATGGAATTTCTCTTTCTATTTCTTGCTGCTGTGCTTTGTGGTAATATATAGAAATGCTGACGATTTATGTGGATTTATTTTATATCCTGCAACTTTGCTTAAGTTGCTTATTGTTTCAAGTAGGTTTTTAGTTTATTTTCTGGGATTCTCTAAGTATAACACCATATCATTTGTTCCCTCATTGCCTATTCTAAATTCTTCATCTTCTTGTTCATCTCTTACTGCTAAAATTAAAAGGACTAATAAAAAATTGACTAATTATAGTGATAATGGGCATTTTTGTTTCTTCCCCTAATCTTTTTGGGAATACTTCTAGTTAATTTCCATTACATGCTTGTCCATGGTTTTAGATAGGTACTGCTTATCATTGTAAGGAAAACTCCATTTATTCCTGTACTCTTTAATGTTTTTAATAGGAATAGGTGCTATATTTTATCTAAAGTTTTTTTTCAGTATATATTGAAATAATTATGTGTTCGGTTTTTTTTAATAATTTGGACAATTATGCAGATAGTTTTCCTAATATTGAACCAGCCATCTTTCCTAGTACAAATCTTTCCTGATCATAGTGAATTATCCCTAGGGATAACTTGCTGCAATTACTTTGCTAATGTTTTATTTAAAATTTTTGCATCAATATTTGTTTGGAAAATTGGTCTATAATTTTCTGCCTCTGTTTTGCCTCCTCCTGGATTAGGTAAGGTCATCATATTGGTGTCATTAAAGGAATTCAGCACACCTCCTTCTCTACCTATTTTTTCAAATAGTTTATAGATAATTGGGATTACTTTTCTTTATATGTTATTTAAATATTTAATTACCTTTTCTGTTAATCTGGGCAATTTATACTACTGTAAATATTCTTCCACTTCATTTGGAAATTTAGCTTTATTAGCAAACCAGTTGGGCAAAATAACTCTGAAGGATTAATTACTCCTCTAAATTATTAATTAGTGGCAAAATTCACCCTTTTCATTTATAATACTTGTAATTTGGTCTTTTTCCTTTTTTAAATCAAATAAACAAAGTTTTATCTATTTTTATTGACTTTTCAGAAATCCAATTCTTAATTTAAATTTTCAGGTCCAATACTTTTCTTAGTTTTGATTTTATTAATATTTCATTTGAGTTTTAGAATTTCAAATTTGTTAGTTAATTGGAAATTTTTAAACTGCTCTTTGTCTAGGTGCTTTAGTTGCATGCCCAAATAAATCATCTCTTTTTTCTATTTTTTCATGAAAGGATTTAGAGATATCAAATTTCTCCTAACAACTCTTTTGACTTTATCCCACAAGATTGGGATGTTGTATCATTTCATTGTCTTGGACAAAATTATTAGTCATTTATTAGATTTGTTTGATCCACTCATTTATTAAGATAAGTTATTTATTTTCTTGTTAATTTTTAGCCTATCTTAACATGACACTTCATTATGCATGATTTTTATTGCATCATAATATGAAAAGGATGCATTTAATATTTCTGCCTTTCTACATTAGATTACAAGACTTTTATACCCTAATACATGATGAATTTTTGTGTAGATACCATGTACCACTGAGGAAAATGGTATTATTTATTTCTATTCCCATTCAGTTTTCTCCAGGAGTCTATTATGTCTAACTTTTGTAAAATTCTATTCAGCACCTTAGCTTCCTTCTTGTTTATTTTTATGATTAGATTCATCTAATTTTGAGAGAGGGAAGTTAAGGTTCCCCCACCATCATAATTTTCTTGTCTATATCTTCCTATAACTCAGTTAACTAATCTAAGAAGTTGTATGCCATATCACTTGGTGCATATAAAAGTTTAGTATTGATGTATCTTCTTGTCTATGATATTTTTTGGACAATGTACTTTGCAACCTTATCCTTTCTAATGCGATCTATTTTTTGTCTCTTTATCAGAGACAAAGAATTTCACCCTTACTTTTTTCACTTCAGCTGAAGCATGATAGATTTTGTTCTAGACTTTCACCTTCACTTTGTGTGTTTCTCTTTATTTCAAAAGTGATTTGAAAGCAGCAGATTCTACAATTCTGGTTCTCAAACCATTCTGCTTTTCACTTTTGTTTTATTGGAGATTTCATTCCATTCAATTCCAGTTATAATTACTAATGCTTTATTCTCCATCTCATGTTAAATTCATGTCACTGCTAGCATTTTTAATACCATATTTAGTAATAATGGTGATAATGGGCATCCTTGTTTCACTCCTGAATTTATTCCCATTAAATATAATATTTGTTGATGTTTTAGATATTATTTATGATTTTAAGGAAAACTCCATTTATTCCTAAACTTTCTAGTGTTTTTAATAGAAATGGTTGTATGTTATTAAAGGCTTTTCAGCATCTATTGAGATAATCATATGATTTCTGTTGGTTTTACCATTGATATATTTAATTATGATGAGGGTTTTCCTAATATTGAACTATTGCTGCCTGCCTGGCAATAAATTCAACGTGATCATGCTGTATTATCCTGGCAATAACTTTCTGTGGTCTCATTGTTAAAATTTTATTTAAGATTTTTGCATCAATATTCATTAGTGAGATCAGTCCAAAATTTTCTTTGTCTGATTTGATTCTTCCTGATTTACATATCAGCACTGTATTGGTGTTATAAAAGGAGTTTAGCAGAACTCCTTTCTCTCCTATTTTTTAAAATAGTTTATGTAGAATAGGAGTGAATTGCTCCTTAAATGTTTGGTAGAATTCATTTGTAAATTCATCTGGACCTGGAGATTTTTTTTCTTATGGAATTTATTGATGGTTTCTTCAATTTCTTTTTCTGAATTGGGGTTATTTAAGTAATTTACTTTCTATTCTATTTCTCTGGGCAGTTTGGTATTTTTGTAAATAATCATCACTCCAGTTGTCCAGTTTATTGGCATGCAGTTTGGGGAAGTAACTCTGAATTATCTCTTTGATTTCCTCTTCATTGGTGGTTAGTTCACCATTTTCATTTTTGATACTGGTAATTTGCTTTTTTCTTTCTTTTTTTTTAATCAGATTAACTGGAGGTTTGTCTATTTTACTGGCTTTTGTCATAAAACCTACTCTTAGTTTTATTTTTGAGGTCTGTGGTTGTCTTCCATTCCATTTTATTCATTTCTTCTTTGATTTTCAGAATTTCTAAGTTGTTATTTCATTGGGGATATCTAAGTTGTTCTTTTTTCTAGTTTTTATTTAGTTGCATACCCAGTTCATTGACCTCCTCTTTCTCTACTTTATTCGTACAAGCATTTTGAGATAAAGATTCCCCTCAAAACTGCCTTGGCTGCAATTTTTATATGGCATCTCATTTTTAGCATTTTCTTGCATATAATTATTGATTATTCCTATTATTTGCCATTTGATTCACCCATTATTTAAGATAAAGTTATTTAATTTCCAATTACTTCTTGGTTTAGCTTTCCTTGACCCTTTATTACATAATAATTTTATTGTGTCGTGGTCTGAGAAGTGTGTATTTATTATTTCTGCCTTTCTACATTTCATTTTACGGTTTTTGTGCCCCAGTACACTGTCAGTTTTGTTGAAGGTACCATGTACACCCTAGAAAAAGGAAAATTCTTTTCCATCTAAGTTTTCTAAGATTTCAGTCACCTTCTTAACTTCCCTCTTGTTTATTTTGTTGTTAGAGTTACCTAGTTCTAAAAGAGAGAGATTGAGGTCTCCCATTAATAAAGTTTTGCTATCTATTTTTCCTTGTATTTCACTCAGCTTTTATTCTAGAAATCTGGATACTATACCACTGTCTATATATATGTTAAATAATGATATAGCTTCATTTCTAATCCTGCCTTTTAAGAAGATGCAGTTTCCTTCCTTATCCCATTTAATGAGATTGATTTTTGCTTTTACTTTGTCTGAGATTAAGATCACTATCCCAGATTTTTCTACTTCCACTGAGGCATAGTATATTTTGCTCCAACTTTTTACCTTTACCCTGTGTGTATCTGCTTTAAATGTGTTTCATATAAACAACATACAGTATGATTCTGGTTTTTAATCCATTCTGCTATTCACTTCTGTTTTATGGGACAGTTCATCTCCATTCACATTTGCAGTTAAAATGACTAATCCTATATTTCCCTCCATACTTTCTTTCTCCATTTATATTTATCTCTTTTCCTTTTCTCTTATTCCTCCTCACCAAAATTTTACTACCTTTCCACTGTGACTTTTCTTTTACAAATTTAACTTTCAGTTTATTTTCACTTATATCTTCTCTTCCCTTTTATCAGTCCCTGCTTCCCCAATCTTTCCCTTTCCCAGTCACCCCCTTCCTTGTAGTTTGTTAGATTTTGCACCCAATTTGGAAAGTATTTTATAGATTCATTGGGTTTAACTTATTGAATAAGATTTACTCAGCATTCACATTCTCCCTTCTTTCTCTATAAAATTATAAATCTTTGTGCCTCTTCCCTTGGTGCTATTTATCACTCTGATATTATTAATCAATTATTATTAATCACAGTTTGATTATTGGATTATTTAATAAACTCCTATTGTAATCAAGATATCACAGATTGTTTACTTGATTGCTTGATAAGCAGCATTGACTCAAATTACATCAAATTATAATTATAACCATTTTTTACCTTATCCCCTTATTCAAGTATATTTCAAGTACATACAGTCCTTCTCACAAGTCAAAGTATCATGCAAAGTAATATCATTTCTTGAACTATTTGTGCCTCTCCCTCCAGGTCTTTATTCCTTCTTGTCTTACCTCCTGCCCTCTCCACCCAAGGTATTTAACACCTTGTTAAGTGAAGCAAGGCCTATTGTCTCTCTCACTTTACACCCCAACCCTCCCCACCCACAGTATTTAACCCCTTGTTAAGTGAAGCACTGGATGTAGATCTAATTAACCATAAGAATCTTGAAGATTCATAAGCACTGGATGGTTCTGGAGGTCTTACCTGAGAATTCTACAAATGATCCTAACTAACAGAGACACTGTCTCAGGTCCTTCCAGTTTATGATGCCCTCATTAGACAAGGTGCATAGCATCTTGTGATTAAAGTGAGTCATAGCATAATGAGACACTTAAGTTGAAGTTAACACTCCTGATTATTTTTTTCCTCCCAGGGCTTTTTTTTCTGGAACATAATGATTTGATCTTGCATCTCTTCAACTGAGAGACAAGACCCAATTATATCCTTTAGGTTCATTCTCTTCAATTACATGCTACCTCTAATTTTCCTTAGAGATGCAAAATTCTAAAGAATGTGAAGTGTTATATCTTCCCTTTTAGGGTTACATACAACTTGATAGTCAACCAACATTTGTTTAAAACAGTTTTAATTTTTCAGTTATCTTTTCACTTACCATTTTTTATGCAACTATTTTGTCCTGTATTTGGCAATTGAATTCACTGTTCAGTTCTGGTCTTTTTGTCAAGAAATTCTGGAAATCCTATATTTCACTGAACATCCATCTTTTTTTTCCCCTGATGATATATGCTGAATTTTTCAAGGTAGTACATTCTGGGTTGTAATCCCAGGTCCTTAGCTCTCTGAAATATGTTATTCCAGTTCTTCCAATCCTTTAGTATTGAGGCTTAATATGTCCTGTGTTAGTCTGATTGTATTCCCTTTATATTTGAATTGTTTTCTTCTTACTGTTTGCAATATCCTCTCTTTTATTTGAAGATTCTGGAATTTGGCTATTACATTCCTTGGGGTTTTTATCCTGGGGTGACTTTCTGAAGGGGTTTTGTAGATTCTTTCAATGGTTATATTGTTATCTTGTTCTTTTAGATTTGGGCAGTTTTCCCTTATAATTTCCTGCAAGATGTTTTCAAGGTTCTTTTGTTGTTCTAGGCTAATATTCCAATGATTCATAGAATGTCTCTCCTGGGTCTATTTTCTAGGTCATTTGTTTTCCCTAAAGGTACTTTACATTTTCTTCAGGTTTTTAGCCTTTTAATTTTGTTTGATGGAATCTTGAATATTGTAGATTCATTGGTCTTTAATTGTTCAATTCTAATTTTTAGGGTTCTATTTTCTTCAATTAGCTTTTGTGTTTCCTTTTCCAGTTGATTATTTTTGCTTTTAACAGAGCTGATTTCTGTGGTCAACTTTTCACAATTTTCCTTCATGACTTTCATTTCTTTTATTCTATTTTTTTCTTCTTCCTCTCTTCTATGTTTTCTAAATTCCTTTTTTAAGCTCTTTGAAGAGCTTTTGTATTTGAGTCCAATTTATAGACTGCTTTGATACTTGCCCTGTGAGTGATTTTTCACTGTTTTCTTCTTCAGACATGTCATTGCTGTCATCTTTGTCTGTAAAGTAGTTTTCTATATCAAGTACTCTTAGCCTTTTTGTTCATTTTTTCTGTTTATTTCTGCTCCTGGGGTATATGGAGTAAAGATCCAACCTTTATTTTGCTTGAGTTGGGGGACTGGTCCCTGGCTTCTTGTTGGTCAAGATGTTGCCTATGTAGTCCAGGCCTTGCCTTTACAAAGTTTTGTTTTTTTTTTTTTTCCCTTCCTTTATGCCCAGGTTCTGACTTAATAGAGGATTGTTCCAAATCCAGTCCTGTCTTTTACTCTGGTGTTTTCAGGATTCAGACTTGTTTTTTTATAGTGTTGGGATCCTTCCTGCTGGTTTGCTATCTATCTGCTAGGACATCTGTTATTATTAATCTGTTGGGATCTGGATTGCATTGTGGCTAAAAGCCTCCTGCTGACTTTCCCTGCTTTCCCATCTCTTGGACTTTACTTCCCCTTTTCCCCCAAAGAGACAGACCTTCAGCAAAGATCCTCCATGATGTCTACAGTTGAAAACATCTTTGAATCTTCTCTTCTTCTTGGTGTAGTGTCAACGCCAGAGTAGAGGTTTCATTTATCTTTGGTAGGGAAAGGCTCCGGGAGCATATTACCTTTGTTCAACCATCTTGGTTCTGAACCAGAATTTTCTCAGCTCTGCCTCCTTGATGATTTCTTAATCACCAGGTTCTGTTTTTTGAACATGACTTTCAGCTAGTCCAATAATTGTTATATTATCTGTCTGGAATCTACTTTCCAGGTCAGTTGTTTTTCAAATTTTAGTATTTTATATTTATTTCTATTTATCTGTCTATCTTTCTATCTATCTATCAAAGTATTTATTTATTTATTTAATCAATTGTATTTTAAATGAAGCTGCTATCTTTTTTCCATTCCTTGGATTGTTTTTTTTCTAAATAATTTATTTTCTTCTTTCTATTTTGGTGCTTTGTTTTTCTTGTATTTTTTCCCGATTTTTCTCTGTGATTTTTAAAATTCTTTTTGAACTGCTCCAAGAAGTTTTGGGAGGCTAAAACCCAATTCATATACTCCTCTATAGCTTCTCATGCAATACTTCTGTAATATTCTGTTCTGCCTACCCTTGTCTCTAAGATAACTTTCTATAGTCGCAGCTTTTCTCTGACTTTTTGTACTCATCTTGAATAAGCTGAGTAAGCTTCAACAATCTGCTTGTGTTGAGGGGAGAGGCGCACTTGCAGATCTTCCCCACAAAATACTTAAAGGCTTGCTCTCTAGACTAGGTCAGTCCAGCCCGGTCATGCTGAATGAACAGGGCATCTTTGATACTTATATTGGAGGCCTCTCAACTGACCAGCAGTAGTAGCAAGACCCCAAAGACCTCTGCTACAGATTTATCCTGGAACTGAGAAGTTCCAGCTGGTCTCTTCCATATCCAGCCTGAGTGCTACTGCCCCAAGGCATACTTCAAGAGTCATTCCACTTAAAGTAACAGTAGACAATATTGAATACTTGGGAATCTACCTCACAAGACAAACCCAGAAAGTGTATGAACAAAATTACAAAAAACTTCTCACCCTAATAATGTTGGATCTAAATAATTGGAAAAATATCAATTCCTCTTTGTTAGGTTGAGCTAATATACTACCAATGACAATTCAACCCAAATTAAATTACATATTCAGTGCCATACCAATCAAACTACCAGATAACTTCTTTACTGAGCCACAAAAAATAGCAACAAATTTTTTGAGAAGCAACAAAAGTCAAGAATAGGGAATGATGACAAAAAATGTAAAGGAAAGTGGTCTAGTTCTACCAGATCAAATGCTATACTATAAAGCAGCAGTCATCAAAACTGCCTGGTACCAGTTATAAAATAGAGTAATTGATTAGTGGATTAGGATAGGTTCAAAAGAAACAGTATTAAATGACACCAGAAATCTACAGACAAACCCAAAGATATTACCTTCTGAGATATGAACTTACTATTTGACAAAAATTGTTGAGAAAACTGGAAAATAGTATGGCAAAAATAAGGCATATGTCCACATCTCAATCCCTATGTCAAAATAAGCTCCAACTGGGTGCAGGATTTAGACATAAAAGGCAACACCATAGATCAATTAATAGTCTAAAAATTCTCTATCATATCTATGAAGAAGGGAAAAATCTATAACCAAGCAAGAAATTATTAACTATAAATTGCAAAAAGAATTATTTTGACAATATTAAATTTCAAAAGATTTTGCACTTGTAAAATAGATGCTGTCAAAATTAGAAGGAAAACAGAAAGCTGGGAAATAAGGTTCACAATTAGGATTTCTGATGAAAGTCTCATTTCTTTTTTTTTCTAACACCACCAGCTGTGTCTCAGGTGGGTCACATTTTTAATAAGTCCATCACAAAAGCTACTTCCATATTTTTCCATTGCTGATGGCAACTCCCTCCATTCATACCTTCCCACTACTATGTAATATATTTTCTCTCTCTGTTCTCTCTGTCCTTCTTCTAAAATGTGCTATAGGGTAGCTAAGTGGCACACTGGATTGATCACCAGCCTTACTTGATTTTTAAAATATTTTTTTGAGCCCTGTCAAAGTCTGAGCCCAATTTCCGTTTTTCTTGGAGTCTTTAGATACAGGAACTTGTACTTCCTCATCTTCAGATTGAGTATTTTGATCTTTCTTGGGATCATAGACAATGTATTTCTCAATGGTGTTCCACCTTTTTGTCTGTTTACTGATTTCTCCAGTCTGTGCCTAGTTTTAGGATGCTTCCTGAGCTTTTGAGGGCTATTGGTACACCATGTCCCCCAAGGATCTCAGTGTGTGAAACTCTGACTTCCCTCATGCTCTTTGAATGACCAAAAGTGCACCCCTCTGCCACAAGGCTGATGTGGGGGGCCTGCTGTTCTGGGGGGGGGGTAGACTGAGATCAGTATCTGAATGTGGTCAGAGTCCCAGAGTCCTTTTCCAGGTACAGAAAGACAGACCTCTGAATTCTCTGTCCACTTCCCTCCCTTCAGTGGCCTGAGCACTCAAGGCTCAGGTTGCCTGGGGGCTCCTGCTTACTGGCACCATGCCTGTTTCTGCTTCCCAGATATGGGCTGCCATGGGGCCACTGCTGCTGTGCTGACCACACTACTACTGCCCTGAGGATCTGGGCTTTGCTTGCTAGCTTGGCAGAGGTCCCTTCTGCCGATCCTCCAATTATTATCTAATAGATTTGCTGTGGTACTTATAAAAGTTCATTATAGAAATTTGCTCTAAAAGGAAAACGAGGTACACAGTTATATCATAAGAGAGGGAAGAACTCCCTGATATAGGAAGGAAAAAAAAATCTGTTAGGAAAATAAATTCCTTTGGCTGTTTAATGCCAGGTATAAATCATATCTGTCAACCAATCATGTAGTCAGGGAGAGTTAAAGTCAAGGTTTAGGATTAACTATAGGAAAATGGGGAATAGAATCAGAAAAAAATAATACTTAGGGCATGTCCTAGGTCATTCCAAAAATCTTTCTCAGACAATGACATTCCCCCCCTTTTTTTAGTTTTTTTTTTTTTGTTTTTTGTTTTTTTTTTTTGCTAGGCATTGGGGTTAAGTGGCTTGGCCAAGGCAACAAGGTTACACAGCTAGGTAATTATTGTGTCTGAGGCTGGATTTGAACTCAGGTACTCCTGACTCCAAGGCTGGTACGTTATCTACTATGCCACCTAGCTGCCCAGACATTCACCTTTAAGCAGGATTGCAATACACACTTTTTTTTTTTTTTTTACTATTGACTTTAGAACAATTCAGACCATTGTCCAAAGTGATAAAAGATCAAAACAACAGTAAACTTCCATCCCAGGATTTTTTACCTTGCATAACAAATTTTCACTAACCCCAATTTAAGACTTGAATACCTTTCCTGATATTTCACTAACAGTTAACATTTCATTATTACTTTTCTTATAAATTCTAACTCCCTATATTCTGAAACTTCAGGCATATATCAAATACCTAATAGTTGACTCATCACTAATATGTTGAAGCTACATCTTCAAATCACTTATATGCTTTCATCAATGGTCCAGATTTTCCTAATGAAAATTTGCTATAATAATTATTAATAACTGATTCAGACTAAATATATATATATATATATTTATTTAATAATTTTCAAATATCCATTTTTAATCTCATCCTTTTTTAAATTTTAGCCAGTGGGGTCAAGTGATTTGCCCAAGATCATATAAGCTAGACAATTATTAAGTGTCTGAGTTCAAATTTGAGCTCAGGTCTTCCTGACTACAGGGCCAATGTTCTATCCTCTGCTCCACATAGCTGCCCCTAATCACATATTTTTAAAAGCCCAATTTATGTAAAATAGCAACCTAATTTAAAGGGAAGATTTTGTCCAATAGCATTTCAGTTTTATAATGTTCTTTCAAATTTCACAATATAAATTTAGAAATACAATACAATTCAGTATTACAATGATAACACAAACATTAAATTTCAGATGAAATCAATGCATTTCCAAATTATCACATATAAAATCATTGATCTTGTTACCTTTTGCATTTAAAAACCACTTTAGATTCTGAATGTCTCTCTAAGAATTTTGGAATTGGAGCAGCAAGGTGGTGCTGCACATAGAGTTCAAATCCAGCCTCAGACACATAATAATTACCTAGCTATGTGACATTGGGCAAGTGACTTAAACACATTGCCTTATTTTTTTTAATTAAAAAAAAAGAACTTTGGAATTGATTGTGCAGCATAGGAGACACTGACTCTTAATATGGTGTGCCCTCATCAGTGAGGGTGTTACACTCTATGAGGAAGGAAGAATGAAAGTACCTCAAAGGAAATATGACATGTATAAGTTTAGAGCACCCACCCCAGGTATTCACATTTGTGTCACACCTGTGGTAGAGCATTCTGAATTCATATTTGTCTCATCAGTCACTGTCTATAAAATAGTGATATTGTTTTGGTCTTATACTTTTTTTTTAGGTTTTTTGCAAGGCATTGGGTTTAAGTGCCTTGCCCAAGGCCACACAGCTAGGTAATTATTAAGTGTCTGAGGCATGATTTGAACTCAGGAACTCCTGACTCCAAGGCCAGTGCTCTATCCACTGTGACACCTAGCCATCCCCTGTTTTGGTCTTTTTCAATAAAGAAGGACAAGAATCAACCAACCAGGAATTATAAGTTATGGAAGATTTGCATTCAGTTAAAGGAATAATAATAATAATAATGTAGTTTGACATATAAAAGTCTCATTGTCAAACAGTTTGCAATCATTATATCAATTTGACCTCACAACAACAGCTCTGAGAGGTAGGTGCCACTATTATATTTCTCTTTACAATTAAAGAAACTGAACAGAAATAAATAATTGACCTAAAATTGCATAATTAATAAGTTTTACAACTGTAATAAGAGCAGGTTAGCTTCAGCAAGGGCTGACTCTCCCACTTAATGTTGCCATGCTAGGTACTGCCATGGGCACCCCAGATTCCCCCAAGATGCTGCTGGGTGGGCATGCTGAGGAATGGCCTTGCCCTGGAGCCACTGACTAACTGGGCTTGGGAGACAGCTACAGCAGAGGCATTGTGTGGCTGCTGCAAGAACACTTCATTTGGTGGTTGTTCCTAATGACAGAGCAAAGAGAATGCTAACCTTGGGCCCTGACCCCTCCACCACCACTCCTACACCAGATACTTATAGCCCCTGCTGGGCTGCAGCGTCTTGCTGCTCCTGGGGCAAAGTGGGCAAGACGTCTTAATGGGGTGCACTGAAAGGTCCTGTGGCACAGAGCTGTTGGGATCACTGTCAGTGTGTGGCCCCACTGTGGTTATGGTCCCTTTAAAGCTTCCCTACAATTCTTTAACATTCCCTTTTCTTAACCTCATCTGAACGAGAGGAGTTAACAGAGAAACATGGATGCAGTGGTCTTGCTAACAGCTCTCAAAACTGAGATATACACAGGACGTTTTTTGGGGGGGCAGGGTACAATAGGAAGTACAGAAGGAGTTCCTGAATATCCCCATTCTCTTTCCATTCTTCTCTTGAGCTAAATCATGTTGGGATTGTGGGGAAGATTCCTAAGTACTTTCTCAAGTCCTTTTCCTTTTTCAGTATCTAACTTTATTTAAAGGAATTATATTTTCTTTTCCTAATGGTCTAGAAGGGACTCTGGGATAAAATGGGATAAAACCATTTCCAGGAAGGGTTAACACGAAGTTACAATTTACCTATTTTTTTTCTTTACTTTGTTCAGTCTGGGCTTTCTGCCAAGTACATTGCCTTCATTGCCCTAGAATAATGACACTATTAATCTTGCCAATTACTTTATAAAAACTTTTGTAAGATTTAATCCTTATTTTGCCTTAAAGAAAACTCTTCAGAGTGGTATGCCAAAACCTGCATGTTACAGAAAGGAAGGAGTTTCTGGAATTATTCCAGAATTATTCCAGTCTTAAAATGTTTAATTTCTAAACACAATGATTAATATCAAAATATTCCAAATCTGCTACGATGTTTTAGTAGTTCTACAACTTTGATTATCCAACTTCATTTCTGTAGTTTCAACTTGGTCAGTATTGTATTGACAGGGAAAAAAGACTTAAGTGTTATACTTTTGTAAAAAATTTTTTAAGTCTTTTCTCCTTTTCTTAATGGGGCTTCCATGGGCAAGCGCCAATTTCCTCATTCAGAAATAAATTCATTTTCTGTTTGTGTTCTATCTCTCTTTTCTCTAGCTTGCTTTGTGCAGCTCCAACCATCCCCAAGTTTTGATCCAGTTGAAAAGTTAGCATTCCATTTTAAGCTAACACATTACAAATAGAAATTGATTTATTAAAATTGAAAAGCATCATGGTAAATTATTTCTATTGTTTAATATATGCAAACAGAAATTTACTTATTTTATTCAAACTTAGTTTAATGTAGTACTTCATGTAAGGCTATTTTTTCTCACATATATTTCTGTTGAATTAATCAGAAATTCTGAAAAATATGTATTAAAACTTTACATTAATTTCTTCTTTCTCCTCTGTATTCTTGCTATTCTTCATATTTTAAGAATATTACATTTTCACAAGCATTTATTAGTATTATTTTACATTACTTTTCAGAGTAATATATGTCATATCTTTTATTGATAATATCTCTTAAACTTGAAATGATTTTATTTCTGATTATTTTTGTACCTTTTGTCTTATATTCATCTAAAATAAATTAGAGCTTGTTTTATTCCTTCATTTTCATTTGATATGTATTTTTAAATTTTGAATATATTCGTACCTATAATTGCTTGGGTTTTTTTATCCATGATTCTAACATATTATTTTCATTGTTAATTTAAACCTTTTATATGTAAGGTTATAATTCATAAGTTTATGGAATTTTTAACACATGAATAACATATACATATAATATTATGCTTTCACTTCATATTCATTGGTGTTATATTGAATTTATTGATTTTAATATTTTTATTTGTGACTTCCTTTTATCTATCACCTATTTCATTATTGGTCATCAGAAACATTTATTTGTGATACACCTTAAAAAGAAGTGAATGTTTCTTCTTAAGTAAATTTTCTTATTATTTTTTTTGCATTCTAGAATTCTCTAAAAACTATTCTCTTGAATGATAATTCGAATGGAGGCAACAATTTGTAGAAGGACACATTGTAAAAACCTGATTTTTGTTGGGGGTGGAGGGGGAAATTTGAACCTGTCTTTTTTCCCCCTTTTCCTTTATACAATCTGAAGTCATACCAATAGTTCTTTAAAGAATCCCTGTTTCGTCCACCATGAGGCATACCTTCCTGTAGTTACAGAAATTTCCTACTTCCTAATAGAAATTAAAAACTAAATATTTGACCTTATCTTGGAAAAGCTAGTTAGAAACTATAAATCACTAGCTAAGTGCTCTTTATGCTTTGAGATTCCTCTGTATTAGTCTATGAACTTCAATAGTGGTTCAGTAAAGAGTATATGAAATGCCTTCTCTTGACATACACCTTTATTTCTCCTATGGAATTAGCTTGGTAGGGAGGTGGAGTTTTATGCTGGTATCCCTTAGATTGCTTCACTCTCAGAGACCCTCCTTTCCTTATCTCTATCAGTCAGAGAATGTTTAACTTTTGGGATAGGGAAAAAATAAGCACATTTATTACTGCCTAGACATAACTCCCTAAAAAAATACCTTCCAGTTCTTATTCTTTTGTTATTATTAATGTTTAACTTTTTTGCCACTTGGTCAGTTTATTTTGAAGTTATTTAAAACAAATTCTTTAAATTCTTCAATTATATTGAATAAGTAGTTATTTTCTTTTATTTTTAGATTAGACTTTGTAGACTTTTTAAAAATTTATGTTAGGAAACAACCTACAATTTTTGTTTCTCTTTTTTGTTTTGTTTTCCTTAGTACAGTTTCTGACACATAGTAGGAACTTAATGTTTACTAATAAATCAAAAGCTGCCTTTTCCTCTAATTTCTTGTACTCAAAAGTAATTATCTTTTAACTTTCTTTGAAAATTAGTTTTCTGTTTGGTTCCTACAAAACAATTTATTTTCTGCTATAATTCTGAAGTTAGATTGCACTGTTTCTTCTTAAATTAAACTTTTCCCCCTTTTTTCACTTGATCTGATGAAAGTTCTTTACAAATGGACTTTTCATTCATATTCCATTATTTATGGGCTATTTTTTTATGAGTCTCTTGGAATGTGCATGAGTTTTCTTTTTTCTTCCAGGACATTTCTTAGGAATATCTATAATACTTAGATTATTTATACTCATCTAATATTCAAATTAAATATTTTTTCTTTCATAAGTGACTACTGGGTTTTTCTAATCTTTGATTTCTTTACAAAAAAAAAAAAACTTTGGGGAAGCAAGGTGGTGCAGTGGATAGAGCACGGACCCTGGAATCAGAAGTACCTGATTTTAACTCCAGCCTCAGACACTTAATAATTACCTAGCTGTGTGGCCTTGGGCAAGCCACTTAACTCCATTTGCCTTGCAAAAAGTACTAAAAAAGAAAAAAAGAACTGGTAATTTTTTTTGGCTCATCAATTTTAAAAATTTATTTTCAAAGAATTTACTCATTTGGATAGCATTTAATACCTCTTTTTTAGAATTTCTCTAGTTTCCACGTTGACTTGCAGATTTCTTCCTTAATGTGTCTGAATGCCTCTCCTTGATTATTAATTATCTTCCTTTCTTGCTCTTATCATTCTTCTGAATCAATTGCTCCATTAAGTTTGTCAAATTCCTATTATCTGGTGCGAGATATTGTGTGTGTGTAAGTTTAGGGTATAGTCTCAAAGAAATTGCTGCGTTGCCTTAAAACCTATCAAAAACATATTAAGTCAATTTCCTTTGCTATGAATTGCTTCTTCCCTTAGGTATTTCTATATTTCAAATGGATAATATTTTTTTCTTCATTGAAGACATGACACTATAATATTCATTTCACGTTAATTATTTGGAACAACATTTTCTCTCCTGAGTCTCTTAATTATTTCATGATAATATCTTCATCTCTTTTCTTAGAATCTCACACGGGTTAATCTCTTTTACAGAGAGTATCTCAAAGGGCTCTGTCCTAGCTTTTCTCTCTCTTTCTATAGTACTTCGCTTTGTGATCTCATCCAAAGAATTAAATCATCATTGCTATCCTAATTATTCTTAAATCTATCAATACAGCTCTAACCTCTCTATATTGATATTCAGTTTGTCATCTCTAAGAACCTTTAGTATATCTCAAATTGAATGAATAGATCCAATTCAACATGTCCAAATTTGAACTCATTATCTTTCCTAAAATTTTCTTGTCTTACAAATTTATTATTGTCAAGGGTACAACCATTTTCTTCAATGCCCAAGGTTCACAACCCAGATGTCATCCTCAACTCTTCACTTTCTCTCTTCCCATATTCAATATATTGCAAAATCCTGACTATTTTATTTTTTCAATATCACTTAAATATTATTTTATTTCTCCTGTGATTTTTACACCACCCTAATTCAGATATTTATCACCTAATTCTTGAATTATTGTAATCGTCTACCTGTTAGTTTACTTGCTACATCTTTCTCCACTTGAATCCATTCTCCATTCATCTAACAACAGGACCTTCCAAAACTTTTGCCATATTCAATAAATTCCAGGGACTCCCTATCATCTGCAAGATCAAATAAAAATATTTTTTTGGTCATTAATTGTCCTTTATTACCTAGTCCCCTCCAATTTTTCAGACTTACATCTCACATTTCTCCCAGCCTCACTTATTTTTCAATCCAATGACATTGGGTTTCTTACTGTTTCATGACAAAGAATCTTTGTGTTATGCTTCAGGCATTTTCTTTGGTCATGGATGGCATACATTTCTTGCTCATTTCTAACTCCTGCTTTTATTTCAAGTCTGTAATAAAATCCCACCATCTAAAGAAAGCCCTACCCGATTCCCTTTAGTTCTAGTTCCTTCTCTCTTAGTTATTTGTGATCTATCAATCAATCATATCTCTCTATCTTTCCATCTACATACATATATTACATATATATTACCTTATATATACATATGAGTTTGTCATTAAATTATGAGTTCTTCAAAAGCAAAGATTGTCTTTTGCTATTCTTTTTATCCTCAGTGTTTAGCACATTTCCTGTAATATAAATGGCTATTAATAAAAGCTTATTGATTGAATAATAAAATTCATTAAAGTAATATGTGGAGTCACAGCAGATCAGTAGCACATTTGAATAAGAATAAATATAAATTTGCAGCTTTAAATGTCATTAGAGAATCAACAGTGTGATATAACAACTCACTACCTATTAGTCATTTCTAAATGGAAGTCTCACTGGGATCTCAAACTCAACTTATTTAAAGTGAAGTCATTATTTCTCTTTCAAAATCCGTACCTCTTCCTTACTCTCCCACTTTCTGTCTTTAATAAAACCTGAGGGAACGAAAAGATGGTATCATAATTTCAAAATTATCCACATCTGTTTGTCTCACTCCTTACATTCAATAAGTTGCCAAATTTTGTTAATTGTACACCCATCTCTTGAATGCACCACCCCCTTCTCACATTCTCACATATCACCATCTACTTAACATTCTCTCATTTGGCCTCACATAATAACTTACCTTCCTGTCTCATCTTTATCCTTACCTACCCACGCTTTTTATGCTTGCCAAAATAACATTCCTATATAGAGATATTATTAATGAACATTTGAGATGAGAAAATTGAAGCTGAGAAAGAATTAATGAATATATCTATATCTATATCTATATCTATATCTATATCTATATCTATATCTATATCTATATCTATATATCTATATATCTATATCTATATCTATATCTATATCTATATCTATATCTATATATCTATATATCTATATATCTATATCCATCCAAAAGGTACCAGAGGCAGAATTCCCACCTATTTCTGAGCTGACTCAATGTTTAATTCAATCAAATTTAAGGAAACAAGTATTTATTGAGCACTAATTATTGTCCAGGAAATGTACTTGAACCAGAGGGTACTAATACACAAATGAAATATTGCTTGTCTTCCAGTATCTTCTAGCTTATCAGGGTGAAGTGACATGAGTGTAAATAATTATAAACTAAGAAAAATTGAGGTAGGAGAAAGAATTCACATCTGAGCATGATCCAGAATAATTACCTGGGGGAGCTGCCACCCAAATTAACATATGAAAGATTTTAAGGAATGATACTGAGAGACCAGTATAAGGATAGAGGAAAAGTTCAACAAAGGCACATAGCAGAGCAATGGACTATCAATTAAAGGGAACATAGAGTTCCCAAAAAAGTGATTTGAAATAATGATAGAATTATAGGGAAAAGTCAGTTTGTACAGAAACTGACAGCCTAGAGCATGGAGATGAATTTTATAAGATGAAATTCAATAGGGATCAACATAAGGACTCATCCTTAAGTTAATAAATATATGTATAATATCTACAACTATAAGGTGAAGGAGGTTCTTTTAGATAGAAGTTTATCTGATAAAATGATCTGGGAGTTTTTAATGTACTTTAAGGTCAATATGAGTCGCAGTCAACAAGCACTTATTAAGCATTTACTATGTGCCTGAAATACATATAAAAGTAAAAAATTTTTTTTTTCTGCTCTCAAGGGGCTTACATATTAATGGGAGAAGACAATACATAAAAAAGTGAGTAAGAGGGGCTGTATCCAGTAAGGAGGGAAGGGAAGATGGAGAAAAGACATATTTTTGTTTCTTTTCTTAATACCCCAAAGTTATATTAATCAATAGAATAATAAGATCATATTTAATTATTCTAAAAGTGGTGTTCGATCAAGATTGAAATGTCGAGATACCCTGTCCTTTTTACAGAATATCTGCCATTTCTCAACTTGATGTAGAACAGGAAGTAGCAAAAATATATTTGAAATTACCTAGTTGTGTGACCTTGGGCAAGTCACTTAACCCCATTGCCTGGCATAAAACAAGACATACACACACATACTTACATATATATATATATATATATATATATATATATATATATACATATATATATTTATATATATTTATATACAACATAATATACATATATTACACACACATATATAATATATATATATATAATTATATATATATATATATATATATATATTTGGAACCACTTCCCATTTTCATCTTTATTCATCTTATCATCACCTTGCAAGATGATTTTTTTATTAGTTCAAGTACCTATATGATCTCATTGAAGACTTCAGTTGATGAAAATAATATTCAGCATTTAGCAATATATTGCCTTTAAAAGAAAATACTTTTGAACCCAAACCTGGCTCAAAACAGTCAAGCTGATGCCAGTGTTACCTGACAAACAAAATACCTAATCATATAGGATCCTGAAGTAGGAGGTGTTAATATCTTCCCCTCTCACACATCATTTAGTAGATCATATACAATTTTAAATAAATTTGATAAACTAAAGAGTATCTAAAGGAAGACAACCAATTTTCTGCTGACTATGAATCAGTTGAAAGCACTGGACATTTTCAGATAAATCAGGAGTAGAAATGATAGTTGTATTCAAGTATTTGAAGAACTATTAAGAATAAGATTAGATTTGTTCTGTTTGACCCAAACAAAAGGAAGAAAAACCACTAAAACATTAAGTGGACATTACAGAATTTAGATTTAATTTCAAGTAAAGAACTTCCTAAAACTTTGAATGTCCAAAACTGAAATAGCTACCCTGAGAGTTGATAGATTCCCCCTTTTGAAGATATTCTAGCAGGATGAATGGCTATTTGTCAATATAGTTTTTGTGTATGTATTTTACTGATGGTCTCCAAAATATTTTCCAATTTCCAAATACTTTGGTTAAAATAGTATCTATCTGATTTAGCATAATAAAAGAAAAATATGGATTTTTCAGACTTTCACAAAGGAGAGAGTTTCCAGAATATAAATTATTTTCTCTATACTTGCAATTCCTTATGCTTTAAATGTTTTCTGCATGCTATCTGTACTCTACCTGCAGTGCCAAACTGTCTGGGGCATACATAAGATATACAATTATTTATGTGATGGTTTGACCCTGATCTCAGGCAACTTCCTTAAATGATCACATCTTCCTTCTTTTTCCTACCTACCCCCTAGGTAGAAGTTCAAGGAACATTTGGCAACTCTAAATATGTTGGTCTTTTGTGTGCTTGCATGGTGCGACAGTCTATTGATCTTAATAGCTTTACTTCCCAGGAATCTTCCACTTGTTCTCCTTTTATTTCTATTATTCTTGATCTTTTTGACATAAAATTAGAAAATAAAGTATAGGTTTTAAATGTATACTGACAGCATATGCTATTTATTTTGTGGACTGAATATATTGTTCTACCGCTATTTCCTCCAGTTCAAGAAATTGGATGGCATTGTTAAAACAAAAAATAAATTTGGACAAAATAAAGGAATTTTATTCATCCCATGAGGTTATTTAAGAGCCCATTCACATACAGCAAACTATCCAAATATATTTGTGATCATTTGAACAATTTAATACTTATTAAAAATTAAATCAATAATGTAATTAAGTTAAATTTATATGCATTTAAGATTATATTTTAACAATATAGTAAATTGTAGTAATGTGGGCTACAGAGAAAACAAAACAATAAATATTTAACTGAATTCAAGTCTTTAGAAGGAATATTTATATTTGTACTGTTTGAAAATATAGTTATGTAGGAGGTGATATTCATTCAAAATAATGTGAAAATCATGTTTGTCATGTAAGGCTGATTACAAAAGAAAAAAGCAGAAAATAATGATTCAGAACAATAAATATGTTTTAAAATACCATGAAAGAAATATTCTAAGTAATTATTTTAAGTTTACTTGTAAGTTTAAGTTTACCTTAAACACTGAAAGAATAATTTTACATAAACAAATGTTTATCAAACATTGGATGAACAGACTTTACAGAAAAGCTTCTGACAAGAGACATGAGAAGAAACATAATTTGGTGTCCCAAGATCAAAATTTCTTGGTAAAAAGTAAAATTAAAAAATTAAATTTTAATCAGTCATTCTAGAGTTCTGTACATGTGACACCAAACATAAGTACATACACCAACAATCTCCAGCACAAAAACAGATTGTGTGGCAAAAGTCTGAATATTTGAAACTCTGAATATATTTTCCCTCAAAAAAATGGTGGATAGATTATTAATAGAAATCACAATAGTCTATTAATCTCAAATAGTAGCAAAAAAGACTAACAAAATTAATTTAAATTTAAAATATTTTCTCACTGAATAGATAAGCAAGGCTATAGAATTTTAAATACTTTGGTAAACTCAAAGACAGAACCTTGGTTTAGCATTTTTTTTAAAAAAGCATATCAATTAGATATTTCCAAATATAATACCGTCTTGTTCTTTGCAGTACTAGAATGCAGATGGTTGATGATATTAACCTATCATTCACCCTACCTCACTTATAGTGACAAGATGCCATACCCAAATACCTTAAACAGGTTTTGGACACTTCTCAGATGAAGCAAGCTATGATTATAAACTGAAAGTTAATAGTTTTATTTTAACTAATTTAAAAATTGAAAGCCAATAAATGAATTAGAAAGATGTTTCACAGTGTTTCATTTTGCTGATCTACTTGCCCTGTAAGGCACAAGGAAATCATTGATTTAATTTGCATTTTCTAAATGAAGACATAATATGTGCTTTATTTAGAATTTGTGAAATTAGGTCCATTATGGGTCAAGGAAGAAAGGGCAGAAGCAAACATAGTTGTCTTGGCACTCACAAAGTCATTGTCCACTGGGGGACCATAGGACCAAAGAAGAGTGTGAGCTGGTACTGAAAAGACCTACTTGGGAGGCAGCTCCATACCTGAGCCTTGGAGTCAGGGATCTCTTTTACCTGAAGAGGTACAGGTGAAGGGAGAGAACTATTCCAGGGACTAGGAATCTGTGTCAAGGCAAGGAATAGGAGATGCAATATCCTGAGACTTACGCCATGGAGGAAGAGAAGAGGAAAAATAATCAGGTGGGGAAGAAGATGTAAAAGATACTTTATGGAGTGGGGGAGAATGGACCAGAAACCTGGGGTTTTAGGATGTTGGTACCCTGGAAGCTCAGGGGCAAGGAAGGTGGCTTCAGACTGAAATACCTAGAAGGCACCCAAGCAGTGAGTGAGACAGGCCTGAAGGAGAGGAGGATGGCATATAATTTCACTGCAAGGGGCATCAAGAGTAAAACTTGGGGGTGGAGGAGTCAAGACAATCCTGGATAACTAACCTTTTTCAGGAGCAGGAAATGGACATGATTTCCATAAAGGAAATTGAGAAGGAGTAATTGGATTGGGGAATAACTTTACAGATGAATAAATCAAGATCAATAAGTTATTTATAATCGGTGCCCCCTTCTTGAGTGACCAGTCTATCCAAAAACGAGACCACTCCAGAATGAGACTGGGTGACTCCTAACCCCTGCTTGTCCAATAGGACAAGAATGGGTCATATTCTGAGGAAGTGTGCAGCAACTTCCTTCCTCCAAGTATGAAGAGAGGGTGGTTAACTCCAGAAATGTCCTGGGGACCTGACTCAAGCATCAAAATAGCTAAGAAGAAGAGTTCCATGTGTGGAAAATATGTCAGAGAGGACAGAGTACCAGGAGGGATTGGGATAGAACTAGGTATCTGGGGTTGTAAATTCTGGTAATTTAGCTTAGAACTTCCAATCAAGTCCCTGAGAACATGCTAAACCTCAGTCTTGATCTCCTCTTCTTCCTTTTCCACTTGGCTGTAAGAGGACTGTGAGTTTCAAAGAGTCTAAAGTATTTTGAAATTCCAACTAGCCTCCTGGGGTTATAACCAGAATAGATGTCATTACCAACTACATGAGAACCAAAGGCAAACTGGAGAGGATGAAGACATGCAGTTGAGGATTTACAAGGAATCCAAGAGTAAAAAAAGGCTTAAGAGGGACCATTTTAAAGAATCCAAAAAAAAAGCATTTCCAGGATCTATAAGTTACCCCTATTGACACGTGATCTCAGATATTGGGTCATTAGACTCTGTATATGGGAAGGGAGGTTTTCCTATACCAATTGTACCACTGTAGTAAGTATTTGCTTCTCAAAGTTTATTAAGATTAGCTGATAATTGTTATAACAATATAATCACACGGATCAATGACATTGGGGTAAAAAAAAAACCCTCCAAAATCCCAGGGGTTTTCAGGGTTTCCAGAGTCCTGATGAGATATGACAGACCTCCGGATCTTAGTTTCTTTTTATGAATGAGAATTAGGAGATTAACTCAAAAATATGTATGCTACACTAATAAATTATTAGTTGAATTTGTGACCAGATAAGTTCTTGGCATCCAACATAGGAAAAATAAAACATGTATAAGAATGATTCCAGGGAAAATGAAATTCTTTAGATTTGGAGAAATTTAAAAATATTGAGAACATATGGAGTGTCTTCTTAAATCTCTTCTTTTTCTCTATTTAGCTTCTCATCATTCTGT
This sequence comes from Macrotis lagotis, assembly GCF_037893015.1. NCBI lineage: Eukaryota > Metazoa > Chordata > Mammalia > Peramelemorphia > Peramelidae > Macrotis > Macrotis lagotis. The sequence goes on along the minus strand of NC_133666.1, from coordinate 365,084,888 downwards.
ATTTTCTACTTAGTATTCTAGGTAAACCAGAAGAATTTATTCATGTCTAAAAGAAAAAGGGATGTAGGAGGCACCTCCTACTCCCTGGGCACTAAGGAATAACTGTTGTGCCATCCTACAGTTTGTAGACATTAAATGTATGTCCATGGGAAGTGGCTGGCTGGCTACATTTGTAAGTATCTTTATTGTTCTTCATTTTCCATTATTCCCTTTAAAAATGTGGGCTACTCATTCTGATATCTTGAAAAGGATAAAAACCACCAAGCTGGAAGAGACATCTAATTCTTCCTTTGCTTTTTGATAATAGATGAGGAAACTGAGCTCTGAAAGACTAAGTGACTAGCTAGGTGATACAACTGGTAAATGGCATGACTTGGATTTAAACCTTGATCTTCCAAAGAAATTTCTTAATACTTGCTGTTGAATACAAATAATCTTTTTAGAATGATAGTGACCAAAACATATAAATGAAAGCAAAAAACAACTTTTTTCAATTTTGATTCAGAAATGCAGTCATAGTGAATCTTGGCATTAAATTAGTGATATCATTCATTATCAGCTTCAGTGGTAGTCAACATCGTTTTCAAAAGTGGTTTAATAAACACTTAATTTGTGGAGGCAGGGGTGCCCTGGAACCAACTTCTACCAGAACAATGAGGGACTGATTACATTTTCAGTGTGAGCAGATGATGTGATGGTATTCTTAGAGAACAATATAAAACCAAATAAAATTTTACAACTTAAACAAATATTCAGGATATTAAATAAAACTACATAAATCATCTGTATTTCTCTATATATAACACTATCAATAAAACATAAAAGAAATGTAAAGAGAAATACTAATTATAATAACTATAGATGATATGAAATATTTGGGAATCTGATAAAATGAAGTCAGAGATGTTGTGAACACAAATACAAAATACCTTTCAAACAAATAAAGACATATGTAGTCACTTGAAAAAATATTAATTACTCATAGGTAGATTATAAATATAATAAAAATGAAAAATGTAAGCTAATTTACTTATTTGGTGCTATCCTAAACAAAATTCAAAAGAATTATTTTATAGACCTAGAAAAGAATGTTTACAAAATTCACATGGCAGAACAAAATTTCAAGAATATTCAGAGCATAAGAAAAAACAATTGGAATATAATCTAGCAGTACCAGATTTCAAATTCTATTACACAGTAGTAATCATGAAAATCATCTGGTGTTGACTAAGAAATAGAGTGATAGATCAGTGGAATAGTTTAGTTATAAGTTATACAGTAATAAATGACCATAGCAATTCAATCTTGGATCTTTGATCAAACATTGGGGCAGGGTTTTGACATGGGGTGGGAGATGGAAGTCATTATATTTGATAGATAGTGCTGTGGATAATGCAAACCTGTTTTGTATGTATCAGTATCTCATACCGAATACCAAGATAAAGTAAAGGAGGACAGATAATTTAGACATAAAGGGTGTTAGCAGAAATAAATCAGGGGAACATGGGAAAATGTACTTGGCAGATCTCTGGATAAGGAAATGGTTTTTGATCAAACAAGAGATAGAGAAACATGGGAACTAAAAGGGATAAATTTGAAATAAAAAGACTTTCTTACAAATAAAACTAATGCAGCCAAAATTAGAAACAAAACAGAAAAATGGGGAAAATTTTACAGTAAGGTTTCCTGCTAAAGGTCTCATTTTATACATATAGGGAACAAGTAAACATAAATAAGAGTCATTCACCAGTTAAATCAGAAGTTTTCAGAACAAGAAGTCAAAAGTATTAGATTAGAGAAAAAATAAAAGAAATTAAAACAACTCTTGATACCACCTCACATCCATCAGATTGGCAATATGACAGAAGAGAAAAATGAGCTGGGAAGGAGGAAAGGAAAAGTATGAAAAAAAAATAGGCCTAGGGATTGGGACAATAATAGTTCGAAAAATGATATGGCTTTGGATAATACTTTGACTTGTGGGGAAGATTGTGTGTGCTTGAAAGATACTTGAAAGGGAGGTAAGGTAAAAAATGATTATGATTATCATCTGATGCAATTTGAGTCAATGTAGCTTATCAAGGAATCAAGTAAGCAATCTGTCATTATATCTTGATAGCAATAGGAGCTTATCAAGTAATCAAATAACCAAGCTGTTATTGATGATATGTAATTAATAATATTAGAGCAGCAAGGGAAGAGGCATAAAGATTCATAATTTTAAAGGGAGAAAAGGGAGAATGTGAATACTGAGTAAATACTATTCAAGAGATTTATCACAGTGAGAAAATGAGATTTATTCCAACTTGGGTTTTAAAAACTAAATCTACAGGGGAAGGGGGAACTGGGAACAAAGGAAGAAAAGGGGACTGATAAAAGGGAAGGGAAGGTATAAGTGAAAACAAACTGAAAGCTAAATTTTTAAAAGAAAAATCAAAGGAGAAGTAAGTAAAATTTTGGAGCTTAGGAATAAGAGAAAAGAGTTAAATATGAATGGAGAAAGATAACATGGAGGGAAATACAGAATTAGTAATCTAAACACAGTAAAATAAAACAAAATGCCCCTACAAAATATGAACACTTTATAAAAATTATCTCTTATGTATCTCTTTCCCTTAATTTTAGTTCCTCATGCCAAAAATTATTAGTTTGTAAATGTATTTAACAAAATATGTATGTAAAATGCCTATGACATTTCCCAACTGAGAGGATTGGGGTGGGAAGGGAGGGTGGGGGGAAGCTTTGTAACTTGGAAATATGCATATATACAAATGGATAAAAATAAATAAATAACCAAAAAAGAGAAAGATGAGCAATGTTGGAGGGTATTCAGAAAAGTAATGGGACATTAATATATTGTTTGTTGAGTTGTGAACTAATCTATCCATTCTGATGAATTCAGAACTACACCCAAAGATCTATTAAAAAGTTTACCCCCAAGGGCCTTCTAGGTGGCACAGTAGATAGAGTACTGGCCCTGGAGTCAGGAGGACTTGAATAGCTGTGTGATCTTGGACAAGTCATTTAACCTAATTTCCTTAAATAAATTAGAGGAAAATTAAAAGTATACCCCTTGACCTAGTCATACTAATGCTAAGTCTACATTCCAAAGAGAAGTGAAGAGAGAGAGAGAGAGAGAGAGAGAGAGAGAGAGGACGAAACTTTACAAATATATTTTTTTTTACAAATATTTACGATTGTATTTTGGTGGCAATGATATGGAAATCAATGGAATGCTCATCAACTGGAGAATGTGATGGAACACTATTTTGCTGTAAGAGTTGAGGAGCAGGATAGTTTTCAGGAATTCTAAAAGATAAATGAGAACTCATGCAAAGAAATGTGAACAGGACAAAAATTTATTGTATATAGTAAGAGCAGTATTGTAAGAATGATCAACAGTGAGACTTAGTTGATCTATATAATTAATGATTCAAGATGATTCCAAAGATCGATAATTAAAAATGCTGCCTCCTCTATATAGTACACAAACTAATTAAATTTTTTTACTTTTTTAATTTTTTTCAGGCTTTGCAAGGCAAATAGGGTTAAGTGTCTTGCCCAAGGCCACACACCTAGGTAATTATTAAGTGTCTGAGGTCTGGATTGGAAATCAGGTCCTCCTGACTCTAGGGCTGGTGCTCTAGCCACCCCACACAAACGAATTAAAAAAAACATCCTTTTTCCCCTTTTATTTTTACTCATTTTTTAAGTATCTGCTTTTACAAAATGGCTAAAATGGAAGGATTTTGCACAAATTTACATGTATAATCAATATCATTGTCTTTTCTACTCAAGGAGTGAGGAGGGTTGGGAAGAAGAAAGAGAATTTGGAACTCAAAAATTTAAAATTGCAGCTAGAAAAAATATAATTGATAAGTACTTATTGAAATAAAAATGTCAATTTTTAAAAGGTGAAGTGGTGATTATGAAGAGAAAGCATGTCAATCTGCAGCAAATCATACCCAAATAACCACATTACCTTTTTTAAAATTTTTTATTGATATTTTCTGTTTTTTGTTTTTAACTTCACCATACCTATCTATAGTATCCCTCCCCTCTTTTCCCCAGAAAGTCATCCCATGTAACAAATCATATTTTCAAGAGCAAAATAAAAGAATATGCATGAAAATACTCAGTATGATGATCAATATACAAAAAAATCTGCCTCACTATGTTAATTAATATACAAAAAAAATCCACCAGGATGTGTAATCTTATATCCCTTCTCCCTGTAGGGTGAGCTGGGAATATTTACTTATTGATATCTTAATATAAATTATAACCCTAAATGATAAGGTTAAACTCCTTGTGCTTCTTCTTGCTTAATATTGATAAGTCTGCTACATTCATTTTTTTAATTTTATTTTGTATGTTTATGTTTTCCATTTACCTAGCCATAGTTATTGAGTATATTTGTTTTCTTGGTTTTACCAAATTTACATCCTTTCATGGAGATATTACCATATCTTTTTGTATTGCATACTTGTTAATAGTTCATATTTCTTGAACATCAAAGAATTATCAGAGAAATTTGATACATGTCTTTTTTTAAAATGTGATAATTTCCAATCTTATTCTAAGCACATTAATTTATGAAGAAACTTTAAATTTTCTTATTATAACTTTATTAAATTTATATATCAAGTTATATAGATACAGTTATTATATATAATGTTATATAAAGTTATACATAAAGTTATTATAACTTTATAGCTTCTTATAATCAACATTATCTGGTTTGTCTTTTATAATTGCCTCTCTTTCTCTCTCTCTCTCTCTCTCTCTCTCTCTCTCTCTTGTTCTCTCACCTTTTAATTAAAAATACTTCACTCACTCATAAGTGTAAATGGTAAGTCTGCTTCTCTTTTAATCGTCTAATAGTTAAACAAAATTAATTAGGCTCACATTTTTATTTTTAAAAAATTATGAAATGCATCATTCTTTTAATGACAGGATTAACAAACTATTAAATGAGAGAAATTCAATGGAAATAATTTGTCTAAATTTTAGCAAATACTTTATAAAGTATCTTATTCTATTATGGAAAAGACATAGAGTAGATAATAGTCATATTACTGCATAACTAGTTGAATGATTGGACTCAAAAACCATTAAAGATTCAGTGTAGACATGGCAAGAAATGTAGAGGAGATTATATTAGGAGGGTATTTTTCTCTAGCTCTTTGCAGTTACTTTTTTAAGAAATGTGTTTTGCATAAAGGCATAAATGATATAACTATCAAATTGGTGAATGAGACAAAGCTGGGAAGGATAAAGTTAACATTCTGGATGACAACCAGTATCCAAAAGTACCTTGCTAAACTAGACCATTGAGTTGAATATAATAAGATAAGATTCCATAGGGACAAGAGAAGTTTTCAATTTGCACACACAAATATATATACACACAAAACCAAATTTATAACTCCACAAATATAAGATTGAAGAGTCATGAATAAATTACAATTGATCAGTAAAAGCTTAGTATGTTTTAGTGAAATGCAACTTAAATTAGTCACCAATTTGATATGACAGACCATAAAGTTAATGCCATTTTGGGCAGCATAAGAAGGGACATGGAATCCACAAATAATTTTCACTGTAGTCAGTCTTCTTAAAACTTCATCTTTGTATGAAAATTTAAACTGAAGTTTATACAAAAAGAGTTACCAGGACAGCAAAGGACATTCAAACAATGGAATATGAGAACAATTCAAACAAAAGGGAAATATTTATTCTATAGAGAGTTGAAGGTGACTAAACGGCATGATAGTTGCCTTCAGAAATTTGAAGAGTGGAGAAGGGAATATATTTATTCAGTATATTCCAAAGGACAAAGTGAAGAGCAATAGGTGGGAAGTACCAAAGAGGCAAATTTAATCATTACTTGCAAGCTAGCAACTAGATATCCAGAGTTAGTATGACTTGTCTTGAGAAATACTATGTCCCCTTCCTTGGGGGACTTGACTATCCTTTACCAGGTATATAGATTTGAATAGATGGTTGCTGATGCCGTTGCCCATTCTCAAATGCTATTATTCTGTGATAGTTGAAGGGGTCCAGGATTTTCAGTCTATCTTCAAGTATATGAATATCTAGGTCATTTTATTCCCATTATTCTTCTTTGATGATTCCAGTTTTCTCTTCTTTAATCTGCCACTAATTCAAAATAACTTTTTTATAATATCTTTATAGGGGATATTTTTCAATTCTCTTACAACTTAAATTTACATGTTGTAGGTGAAGTCCCCAAGGGCTACTATCCTAGGGTTAAAATTATGCTGTAGATCCATAATCCTAGTTATGTTCAATGTATTCTCCTTTAACATTTATGCTTTAAACACAACATGTTCAGAAACATTTTTGGGATGACATCATAACAACAATAGTAGAAACCTGGGACACTCTCCTTCACAATATACAATGTTTCCTATATTATGACAGGAGTAGGTCTGATACACACATAGTCTATATTAATAGAACAGCCAAAGCAACTCATGCCTTCAGTAGTGAAGGGTAGCAATATATACAAGCCTAAATGTCTATCTCTTCTTGTGATCTAATGATTTCCCCCTAACCTGAACATCTCCTCTAGGTTGATCGTTCATTCGTGTTCCCTAAATTTGATAATTATGAATTTAAAAAGCTCAAAGAAATGTTCTTTCAGGTACCAGGCCCAAAGTACCTTGGAATCATATTTCCCAAATTCCCAGAAATATATTTGAGTAATAAAAACATTTTTTTTTTATTTTCACCAGTCTCTGACTCTTTGTTTCAGGGGACTAAAATCAAGTGATTTAAGAGATAGGGAAATTATTTAAAGGGGATGAAATAGGGAACATTTCATAAAACATAGAGAAATGAAAAAAGTTTTCTAGGTGAGGGTATTAAGTCCAGATCATTGCTAATTTTTAGCCCAGGAGGTGAACCTTCTCATATTTTGCAGAGGAATATTCTGCCTGATACTCTTTAGAGGAATATAAATATAGTCCTTAAAAAAATTCTTGAATTCAAGGACCTCCTAGGACCTTCAATGAAGGTCCTAAAGGAAACACTGTATAAATGATTAGTACACTGAGAGAGAGGTTACGATCTACCTGCGTGTGACATTCTGTCAACACATTGCATAGGCTAGTGCACCCGACATTGATGATGGCCATTGTGCCTATCTGATATAGTAGGGCACAAAACCATTTAAGCCCAAGAGATTCACACAGTGGTCAAATTATCTCCAAAAGTCCGTGGATGGAATGATTCTGGTAACGGTAAGTGAGAAGGAGGTTTTGCACAGCATATCCCTCACTATAATAACATAATTGTGCAACTCACACTTTCAATATTTGGTTGGTTAGTGTGTTCCTCTTTGATACTGAAGGACTAGTAGTAGTCTTACTGAGATAATATTCCTAAAAGTTCTTAAACTGTATTGGAAGATAAGATTTTAACCTATGAAAACCCACAAACATGGTATGAAACATTTAATATCAAGTAAGTCATAATCATTCTATTGTTTTTTTTATTTGCATGACTCTAAGAAAATGTACTTGTCTTTCTCAGTCTCATTTTCCTCTCTTCAATATGTGAAGATCAGGACACAACTTCAGAAGAGGACAACACTATCAAAACACCTATTGGAAAAAGTACAAAGAAAATTGGTAAGTGGTCTCAAGCTCAGAAAGAACTCATGGAAAAGCTCAAAGATGAACTTAATAATCATTGAGAGGTTGAAGAAAAAAATGGAAAAGAAATGAGAAAGATACAAAATAGTTATGGAAAAAAGATTCAACAACTTGGAAAATAACTTAGAAAGCAGAATTGGCCAAATTTAAAAGGAGACATGAAAATCTCCTGAAGCAAACAGCTCCTTGAAGAGTATAATTAGTCAAATGGAAAAGTACAAAATATTATTGTGGAAAACAGCATATTAAAAGGTAGAATTGGGAAAGTAGATACAAATGACTCCATGGGAAATAAAGATTCAATTAAAAATTTTTAAATGGTAGAAAATATAAAAACATCTCATGAAAAAATGATCTGGGAAATAAATTCAGGAGAGATTATTTCAGTCATTGGAGCACTTAAGTGCCATAATCAAAAAGATTATCTAGGAAAACTGCTATGATGTCCTGGAATCAGAGGGCAAAATAGGAATTCAAAGAATATATCAATCACCTCAAGAATGAAATGCCAAAATAAAACTCCAAGGAACATTATAGCTAAATTTTAGATCCATCATTTCAAGGAAAAATGTTTAAACTGGTTACAAAGGAACAATTCAAATATTGGAGATATAGCCAGGACAACACACTTGGCAGCTGCCACATTAAAAGTTCAGAGGTAATGTAACATAATATTCTGGAAGACAAAGGAGCTAGGACTATAATCAAGAATAATTTATACAGAAAAAAAATTAAACACAATACATCAAAGGAGAAAATGGTCATTTAATGAAAAAAAAGAATTTCAAGATTTCATAAAGAGATCAGACCTAAACCAAAAATTGTATATGTAATGTCAAGAACCAAGAAAAACATAAATAGGAGCTGTGAAGATGTCCTTCAATCAAATTTAATGGAATGATCAGTTAATTACTCATTGACTGAATGAAGGAATGCTCAAAAGAGAAAACTTGTTGAATCTCAAGTCATTTAAGATGCAAAGAACTTAGATAACCAAGAGAATCATCTCTGAAAGTTTAGAAGAGAAGTAGCCTTGGAGACATAAACCAATGAGTCAAGTGTGTTATCTAAGTTATGATCCTGGGTGCCTGAGAGAATGGTGATACTTTCAACAGCAATGGAGAAGTTAAGAAGTATAGCATGAAGACAGAATCCTAAGAGACACATACAGTTTATAGGGTGTAATATAGAGCAGGACATAGCAAAGTAAATAGAGGAGGGACAGCCACATAGTTAAGAGAAGAACAAGGGGGGATGTATGCCCCAAAAAGCTAGAGAAAAGAGATTGTTAGAAAAGGGTGATGAACAGTGTCAAAAAAACTTTAGAGAGGTCAAAAAAGATGATAGTTGAAAAATAATAGTAGATTTGCCAACACTAGTAAAATTGGCAAGAGACGTTTCAGTCAAAGGATGAGGCAGAGAATTATGTGGGAAATTTTTGTTAATATTGTTATTGTTTATGTCCTTCATTTTTGAAGAGGACCAAGACGTCAGGAAGGTAATACCATGACTCTGCAAGTGAATTAGATTTTAGATTTAGACCAACCAATCAAATGTCTTTATATTACCATGTTTTTCCCCAAAATAAAAAAACAGATATTACATTAATTTATCCTCCCAAAGACACATTAGGGCTTATTGTCAGGGGATATCTTTTTGTGTTCAAAAATCTACTTTTATTCAAATACAGTCATGCCATCATCATAATTCTCTAAACCCAAATTCTGGCCTGAATTTCTTGGGACTTCATTTTCTGTGGGCATTTGTCCCAATCTCTCATGTCCAGCATTAGAGCTCTCCTTAAATGATGACTTCTTGTTTGTGCATTGGAAACACAGCTGTACGTGATTTTATCCTATGAATTCTTCACCCAAGACACAACTTCTCGTAAGTTAGGCTTCACAGTCTCCAAGCTGATTTCACTCCATTCTATTTTCATTGATTTCTATGCTCAAATGATCCTTGGATTTATTTTTTGAAATATCAAGAGTCTGGAGATAAGCAGTAATTCCTGCAGGAACCATTAGTTGATCTATTGTCTCTGCAAGGAAATTCTACTTGTCTTTAGCATGATGAATGCTGGTGGAATTCCAGATTAACCAACCTCTTTGACTATCTCTCAAAATGAGTGGCAGCACTAAATTGACCCACTTCCTTATATTATACTGTCTGTACTCCAATTGGTCGTTTGGTAATGTCCTGAATTCATCTGTTACATAGGCATTTACATAGGCACTTTCCAAAGGTGCCCACTTGTTTTTTTACAAATAATAGTAATTTATATTATCATTTAAATATTAATGTCAATAATATTATTTATCTATATTTCATTATAAAAATAATTTTTAATTAAACATGTCCATCATGTGTTTCAAAGTACTTACTAAATGTATACAATGTAGCTGATGATTTTAACTATGACTTACTTTGAGGGTAGGCTTCTATTATGAGCATCCTGAAAAATAATGCTAGGACTTATTTTGGGGGAAATATGGTAATTGTGCCTCTATTTGACTATTAAAGGGAAGCATACCATCGGGGTTCATGAATTATATATTTAATTGGCAGGACTCACAGTGTACTTTGAAATTTCCATACTCAACCTTCAGGTATGAATTGAGTGTATATATGGATTGGGAGAACGTAGCTCAAATAAGAAAAAAATATATAAACTTTTCTAGAATTTTTAGCAATGATCTTTTCTTTTAAACATATTAATTTCTAAAATATCATTATATGAAGGTAGATGGAATTCATCCACATTCATTTGTATGTTATTCTCTGCCATTTGACCCACCTTCATCATCCTGAGCTCAGAGTATCTCATTGAAATACTTGGGTATTGCCTTTCTACTCAACAAAATTCTAAATGTTTTCCATTAACTAATCAATTGATTTAAACTTCATCCTAGTTCCTTAATTGCATTTATTGAATAACCTGAAAAATCTTCAAAAACATTTTTTGAATTATTCAGTCACTGAACTTTGGTTTTGAAATCATATAGCCTCTCTTCTCTCTAATAGATTTTTTCTAAATACTAGGTAAGAAAAGAGATCATGGGAGGAATAAAGGAGCATGCTTAAATATATTTGGTTCCTTTTGGGTTTTTTTTTTGATGTAACAATTTTTGTCCTAAAATCACTAATTCTTAATTGCCATCTAATCTAATCCCTAATTGAAGCAAAGGGGAAGAAAATCAGCTAGCCTCCACTTGAAGATTTTCAATGATAGGAAGTTCAAAATACATTCCAAAGAATTATAACTTATTTGTTGATGACACACTTATTTCTTAGGATTTCTAATTCATCTTTATTGGAGTTCTTTCTTATGATGACAGTCTTTCCTATGTAAATCTACCAGTGAATAATGATTTTTTCCTTTTATGCTCAACCAAAATAAATGTTCCTTTTCTATATTACAAGACCTTGAATATTTCAATATAAGACATTCCAATTCCCATTCTACTCAAATATTTTCTCTAAATTAAACATCCCAGTTTCTTCACACAATCAAACATTGGCATGGTTTCCAGTACTATCAACATCCTTGTTGATCTACCTGGACCAACTCTGGCTTGTTAATAGTCCTTCTCAAATGTGATAACTGTTAAAAAAAAAAAAAAAGCCTTGTCAAATTTCACATTCTAATTTTTTGTGCTACATAGTATTTTAAATTTCTTTTTCACCTTTGTTTAACTGAGTATTTGTATTTGTTTTTGAAAATGGATTTGTAGAAGCCACTTGTCAAAATAATTCAACTATAAATTATAGTAATAGCATGAGCCCACTTATTTAGGGTGGGGGGTTTGGGGTGGAGCACAATGCAACCTTTGAATTGTGTATTCCAGAGAGGATAAAACACTTGCTAAACATTAAATGCTTTTGTCTAGAGAGATTTATAAATAATTTATTCATAAGAGAGCCAATAGATTAGATTATTTCTTAAAGTGATTCTTTTTTACTTTGGAATGTATGATCTTTTAATGTATAACAAATAATATATAAAATATTTTACAATATCAATAAATTTGATTTCTATCTTATGATTACATATTTGAGAATTTAGAGCTCTAGGATCTATTTATTTAAGTCTTTGTTTTAGATTTATAAATACTCTCTTGCTACCACTATAATTAATCTCTAGGCACCAGATTAATTATAGAAAACATTTGACATCAGGACCCATTTAATTAATAAGGCATCAAAAAGAATCATGTAAACTCTAGCACTACAGGGAAAGATGACTGATTGCTATATCAAACATCAGCAGCACACCTCATATACCATTGATTACGAGACTTCAGAAATATTTGATAGAACTAGCTCAGTTCTTTATAAACAACATGACATTACTTTTGTGAGAAATATTTTCATGCTTCTTGGGGAAATTGAACTCCAGGTGATTCAAAAGAAAAACCAAAGGTAGTAGGCAAAGAGCTCTTGGCTCAAATTATAAGTGGAAAAGATCAACTAATAGGTAAAATCAACAAGTTATCCACAATAATACTCAAATTGATGTGACAAAATCATTGTACTTATAGGACCAAGGTGTCTTCTGGTATATTTAGAAATCAACCAACACGTGCATGTGTAAATATGTGCATAAACATTTGTCTATATACATTTATATGCACACAGATGTAGCTGCACAAAAATACGTGTATAAACATGTCTACAGGTCTACATATGTATTAGGTACATGTGTATGTGTGTTTTTGTTATTTAAATGTTAGAGGAAACTCCTAATAAAGAATTCTCTTTAATCACGACATATTAACAACTGTTTAACAAGTTAAAAAATTAGAGATTTCCTTGAGGCACAGGGAAGCATAATGAAGTTCCAGTAAATGAATTGACTCTAATAAGAGTCAAAAAAAGCCTTAAACTGAAACCAACTCTTACACCATGAAACCACAATAACTCCTCTAAGTTTTTAATTTAAAAATGTACTAGTTTATCAAAATATATTGAATTAAAAGAATTCATGATAAATAAAAATAAATAAAAAGATTTTTGTTCATCTTGGAAGGTAGAAAAATAGATGATGTGTTCATTTACCTCTGGCTCTTCAGAAAGAATATACACTGTATATTTGAGATTCAGGTATTCCATTCATTTAAAATATAGACTGCATATGTTAGGAAAGGCGATCACAGTCTGAACAAACAACCAACCCTTGAAAGTTCTGATTAACTTGCTCTAATCATCACTAACCATGCAATCTATCTTCTGATGATCATTTTTTTTTCTTTTAGGTAACTTGTCATTTTAAAAATGAGCTTTATGCATATATAAGTCTATTTATAATATCACTTATGTCTTTTTTTCCCTTAAATGGCAAAGATGGCAACTCATCTATTCCTTCTCACCATGGACAATACTCAGGTATGTCCAATCACATGAGGAAATTATGGAATTTGATTTACATTTGTTCTTTTGGTTGTGACTGTGTTAGTTGCATTGTATTCATGAATGAACATTGAATGCTGTATGAGATCCTTGACTGGTTTTCGTTGGAATGGTACCAAAAAGAGCTTAAAGTTTCAATACCCTTGCTCTAAATTATGTCTTTATCCAAATATTCCATAAGAGATCCAATAGGTCAAGGATCTTAAAATAAACAATATGAAAGCTGTCCATTTTCTGCTTTTCTTTCACTACATGACTAGCCATATATATATATATTATTTTTTTGATATTATTTTGATCTTTCTATGTAAGCCTATCATTGGTAATATACCATAATTTATCCACATCCATTGAACATTTCTCCATTGTATGTTAGGTGGTTTCCCAGTCTAATTCTCCAGAGGTGTCAGTATTATTTTATTCATAATCATATGTCATAACCAGAAGAATATTGTTATAATGACAAGCTTCTTTTTCAGGGAGAAGTTTTGATATCTTAAATGTGTTTATCACTTCTCCAAATGCAATACAAATTACTCTTTTTTCATAATTCTGGACCCAATTAATTGTTCATTTGTAAAGTTTTTTCTCTAAGACATAAAGACAGAAGTGTTGATAGTCAATAATCTATGTGCCATCTCTCCTACTGTATTATCATGATGTGAACCAAAAAACATGATTCTCCTACTTTCAAATTTTTTCCCATATATTATTAGAACATAGTCTTTTTAGTAGTTCTGACAGTTTATTAAAGAGGATTTGTCCACAGCACAATTATATATACAAATGGTAGCATTTGAGAGACTTCAAAATCTAAAGGGAATCCCTCTATCATTTAGACTTTCTTGAAGGATATCCTCCATGAGAGTGGCAAACACCATTGAAGAATGTATAACATCCTTCTTTTATGCCTCAGTCATTAGTAATAAAGAAAATATCATGGAACAAATGTTTTTGCTCTTAAGAAAGAGAATAGTTATGCAATTGCTAGAATGGAATTCACCCACTATATTGCAGCATATAAGCTTTCTCAAGTCAAGTGTACTTCATGTGAACAGTATGAGCCTATTATATAAAGAATTGATTATACCTGGAATTATTTGAATATCAAAATTTCGAATAGTTGAAAGTGATTGACAAAACAGAGCTAAAGTCATTCCAACATGATTAGAGTGGGGAAAAACTGACAGTCCATAATATTATATTTACATTTTTTATTTCTTTTATTACTTTAGGAAAGATTTTATTTATTTTGAGTTTTACAATTTTGCCCCTATTCTGACTTCCCTCCCCCCACCTCCCCCACAGAAGGCAGTTTGTTAGTGTTTACATTGTATCCATGGTATTCAATGATCTCAGTTGAATGTGATGAGAGAGAAATTATATCCTTAAGGAAGAAAAATAAAGTAAAAGTGATAGCAAAATTACATAATAATATAATAGTTTTTTTTTCTAAATTGACAGTAATAATCTTTGGGCTTTTTCCAAACTCCACGATTCTTTCTCTGGATACAGATATTATTCTCCATCTCCGATAGTCCAAAATTTTCCCTGATGGAATGAGCAAGTTCATCAAGGTTGATCATCATTCTCCTGTTGCTGTTAGGGGGTACAATATTTTTCTGGTTCTGCTTATCTCACTCAGCATATTCATGCAAATACTAGCTTGTTTTCCCTGAATTCCCATCCCTCCTGGTTTGTAAAAGAATAGTGTTCATTCACTTAATTTCCAATTCCTTGCCACCACATACAGGGATGCTATGAATATTTTGGTTCAAGTGATATTTTTAGCCTTTTTCATAATCTCTTCAGGTATAAACCCAGTAGTGGTATTACTGGATCAAAAGGTATGCACATTTTTGTTGCTCTTTGGGCATATTTCCTAATTTCTCTCCAAAAAGGTTGGATGAGTTCACAGCTCCACCAACATGCATTTTATATTTCTTAGAATAAGTCTGTTTCTAGGAGAATAATGTTTTGGGATGCTATAAGATTCCCTAAAGTCTTACCTTATGCTTTTGACTATTATTAATATTACTTAGTGTAAGAAATCATGAAAGAAAAAAATCTCCTTTTGATCTCTCCAAAAGCAGCCCAACAGAAACAGAAATAGCAGGATAGCAGGATCAGCTGAGAGTATTCTCTTATTCTCTCCTCTCCTCCCCTCCCCTCCCCTGCCCTCCCCTCCCTTCCCCTACCTTCCTCTCCCTCTCTCTCTGTCTCTCTGTCTCTCTCTGTCTCTCTCTGTCTCTGTCTCTCTCTCTCTCTCTCTCTCTCTCTCTCTCTCTCTGTCTCCAAACACATACACATGCACAAGATAATAGCAATATCTCTCACTCACTTCTACTGATCATTTATTAGATAGCACTGGATAATTAATATATAAAATATTAAGTTGTTTAGATTTGCCAAATAAATTTAGCTATTTAGAAAGTAGGACCTACAATTTATAGCATTTGTTTTAAGTCATAATTTATTGTCATTGCTTAATGGAGGATTCAATTTGCATTCCTGACCTAAAATCCGAGGGAATGCTTTTGAGATCTGGTGACAAACCAGTCTACATATACTCTCTAAATAAGTTAGGTTTAATAAAATGCTTATCTGACTTGCTTTTTTGTTCAAATCCATTCTTATTGCATTTATATGTCTCATAAAAATTTTAAATGCTTGGAAATCTTTATTGTGATCTTCATTTCTATGATAGTTTTAGTAGAGAACAGTCATGTGTATTTTATTAGCATTTTGCAGTTGCAATGTCTTCTAGTAGTTGAAGAAGGAGATGCCCCTTTCTCCCAGCCCACCTTTTTTTTTCTCCTTTGAGTGAAATTGAAACCATAAACCTCTCCTTTACTAAGCTCGAAAATCATCTTATAAATAGCTTTAGATATTTGGAATAGCTTGTCAACACTTAATGAATTTTGGCTATCATCAATCTCAGGTGCCTTTCATCAAGCAAAGCCCAAAATGATCACAGTTTCATAGCTCGAGCTGCCCCTGCCATATGGTAAGTGCAAATGTTGCAAAAACTGTGAATGTTCTGTCAGGGCTCCTCGCTGATGTTTTGATTGGATTGCTCTATTATCTGAACAAGTCTGCCAAAAGAAAGCACCTGCACAATGAAAAGTGTGCAGAAACTGCCAGTCTGCAACAAGGGGAAGAGAGTAAAGCATGTACTGACAAGTTACCTGTCACTGTAAGATATGCTGAGTAGGTTATGATCGATGCGTCTGCATACATGATGTCTTACAATATCTTCCTCAAAAAAAGGGAAAGCTTTAACTTTAGTAACCCTGTGTCCTTGAAAAGGATGTGCCATTGCTTACTATGGAGTATATAATGAAGGAATAACTCTTTATGACCTTCTCTGGTGGAGTTCTTTAGAAGAATTATTTTAAAAGTACTGGAGAGAGACCACAAATACCTTTAGACTTTCAGATCTAGAAGATAACTCAAGTGTTTTGAGTCTTGATAGAATATTGGTGGTGATAAGAAAATAAAAAATCTTAAAGAAAATATAGTGCCCTCTTTCACTGAAGCAGGGATATTAAAGGAAATTCTCAGTTTAATTTGGTATACATTGAGGTTGAGGTGTCAGCAGAATATCAATATGAAAATATCTAATAGATAATTGGAGGCATGAGGCTACAACTCATATTGATATGATACAGACTACATTTGCAAAGATATTAAGATTAAAGTTATAGAAGCTAATAATTTTTCACTGGTACTCATGATGCTACAAACAGATCACTGGATTTCAATTTTAATTAATAAACCTAAAAAACATAACCAAAAGATATTATGATCCTTGTCCCCAAAAGAAAAAAAGTAATATTACCATGACTAATATACTAGACAAATGTAATATTACCAATTACCTATATTACCAATGACTAATGTATTAGGCAAAAGGTTAGAAAAACCTGGACTCAAACCCTACCTATAACATTTCTTCTATTAGAATGAACAATTTGTCCAAATTATTTGAGAATCAGTTTCTTCATTTATTATGTTAGTATGGACAAATCATCAAAATTATTTGAGACAATTTCCTCATCTAAAAATTGAGTATTAATCAAAATATTGTACATATACAAAGTTTCAATGGATGCAATGCAATTAACTAATCAGTATTTATTCATAAAGATAATATCTACTCTTAGCAATTCAGAGAGCTAGGGCAATCTTATTAGACTATGGACAATGTTATCTCCATTCAGAGGAAGAAAAATAACCCCCCCAAAAAACCCAACCCTTCAGACTCTGATGAAAACTTTATAAAAAATATCTCTTATGTATGTCTTTACCTTAATCCTAATTCCTCACAGCTATAATCACTAATATTTTAACATGTTTATCAAAAAAAGATGTATGTTCAATGCTAACCTGACTGTTCTCTGCTGAGGAGAGGGGAATGGGAAGGGAAGGTAGAAGGAAATTTTGTAGTTTAAAAATATACATGTGCATATGGATAACATGAATGAATAATTAAATTAAATAAAAAATAAAAAATCTAGCAAAAAGAACAAAAGCAAAAAGACCTCAAAATCTGAAATTATTTTGGGTCAAAACAAAAGATAATAAACAAATATATAAAACACATGCAAAAGAAAAATAATTACAACAGCTTCAGTATGCAAACATTACAAAATTTAAGTGTCAAATAAATATCCATTATTATCTTTCATAAAATAATTTATAATTTCAATTTTTGTTTTCATTAGAATAGAAGTGTAGGAGTGCATTGATTTTAAAAATTTAAAAATAACAGTGACTATAGTTAAGAATAACAAGTCACACTATAGGATAGGAAGCATAGTACAGATGGGAAAGCAGTGGCTCTGGAACCAGTGAACAAAAATTTGATTCCTGTCACCTGTCCTTATCCTGTGTGTGACCTTAGGTAAATCCATAAGCTCCCTGGTCTTTGGTTTATTGAAATGTAAAATGAGAGGTTTGGACTAGATGAACCTTAAGTTATTATGTACATTTCTAATCACTTTTTTTTTGTTTCACTATTTTCTTATGCTTACTCTTTGTTTTCTATCAAAAAGAAGAAGGCACACAATGATCTATCCTTGTAAAACTCATATTACCTACAAATAAAATTGCAAGGGAAAAAAATCTGGGATGGTACATGTTAATTATCAAAAAAGGAACAATAAATAGGCAATGGTCATTTGTGGTTTCCTTTATAGTTATTGTTGAAACCATTCTATTGTTTGTCATGCAATTCGCTTTGAAAATGGTTGGAGATTTTGAATACTCTATATCACTTGATCATGTCAGATCTTACCTTATGGAAGAAGTAATTTCCTAAACAGTTGAGTTTAAACAAATCAGTGTATCAATCAGTTATAGATACTATTCTTGCCTACTCTTCTCAATTAACATGGAATAGTTTTCTATCATATACCTGAAATCTTTATTTCCATGTATAGCCTGAAGTTTTTTTAAGTAATTCTACAAATCTTCTAATATTTTATATTGCAAAGAACAATAAAATAACTGGAGAAAGGTTTTTCCCTCTGACTCCCTAATTTAATTATATCATAAAAAGTCATTGTGTACTTCAAAAATAAATTAACTCAAGATGTTACTCAACTCTCCATCTGCTGCCTTGCTTTAAATGTATTCCATGTACTCCTGGATAACTTTAAGTGATTTTCCATCCAAAGCCAAAGGCTGTTTTTTTTTTAATGTCTAACTTTGTTTCAGAAACTACCTCATAAACTGGTTGACTATATATATATATATATATATATATATATATATATATATATATATATATATTCTTTTCTTGTCTTTCTCTCACTCCCTAAGAATAGGAAATATGCCACAAAATGTTCTTACCTGCTGTCTTTTTATGTAAATTACTTTTGATTGCAGTTTTAAACTTCTTAAAAAGTGACATTTGCACCATATCTGTATAATACTCCATTTTTTCAAAACAAGAAAAATAATATGAACTATATCTTTCCTTTCCTCCCCCCCTCCCATTATTTTTTCTCTTAACTTTTAGTCATGTATACTCATAATATTTTAAATGAACCAGATTGTGTAAAAATGTAGCAACCCAGGAAATTTTTTCAAAATATTCTGTTCTCTTTAAGGTTGACAGGCTTGTTAAGGGAGGAAATTTTGCTCAAAATATTCTGTTCTGTTTAAGGTTTACAGTCTTGTTAAAGGAGAGGGGGCTGTTCTGGAAATTATAACGGACATTTGTGAGATGAATCCAATCTTCAGGCTAGGGGAAATAAAGGTATATCTATTTCAAACTATTATCGTACATAAAATAGTTTAAACAAACCCAGAACTTGAGATCTTTCAAGAGGTGGTTGAAAATTGAAGTTTATCTCAGAAAATAAAGAAATAAAGAACAGAGGCTGACTAGCAGAGAAATTACCTTCGATTGCCCAGAGTTTAATCATAATGCTATACTTAAAAATGTAAAATCCTCCATATACAATCCTATATGTAGTTGTGTTTTTTCTTCCAGGAGAAGAGGCATGGGGAAGAAAGAGCAGGGTAGAGGAGTGGAGGAAACTAAAAGATGAGACAGGAGAGGAAAAGAATGAAATGTAACAGGTCAAATGTTTTGGAAATTTGAGTTGGCATGGGACAAAGTAGAATCAATAATAATTGCTGATAATTTCACAGTATATTAACATTTCAAGAGCTTTTCAGACAACCCAGTGAAGAAATTATTATAAAGAGCTTCATTTTACAGATCTAGAAATTGACACAGCGAGAAATGGCTGGTCCTAGTTACCTAATTAGTAAATATCAGAGGCAAGAAATGAACTTACCTCTCAACTCTGGTGTGAAGCTGCGCAATAAATCGTGCAAGGTTGATCAGGCTTGGCAACTGATTAAATATGAAAATATAAAGCATCTTGAAAAATAATTTATTAGTTCTTACTCACTGTGTGACCTTATAAATCTTTACTTTGTGATCATATGGAATTAAGAGGATAGGGAAGGGTACAATTAACAGAATGAGATAAGCCCAAACCTGGGAAGAGTAGCAGTTGTTATAATTGTTTTTGATATTATTACAGTATTATCACTATATAATAGAAGGGAGAAGGAAAGATGAATTATTTTGGACATATTGAATATGAAGTGTTAGGAGTACATCCCTTTGGAATTGACTAAGATATATCTTATATATCATGTATATATATATATATATACACATATATATTATGTATATACATATAAATATATACATATATACACACATATATATGTATATAATATATATATATATATATATATATGTAATATATATATGATCATCAGAAATGTGGCCCTAGAATAAAGCCAAGATTTGGAATAAAAAATAATGTTCGTCTTTGAAACCAATGAGATTTCCAAATGAGTGAGTATAATTTGTGAGGAAGAGGAAGGACAAAGGATAGAACTTTGAGAAAAACCTACATTAAGAGTGTACAAGGAATAAAATAATCCATCATAAAAATCAGAGAAAGAAAAATCATAGACATAGGAGGTTAAGAGTGTCTAGCATGATAGAAAACAAAAAGGAGTAGAGAAAATTTCAAGAAAGGAATATAATGAATATTATTTTCAAATTCATGGAAAGAAATGAAAGGATAAGCACTTTATATTTAGTTACTGGAAATTCAGTGATGAATTAAGTGATCAACTTTATCACATGCTGAGGCTGAACATAGATTACAAAGAAATAATTAGTGATACCATTTGATCACTGAAGTGAAAGCAACTGATTACCCTCTTCATCTGTGAAGTTTAGAAAGAGATGAGAAGTAGCTTGAGGAGAGGGAGTGGAGAAAATGATGATGGAGTGGGGGGGACTTTTTATTTTTAACTATTTTAGAAACAAGTATATATCTCTGAAGTGAGACAAAGTAATTATTTGGCAGAAAGAGATGGAGGATGAATACAAATTGGAATGAATGTCCCAGAAAAAAATAAGAGGTTGTAGGGATCTGAATAAAAATCAATTAATAATTTTAGTCTGGGCCTCATGTCAAAATGGGTGGATTGAACTTGAAAACCTCTAAGATTTCTTGAGGTCTAAATCTGTTCCTTCATCTTTGCTTTTTTCCCTTCCATATCCGTTGCTATAAACCTCATAAAACTCCTCAATACCTTTTAATAAGATTTTTACCTACTAAATGTTCTCTCTAGCATAGACTTCATCTCCTTCAATTTTATCTTACACAAGTGTTGCCAGTATAGCTTTTTTTAAGTCTAATCTTTAATCATTGTTTCCTTCTCCACAATTTTTAATACCTTGCTGTTATCTACCATATGAACTTAGTACTCAGCAACCAAATGCTCTGCCATTTTGCATCTGTCCACCTGTCCAGTGTCATCTCCTACAAGCTCCCATCCAAGGACCTTATACTTCCTCCAAACTTACCTACTCCTTCCTCCCCAAACAGTGCTCAGAGATGTCTAGCTCTGCATGTCTGCTAACAATCTTGACAGTATGTGGAATGGCTTTCCATGCTATCTTTATCTTTGAAACTTCGAACTTCTTCACATTATACCATGAATCCCAATGCATATGAAGACTTTTACGATAACTTAACCTCCAAAAAATATTCTCTCCCTCTTCTTAAGTGTTAGAATAGTTTATTGGAACCTGTGTTATGGCATTGATCTTAAATTATATTGATTTCCATACTGACTTATTTCTATTTTATTGTCATTGCTACTATTTCCAAAAATCAGTAATATTTACTGAGTGCTTTAGGGACATTTAATGTTTCATGAATATTTTACTACATGATTCCTAAAGTGAACTTGTGAATAAGATGAATAATACTCTGAGGTTTTGAAACTCCAATGAACAAAGATGTTATTCAACACACATTTATTTTGTGTCTATATAACAATAACAGAAGATTGAAATTTGTATAGTTATTTATCTTTTAGTGCTGTAGACCAAAATAGGTAGAGGAAAAGAAAGTGTTTTAATAAAAATATAATAAGCATAGTTAATGAGACTATGGTGGGATATATATATATATATATATATATATATATATACACATATGCACATTTAATAAAATACAAGAAAAATTCAAATGTTCTAAATTGTAAGGAGGGAATACTAACATCATTAGAGAAGATTTAAATAGTCGAGTCCTTAAATGATGGTCAGGATTTCAAGAATGGAAGGAAGATAGAATATAAGATGACAATAAGGATATAATTCAAAGAAACAGAGATAAAGTAGACAAAGTACTTAAGGAGTATTGAATAGTACTAAAACAAACAATATTTGAGGAAGAATACTATTATTATAATTGTTACTATCATTAATACTGGTAATAAATGGCATTTGTATTTAGCATCTTAAAATTTACAAAAGACTGCATAAAATTGTAAATGAAAATAATGATAATGAACATGACAATGGTAATGATAATAATAAAAGAAAGGCTTGAATCAGGTTGTAAAATATTTTGTATGACAACATTATAGAATTTGAGACTTGTTTGCTATACAAACAAGAATTTTTGGAATTTTTGGAATGTCAGAATGCCATAATATGCCATGCGTACTAGAAAAGACTTCTATCAGTGATGAATGGATCAGTTTGAGGAAAAAATAGCGTCCGGGAGAATAAATAGAATTCTGAGAGTGAGGTTGGTAGGAATGAGATGGAGTGATTGAGAATCACTGAAAACGTTTTGGAACTTTTCTGAGAAATGATAGTAAATGAGTAAAAGATGAATAAAAGGATGACCCAAGAATCCGGAGAGTTTCCAGAGAAAGAACCACCAGAATGGTAAGATGCTTAAAGGCCATTTGATTTGAAAAAGACCCTTCAGTGCAGCCCAAGCCATGCTGTAGTCATCCAGATCCAGACAACTGGGTCAGTGGCGGTGCTGGCCATTTCCACATTCCTAAGTCTAGGGACTGGCAAGAACAACTCAGCACCATGTGAGGGTGAAGCTCAGTCCAGCACAAGCCTCAATCTGACCCCAGCAGTTCAGGAGCAGTCCTCCAGGAGACATTACTCAGCAGCAGCACCTGCTCCTGGATCTCTAGCAAATTTCTGTAGCAAATAAACTGCTGTTTCAATAAGTGGGAAGAAGAGAGACAATTTGGAATTTTATGCTTTAAAATGAATACTTTTTTGCATGTAACTGGAGAAAAATAAAATAAAGATTAAAAATCAACAAGCAACCAAACAATAAAAAGTAAATATGCTAAATTTATAGTCAGAAAATCAAAGTTCTGTGAAACCTTTAACAAGTCATTTGAATTCTCTTGGCCTTGAATTCATTTTTATAATATTAATAGGTTAGAAGAGGTAAATACTAAGGTCTCTAGCTCTAAATCATTGGTTCTATGATTTTATATTCTCTAAACTATCCAGTGAACATAATGAAATAAAAGAATATGATGTCCTGTTAACTTTATTTTCTTTTTTTCTAGTTTTTATTAAAGATACATTCAATGTCATTGCAAATATTATGATACCATAAAATTATGGATAGAGAAAGTCACACAAGAAATGAAGATAAATTAACTTTTAAACTTGACATGATGCCAAACTAGGCCAGATTATTCCCAAATCATTTATGAATCTGGCACATGGATGATAAATAAATGGAAAATGGAATGGCATTGTTGCTAATACAGTATCAATCTATTTTTCATTATCCATTCCAGTGCTGCAATCAAATATCATCTTAGCATTAGTTATGCTGTTCATGAAACGCAAAATATTACTTTAAAAGATGAAATTGAGAAGGGTAACTGAACTAAGTTATATATGTCATATGGATTATAGAAGAATAAATTTAGGGTTTGAAGTCCATCTTGTTCAATCCTCTTATTTTACAGAAAAAGAAATTGACATCTTTAGATTCAGTGACTTGAAAAAAGTCCATAGAAAGCAATCAGAGAAGCAGAATATGTATTTAGATATCTTTAGGTACTCTTTCTACCATACAATGTGGACTTCTAAAATCTATGTTGGAAGTAAAATAATCCTAAAATCTTAAAAGACACATTTATTGCATCTAAGGAAGGGAAACATTATAAACTAATAGAAAATTTATTTTCTCCCATCAAATGGGAGAAGATGTCAGTGTTAATCAACATGTCTACTTTCTAATCTTTGTACATTTCTTATGAGAATGATCTATATAAATTTCTAGGGTGTCTTTGAGAAAAATAACCACTTTCCAAAAAAATGGGTTTTCCTTAAAAAGTTATATGTTGCAGTCACAAAATTAATTGTCATATATAAGATCTTTATGTGATTATTGTGTGTTGATTAAAAGAGAATCAGTTGACAAGGAATTCAAGTATTTGCCCCCAAGACAGTATCTGGAATATTTGACCTCATTAATGAAGTATGTGATTTATTTTCATATTGTGTCCTTAAATAGTTAATTACTTATTTATAGTTTGTCCCTTTATTTAGTCCCTGATTTTTAGTGTCAATGATTTATTCAAATAGGTTAGAAATGTGTTACCAAAATTGTATGTCACATATTTCTTTCAATTTCGTATTAATTAAATTAATTAAAATGATTCGCTATCAATAACCAATGTTTATATGTGTTGAAATTTACAGGTTTTATTTTTTATTATGTTCGTCTGTTCTCAATCAAGTGATCACCAACATTGTTCTTGGTAGAAATAGCCATAAAATATAATTTTGAAGATTCTGTCTGGTTTTTCAAGTCTTTGACTTCTATTTTTATTTCTTGAACCACATTTCCCATTGTATTTCCACCTTAATTCCTATGTCCATTTTTAAAATTCAAACAATTTCTTATGAATGTATTTATTAGAAAATCTTATTGCTCTTTTTAGACTTTACCTGCATTCTGATTTTCGGCAGCAAACATTGTTGCATAGGTTACAATTAATTCCACAGAATATTTTTTTGAAAATAGTTATGAATAATTTAAAAATGAGGGGAGTAAATGTCTGAAGAAATCATTTTTCTTGTTTTTCCTTAATCAAAATCAAAATTCTTCCACTTTCTTTCTTTGCTTTTTTTTAGGACATCCTTTTTTAGGTCATCCTTCCATTTAGATTCAACTTCCATTTTTACTTCTTTCTGAACATACAATAAAAATGGCATGATTTATTTTCAAATCCCACATTTATTATGAGTGCTATATTGTTACTATTCAAGGATCTCACATTTAGAGCACCAATATGAAAATTAATTATTATGATTTAACTAGAAATTGTGTGATGCTAAATTAATACTGAGCCATTTTCCAACACTACCTTTTGTATTGCAAAAATATATTAGGAATTACAAAGGTCATTTTTTCTTCGTTTCATTAGTTGTAAGAGCAAAAACAAAAATAACCTATCTGATAATGAACCTCTCTTTACTCAAGTCATTTGGTATTCAAGAAATAGGAAGAGTTTCTTGTTAGGGTCATATTTAAAGTCTTTAGAGCAAATAAATCATTACCAAGGTACCTAGTTTAAGAGTTTTTCCCATGCAAAAAAATCATAATTAGAATTTAAAAATTCCATGATATCTGTCAAGTTCAAATTTGTATATTTTGTTAACATCTTTTCCATTTGAATTATTAACCAAACTTTAACACTTTGCTTAAAGATGACCAATATCTTAAATTATATCAATAAATGATCCTCTTAATAGTAATTGCTATCATAAACTTTTGTTCCCATGCTTTGAAATTATCTCTGTTTATTTATAATTATTTGAATGATAAAATATGTGAAATAGTCAAGTTTGTTTCAACAGAACCTAAGTACTAATAGATTTAGGAAACATGCAATGTCATGTTATTTGAATAACAACTTCATTGCAGAGTCATAATGGTGACATATAAAGAACAGTGAAACATTACTTTTAAAGTGAATAGTTTTATTTAAGCTTTACAATGTGATGTTCCTTTCAGCAGTTTGGAAAATGCAGAAAGCTAAAGTGGGATGGGATAGGAGAGTGCAGAATTATCTGGATACAACAAAGAGAAGTCATTTGGGTGAGTCTGTTTTTTTTCTGTTCTGTGAGTCACAGAGAAATAGGAGTGAAGAGCTAAATATTCCTTCTGTTGATTCCCC
Source organism: Macrotis lagotis (assembly GCF_037893015.1). Taxonomy (NCBI): domain Eukaryota; kingdom Metazoa; phylum Chordata; class Mammalia; order Peramelemorphia; family Peramelidae; genus Macrotis; species Macrotis lagotis. The sequence goes on along the minus strand of NC_133666.1, from coordinate 365,058,723 downwards.
GGGTGAAGGGTATTTTGTCACCAATACTTGGCAGCAATCCCATATAATGCATGTTCAATATTCCAGAAAGGATTATGTCTGTCATAAGGAAAACTGTTAAAGCCAGTTTAGTCTGTATTTCTGATATAGAATTGATTCTGAGACAGCCACCCAATCACCCTATGAATATGTTTTGGAATGCCAGAACAAACTCTTTGGAGAAAGTTACTTCTGCCTCACAGACTTTGAGTCTTTTTTACACATAAGATCAAACTGAGCAAACATTCCAGTTTAGTAACTATAGGAACATAATTAAAGCAGAGAATATACAAAGTGTACAAGTATGATATAGGTTCTAGCTCCTAAAACAAGGACCTACTGTGTGCTCTGGACTGATTTATATAATGAAAGCACCATTGACACCAAAAAAGATCAGTAGGTATTAAATAAATGAGTGTTAAAGATCTACAAGTATCAGGTGAAAAAGATCCATAAGAATAAGCAAAGATCTAATATTACATTGTTAACTTGGAACTGCGAGCCAGGGAATCAGCAAAATCATTGTGAAAGTTCGGATCAAATATCAAAGCTTCCTTGAATTTTCTTGAGAAAATCTGTCATCGACATATTTATTTTTACTCCTACTGAGTACACTAACATCTAAAGGGAAAAAATATAAAGAATTTGTATGATAATGACATTGAGTACCCAGATTGGAGTCAGGAGGTTCTAAGTTCCAAAAATCCTCAGACACTTGTCAAATTCTTAAAATTTAACTCTGGTTAAAAAATTAACCAGAGGGGGCAGCTATGTGGCACAGTGGATAAAACACCAGCCCTGGAGTCAGGAGTACCTGGGTTCAAATCCAGAATTAGAGACTTAATAATTACCTAGCTGTGTGGCCTTGGGCAAGCCACTTAACCCCATTTGCCTTGTAAAAAAAAAAAAAAAAAACTCAACTAAAAAAAATTAACCAGAGTTAATTTTCTCTCAGTCTGTTTCCTGATATGTGAAATGGAATTACCAATAGTAAACTGATTCACTCACTCTTATCTTCTGTTTCTGATGCATTCTTCTCTTCACCTGCATCCTAACATATATTTGGTTTTCCTTCTGCTTCTCTTCATATTTTTTCTTTCTGAGAAAACTTTTTCCCATTTTTTTCAAAAAGCATTTGATATTCTCTGAGAAGTCAAGAAGTCATTGCCCCTACTTTTACCCCTTCTCTTCTAGAAAGAACAACTTGCATGAACAGCATTTATTTTTCATTTTACTAGTGCAGTTATAATGTGGCTATGGAAGGAACACATAAGCAATGCTATTTATGTAGGCTATCTCAAAAGTGCTTTGCAACTATTGCTGCTAATGCTTGTTTTCAATTTTTTTTTTGACACTAATCAGTTGATATTCAGTTAGCAGATTTTTCCAGTGACCTAAAACAAAAAGTAATTATCCTGAGTTAACTGAGGAGGTAATCTATTTGGAGAAAGTAACTTTTTCCTACAAACTTGGGGTTTAAGGTTATCAAGGAGTTAAAAATTTGATAGAACAAAGAACATATCTAATTCTTGAAATAGGTACAAAATAAAAACTTTACAAAAACCTGAATAGGCTTTCCTTTAAACCTGTGTGTGAAATAATAGACTTTTACTCTTTATATCATGGAATGTAACTGTTGGAATGAAAATTAAACAAAGAAAACTTGAATTAAAAGATTCCTAGCACATTGTGAATAGTCATTGATTTTGAAATTCCAACATACTAATACAACAGTTGCCTTGATAGTTATGGATATTTTTGAAACATTCATATTTTTGTACATACTTGCTTCATTTCCAAAGGATATCTCTGAATTTGTGTTAAAATATATTTTGTGATTCATCTTATACTATGAAACTGATTTATGCATTCAATATACACAACAGAAATCATAAATTTATTATTCACTTATAGCATATTTTTTCATAATTTATAACTTACTTATGCAAAATCAATCAATATTAAAATTATTCCCAAATATAAGTACAACTTATAATAAAACTTTATTATTTAAAATAAAATTTGGGAATACAAATATAAAGAGTTTCGTTAATTTTGACTAATGTGGAAATCTTAGAATTCTGAAGAAAAAGACATTAAAATAGTTCAGGTTTGCCCCTTATGATCAACACAGAATGTTGATCATTTACATAATTTAATAGACACAGTAGTGAAAAAACTATGCTTGCAATAATACACATACACCTTTCTGGAATCATTTAAGTTGCAAGTTAGTAAAGTGACCATTATGTGATAAGGAATTCTGCTATTTTTCAAAAGTTATGAAATGAAACTCTTTGATTCAGATTAGAGTACAAATGGTTTCAAAAACCTTTAGATTTCATCTAATTTCTCTGTGCTTTAATTTGCCTTTCTGGGGAAAGGAAGAAAATAAATTAAATAAAAGAACAATTGTTTCCCTTCTTCCCAGGACTATTGTAAAGATCCATATGGTAAATACTGGACACATTACCATTCCCCATAACTCTTCAGAGAATTAAGATGGGGGAATAGACTGTGAAATAGACATCATATTTGTGGTGCACATAAGAAGACCTATTAAACTGTCTTTATTTAACTGAAACTAATCAGTAAAAATTTGTAGCCTGAATTGTTTTATTCAGAAGGAAAGACTGGCTCCTGGGGGAAATATTGGCTTCCAAGTAGTTAAACTGAAAATGCAGATTGGCACTTTGCAAAGACACTAAGATCCAGGCTCTGTTGTACATCATTAATGTGAAAAACACCTTTTTCAAGGCAAAGCAAAATGGAGTGTTCTGATGTTGTAAAGTGCTTGTTTTAGGATCTGTTTTTTCAAGAAAGATCTCTGATTAAATGGGGAATTAGGGACTCCTGCTGATTCACTGTCCAAGTATATGAGCTTGTATTTGTATGGGCAAGGAAAAAAATAGGTCCCTCTTTGTTTTTTCCTATTTTCTTTTAGTAGTTATTGAGTTGCATACTCCTTATAAAATAGGTTTTATTATTAATTCTTCTGTCAATTACTGAAGTTTTAAACAGTCATATCCAAAAAAAAACCTATCATCATATGAATCAATTGAACATTTTATTATCTTGCATTTCAGGGTGGTGTCTTAAAATGTTCAACTGCAAAAATATGAAGGTACTGTTTTTTTTTTTTTAATTTCTTTTAGGAAACATTGACTACAAACCTTATAATATTTAGCTTCATGGCCAAATAACATTGCAAAATTTATTTTTTTATTTCATTTGGATGTGGAAGGGAGAAGGGAAATGAATAAGCATGTCTATTTTGTGGTAATTATATTATTTCTTTTGATCTTCACAACTCTTAGAGATAGCTGCTGCTACCATCCCCATTTTACAGTTGAGGAAACAGGAAAATAAAGATTAAGTGACTTGGTCATATGCAAAAAGTTAGTGTCTGAGGATTTGATCTAGACTATTCCTAATTCCAGGCCCAGCATTCTAATAACTGTACTATCTTGCTGTTCTAATTAGAAATAATCATTCTTCTTTTCCTAACTACTGCATCAGCTTTCAGAAATAGCTTGCATTTTTTTTTAGCAAAGCCATGGTTCCATAATTTTTCAGCTTTCCTCTTCCTGAACTCTCACTTATTTTCATCAACCTCTTTCAAGTTTCATAAGAGTCCTCTTATGAAACTTTATTTACTTCCCTGGTTAAATACTTTCAAATTTTTTCCCACTTCTTCACATTATATATATTATATTCCTTTGTTCAGAACTTCAAAACTTGATACAAAATAAATCACCATCTCTACCTTCTATAGTTAGGCAGTTATTAGATAACTACTATGAGCCAGGATCTGTGTTCAGAGTTGAGAACTCATAGAAAGACAAAAATGTCCATAAGTAGTTCCTATGCTAGAAGAAGGCAAAAAAGGAGGGTTCCCAGCATGAGGGAATGATGAGGTCTTGCAGTTAGATGTGAAATCATCACATCTGATGGGTCCTCTCTTTAAAATGTGATGAAACTAAGAACTTATATTAATCAATTTAATTGATTGCATTAATTAAGGAACTTATATTAATTAGAATACAAGATCACTTAATTAACACTATCATCCCCTTTAATATGAATTCAGTTCAGATTATGAACTATTTTTTTTTCCAAAATGAAAAATGAAGAGAGTTATTCTTCCCTTGTACTTTCATTCTTTCCCCATCTTCTTTCTCTCTTCCTGGTCAGAGCGAGCTTGAATGCTTAAAGAAGAGACCGGGGGTACAATTGGTAAAGAAAGGTGAACTGGAAGGCAATACATTTTTTTTCTTTTTAATGGAATTTGGAGAAATGAAGGGTACAAATGAATTTGTTGAGCAATTTAGGCAACCCAGAAACATCCGATTCAAAGAGAATCACACTACTACTTATAATTTTACTTTCTTACATATGTACCCAATTGCCCCTAATATGGGAAGAGAAATCAATTCTATAAATGTTACCAAAACAATAAAAACCACATAAAATTAAATTCAGAGTAAAATAAAATGTCCTAAATTAAGATCTTTCTTAATGAAACATGGGCTTGTAAACATGTACAGATGATATGTGTATGATTTTGATTGTGTATTGCAAGCTCAAGTCCTTTTGTGAATCAGACAAATGAATAGTTTGTTATGGTTTTCAAGAAATACTTCATTTTAAAAGAAAAACAGATTTACAGGTACTTTGGACATTAGATATTTTGTAATGAACAAAATGCAACACCGATGCTTCACTGTGGACTAGGAATGGCTTTGAGTTTCAATGACCTTGCCAGAGAAGTACAAGCCTGGTCAGCTTCTACTACACTGGAAAGAATTCAAGTATGGTTTGATCAACTGAAAGCACACTTGCCAAAAAAAGTTTGCTTATCTAGGATCAGTTTAGCTATCAGAAGAGAGGTTTATTTAAAGTAAGTTTGCAATAATTTATTCTTTGATCATGATCACTGATGAAACAAAAATATACAATCAGTAACCAAATGTGAGATTCACTTACTGATTTCTGAGTAGTAATACTCAGTATTTAATGTTATTACTTTTTCATTGTTATTATAAACAAATGTATTAGAAGGAATAAGCATAAAAATAGAAAAGCCTTAATTAAAAAGTCAAATTTAGGAGACAAAAAATGTTGGTTTTATCATTCTATTTGCTCAGTTTTTGCATTATTTCTCTTAGGATACTTGATCTTTTGTTCCTCTAAATGAAATTTATACCTGCTGCTGAACAGCACATCAGAGAATACAAAAAAAAAAATAAATCAAACTTCCTCTGTCAATTAAGGAAGCATTTTTTTTCCAAACACCATTTAAAAAAATCCAAATTAAAACTGTCAGAAGAGGGACAGCTAGGTGGCACAGCCGATAGAGCCCCAGTCCTGCAGTCAGGAAGACCTGAGCTCAAATCCAGCCTCAGACACTTAATAAATACCTAGCTGTGTGGCCTTGGGCAAGCAACTTAACCCCATTTGTCTTGCAAAAAAAATATCAGAAGAGTTAGATATTTTCTAACTAAAATTAAATATATATATATATATATATATATATGCAAGGAAAAAATGAGCATTTGATATATTTGAGAAATTTTGGAGACAAACATTTCATGGTTAATTATCAGCAAGTCATTCTTGCATTGCCAAAGGACCTTACTTTAAATATCATATCTAAGCAATATGAATTAGAACCATTTTTAATCAATTAGAATGGTAAGATTTTTATCATTTTTTATCTCCTAGAAATCCAGTTGATCTAATGTGCTGACAACTAATATCCACATGACCTAATTTTATTTAGGTAACTCACTCATGTAAGGATCATAGGTTTTAGAGAGGATATTTATAGTGAGTTAATTGACAAGGATGAATGGGTTATGATATGTATCAGTAAGGGAATCAATGAGATAATGAATCTATTAGAGTAAGGAAGTATTTGGTATGAATATTCAAGCTTTGGATCCTTAAACTCCATTTGGAAATGGTCACCTTACTGTACCAAAAACTTTAAATGTTCTCATATTTAATGATATTATTTTCATGGACTATAGAAAAAAAGAATCAATGTCTTTTGTTATTACTAAAACCATTTCCTTATGGAAAAAACTATCATTAAATGTGAATGTTCACTTATTAAAGAAAATTGTCAGGAAATAATTATGCAATTATTGGATATATGAATTAATGTAATATCATAAGTGAAGGTAATATCCAAAGGAATAACATTAATTCTATCAATACAATAAAAACATTTGATATTATTACATATTTATATAATTACATATCAACTGTTAAACTGGATTGATCATTACAATTTAAAGAAAATGCTTTTAGGCAACTAGGTAGGGAACTGAGGTCCTCCTGACTCCAGGGCCAGTGCCTTATCCAGTGCTACACTTAGCTGCCCAAACTTCAGCAAGCTTCTTGAAAAATTAGCTGGGTGACTCCCAAGACAATTGGTAAATAGGTTTACTCAATGATATGGTGGATTAATAAAAGAATCATAATTTTGACATCAGAAGGTCAGTAAACCAAAATATACACTAGAAGCTAAGAATGGTAGCTATATGATACACAAATTATATAAATACAGTTTAATTACAAAGAAGGAATGAGGGAAAGTCTCCAAAGAAGGGAAAAAACAGAAGATTAAGAAAGCATTATCAGACCATTTAATACAGATAACCATTTTTTACTTTTAAATGAAATTTACAGGTTAACATTTCTATAAGCATAAAGTTGCTTTGCAAAGTTCAAAGACCATCAACTGTCATCATTTTGCTTAGATCTTGGCTTAAAAACTACTCTACAAAGCTTGATCATTCTCAGGAAAGACTTTGGCTTGTATATACTGAGAAAAAGGAGCCAACTCTCTTGGAGATCCCCCAATCCTCCTACTTATGTGGCCCAATTTATAAAAACAGCACGTGGTGATAGTATCAAAGCCACTGAAGGCAATCAACTCCAGCAAAGATGCAGTGGGAGTACCAGCAATATTGATATAAAAACAAAAAGGAAATCATGTGTTCAAGAAAGCATATTTCTATCTTGTTCTTCATGGATGATAAGCATTCACATACAAATTCATAAAGAAAATCAAAATTAATGACAATTATGAAAATAATCTTTGTACACAAACTTTTTTATGTAAAGGACAATTTGGAAAAGTTGCAAGGGTAAAACATAAGTTGAAACAGTATTACCAAACATTTAATTAAAATATAAAGAGAAAAAACATAAAATTGTAAAAAGAAAAAGCATAATTTTGCAACTAGGAATATGATTTCATTACAAAGGAAAAGGACAATTTTTGAAAATCATGCAGTTAATGTTTATATAACTATCCGCAATGTTTTTCCTCAATCCAAAATAATCAAAATAAGTATTTACAGTATTTTTGCAAGTCTTTTATCATAGAATATTAAAGATTGAAACTTGGGTTTGAACTATCCAATATTATATTTCTTTTCATGTAAAATACAGACTTGCTCTCTATGTTGTAAAGGATTTTTATGATAACTTTCAATTAAAAAAAGATAAAATAGGATGATAGATGTGAAAAACCCTTGGAAAAGAGAAAACAGAAATAGCTAGTGTTGCTATGTTTATCAAAGAAGGAGAAGGAAAAAATATCATATTTTTTAAAAAATGAATACTGGAATTATAATAGTGAAGTTAAATATTTTTTTTTTGTTTGGACAATTTTGTGGAGCACTCAAATAGGAAATTTCCTCCACTGGCACAGATTGTCTCAAAGTAATTATCGTCCCTTTCATATGGGAACGATTGTTCACACACACACACACACACACACACACACACACACACACACACACACACATAGACATATAAACATCTGGATTTTGTTAATTTCTGTCCCTCTCATTTCTTCTCCTCCACTAAAAAAAGAGAATGACAAGTGAAACAAATAAGTATAGCCAATATCCTCATTGACCTTGTCCAAAAATATTTACTTTAGTTAGCATCTTGAATCTACCAAGTATTTCTGCTCATAGTTTGAAAAGAAACACTTGTTCTAAATTAGATGAGAATTATTTTATTTTAAGTAAGGCTCTTTTAAAAAATATTGCTGCTACTTTCCAATTACTGTTATTTCCCCAAGAACTCTCCAATAGATAAATGTCCTCCCTTTTAATAAGAAAAACAAAAATAGTTTAAGTAATTCAACATAGTGGCCATATATAAAAATGTTTGCATCATTTATGGAACATTAGCTCCTTTGCTGAGGGTTGGAAGTTGGACTTCAACTCTCGTCCTCTGAAGTAGCACATCATGCTGAATGGCAAAGAATTCTGATGATCTTTACCCTTATTTTATTGTAGTCTTCATTTAAATTACATGAAAAATATCTTGAAAAATTTCAGCTGGGGCACTGAGAGATGAATTACTTGTACAAGGTTACAACTTCTCTTAAGCATAAGTTAATGATAGGACTTCAATTCACGTCTTTCTGACTCCAAGACTAGTCCTTTATTTTCTCCTTGCTGTCCCCCCTGTTAAAAATTAAAAGATGGGTAAAGAGGGGAGAGGAAGAAAATGGAGGGAAAGACCAATAACTTAGATTGAAGAACAAAACATATTGTATAATAAATATCTAGAATTTGTTTTACTAATTTACTAATTCTAGAAAACTTAAAAGAAAATAAAAGAAAAATCAAATATAATCTCAGATTTGTGGCAGTTTTTTGATTGTAGCAATGAGCTTCTGAAATATGTCACATTCAGGAAAAAATTGTAAAGTGTATTTCTACTGAAAGTTCCATTAACTATGGAAAGTATTTACCTATCCTTAAATAAACCTTATTGTTAAATTACCATTCATACACAGGTAATTTTTTTAAGAACTCAAAAGACTCATTCTCTATTGTGTATGTATTCCCTCAGCAATATGACTGGATTTGCAGTTATAACCACACCCTGATGCAAACTTCAGCAATGAAAATGAGAAACTCACCCCAAAATGTCTGTTTTAAAATTAGAGAGATTTACCTCTTTTAAATGAAACATACATATATAACTCAAATTGGAAGTCAAACACCATTATTCAGAGCTTTTCTTTTTTGTGATATTTTCTGAATGATTGGTGTCAGCATTCTCTTTTGTTTTTCTTTTCACCAGAATAAAAGATAGTTGAACATTTGTTGACTGTAGAAATAAATTCATGATAAAGCAGACAATCAGAGTTACTAAAGGAGACCATGAATTAGAAAGAGTGCCTTATGCAGAGTAGAAAAAAAAATGTTCCCCAGAGCAACTCCTACCCTTACCCCCAGAATAGCAATGAGGTAAGAACTGAAGCAAATGGATTTTATATTTTAATTTTTTTAAATACAGCAATGATGGTCATGTAAATATTTATATTTCACCCTCTTCTACCAATGACTATTTATTAAATTACACTGTGAGATAATTTATTTCACAGTCAGTTTTAATTAAAACATCTGTTCAGACTCCAAGAGAGTCTATGAATCATTAATTTGGTTACATAGCATTTGTTTCTATATTCTTTTCTCCCCAATAAACTCAAAAGCATGCATTTCATATGATTATATCTACATTTGTTAAAATTAATTAAAACTAATTATCACATAGTGGACATAGAAGTTCAAAGTGATTAAGACTGCCATGCTTTAACATCTTTATGTAAAAGATTAAGATATATAGAGGTCTCCCTTTCCCATAGTAATCAAGGCATTCCCTTTCCCACCTCAGCACAACCTAATTTAGGATGAAATATTACCTCTTCAAGCTAATTTCTCACTAGGGAGCACAGTGCTTTATTCCAGAGGGAAAGAGTCAACACAAATCAGATGATAATTCTGAAAGGAAACTAGGGAGATGTCCACCCTGCCCATATGCATTTATAAGTCTCTTCATTTTCCTCCCCCCACCCCTTTACCTAAGTGTTTTAATGCATCAAGTACTTTATATGCAGATAAAGATTCTCCTTTACTTCTCAGGTTTTTACCCCATTCTAAAATTGTTCTTTTAAAACTGGTTTTGTCTGAGAACAGTTGAATATCTTGACTTAAAAATAAATCTTCAGATCATATTAAGTGTAATTCAGTTAAGGTCATACACCCATTATATGTCAAAGGCACATCCTGAAATCGTCTCCTCCAAACTCCAAAGTCAGCTCTCTTTTCTCTATCACAGTGGTATTATACTCAAATGGGAGTCAATAAACCACACATAAACATAGCTGTGCACTGCACACTGATTTAGAAAACAATATGATAAAATAAATTTGATTCTATTGTACTTTATTTATTTTGTTAAATATTCCCCAATTACACCGTCATCTAGTTTGGAATGGACTGAGAAATGTTTGTAAACCCCATAAAGCCAAGGGTGTTGTATTTGAGTCCAAAGTTCTTGTTGACTTTCCTGTTCCCCATTTATAAGTAACTAAATCATCAGCTATCTAAGCTGATAAATTTACAAGTCTTACAATGGATTCTTATACTGAGGATCTTGTCTCTTATCCAAATATATTTACAAATCTCATCCACTTGATAAAATGTACACACTAGAATGTATCAAATGTATGAATAAAAGTTTGTCTTATGAAGTAAAATCTCTTTCTCAAAGAGAAATACTTCATACTTAGTATATATGAATAAAAATTTATTTAAAAAAGCAAAGCTGTGCATTTCATCTATAGCTTTCCAAGGATTGACAAAAATATATTTTCTAATCACATTTCAGCTAATAGACCATAGTTTGTAAAATTAACTCTATTATACAGAAAGACCAGTGTCCTTAGTTTCACCAATTTAGAATCTAAGAAAAATACATATATATATATATATATATATATATATATATATATATGTATATATATATATATATTCATTATATAAGAGATCATTTGTCTAATAGTAGATCTAACAGGAGTAGCATATCCATTTTTGTATACCCATATCTCTGATTCCCTCTCTAATTTCTGTTTATTTGACCCTTTCCGTAATCATTTATACTTTAAAATGCATACTATAAGATAGATTAAGGAGATCAAATCTTAAATTATCAGATTGCATCATTTGCTCCTAAATTGTGAATGTTTAAAAAAATTAATCTATAAGAATGCTCACTTTTAAGTTTCCAATGTTTGAAAATTGATGAATTTTTATTCTACTGTATTGCCTCCAAATTTATATATTTACATTTATGTAATAATGTTTACATTTTAATCTTAATTCATTTTCATATTTACCATATAAATCAGTGTTTATTTTTACATGTATGAGATGAGTAGTTTCTATCATAAGTCTTTTCACCATTAGGTGAATTATGAAGGACTATGACTATGAATTAGGGAAGCTCAGTGACACAGTACATACAGCTTAAGGCTTGGACAGTAAGAGTTAAGTTCAAATTTGACCTCAAATACTTAATTTAATATTTTTGTGATCTTGGACAAGTCAAAGTCTCTGTTTGTCTAATTTCATCATATATATAAAATGGACATAATAGTGTCTATGTCCCAGGGTTACTGTAAAGATGAAATAAGATAAGAATTATAAAACATCTATCACACAAACATACACAAAACACATGTGTGTATTTCTGTTTGCTAGATAAACTTCAGTTATTATTGAATCTAAATTATAAAATATAAAATATAAATTATAAGCTATAATCCTCAAAAATTGAAATATTCTTAAGAGAACTGAAAGTGAAGTTGACTGAAATGGATGCTTCTAAACTTGAATCAAGTACCTTAAACTTCTAAGTTAACTTTCAAATACCATCAGGGTGTAAAAAAAATCAATAGTTTGTGCATTAAAGATTTTCTATTCAAAGTTTGGCTAATGGAGGAGAGACATATGGTCACCTTCCATTAAACAGTAAAAGAGATTTAAGAAATCAGTCTATTATCAAATGTGTATATATGCAGACTAATAATATGTGAGACAATTTGTAGGCAATTGAATAGTTATTCAAAGAACAAGGCTTGTAGGTCTTTTTATCTTGCTGAGGGGAGAAAAAGGGGAAGAAATATGTATGTATATGCTATGTGTATATATGTATGTAGGTATTTATTTTTGTTATTAAATAAGTGAGGTACTACAAAGAATTTAAGGTACATTTTATTTGTTTCACTTTAGTTGGATCTCTATTGATAATTATTGCCACCTTCTAAAAATAAAACACTGTCTGTAACACTCCAAATATGGACAAATATGAGTAGATTTTTCTATATGTTATTTCTTTGTTGAGAAAATGTTACCTAGAGTTTGGCTTTAACAAGAGACCAACAGTAATGTTCAAGTGTTCAAATGTTATCCACTTAGTCCTGCAGGCAATCTAGCATGAAAGGGAGCTCAGCAAACTGAGCTCACTAAAGCCTTCTGAGGGATGTGGAGTCTTCTGTAGCTAAGATTTTCAGTACTTGTCCATCAAAGGGAGTTTCTGATGTATTTTACCCTAATCCATCAAGAGCAGAAGGATCGTTATCAATAATTTCATTAACTTCAGAAAAGATCCTTCCTTAATAAGAACCTTGAGATTTATTAATTATGTTAAAATACCATAACAAGGCTTGGTATTAGGGCTCATCTTGATGACATCTATAGAGGCTGCTAGATTTCTGAAAGACTAGGTTCACCTTTACAATTGCTAATTTGATCTAATTAGCAGGAGGCCTTCTTTATGGCAAAACTGACCTTTTAAACACTTCTTTTCTTAGGGCTACAGAAAAATCATTTTTAAGTGCTGGTATATATACATATGTGTGTGTATATATATATATATATATATATATATATATATATATATATATATATATATATATATATATATATAGTGTATATATGTATGTAAAACAAAATTCATTGTTCCTAATGTTTAGATTATTTCACTTCATATTAGACTTCTTTGGAGTCATGGTAACTGAATTATTGTACATTTGATTTAGCATTGCCATTCTTTCAAAGGATCAGTAAACAGCTGAACAATTTATGATAATTTTCTGAAATACAGTTTGCAGATAGAGAAGCAACAACAGCAACAAAATATTTGAAATATTAAGTATTAAGTATAATTCTAACAACATAATCCAAGATGGGATAGATTTATTGGAATGATGGCAAGGATTATAGACTGGAATTTAAAAAATATGAAATAGTTCCTGACCAAGCTCATAATCGTGGACCTTACTTCTTCATACTCGTGTAATTTTTGTTTGGTTGATGACTGGATGTGGCCCAGACACAAAATCCATTTCTAATCCCAGTTTTCTTTTTGTTTTATGATTAATGAGTTATGAGAATTTTGAAGGTTTTATTACAATACTAAACAATTACTTTTTAGACCATTATTATTGGTTTCATATTATGGTATTAGAATTATTTTATTGTAATGGAATTTTTTAATCCTATTGAATTATGTGAATAATTTGAAGGGTCTCTAATGTCAGTGAATGAGTACCAAGGCCACTGGTATAGATATCAATCTATTTAGACATTATCATTAGGTCTTCATTCATTTTTTTCTGATAAAATATTTATTCTTTGTCCACTTTTAGAAGAGAAATGAGAATTGAAGAACACCTCTATCTCCAAGAGCTTGGACAAAAAGAAGAGGTCCTCTTTCTTCCCTTTTCCTCCCACTCAGTAGAAATGGTACAAAGATCTTTACAGATATGTGTTTCTGTATACAAACCCTTTTTATGGAATAAGATTTATTTATAGAAGAAGGAAAGGGGTAGACTGTCTTCAGGCATCAAATAGAGGGGGGATTACTTTCAATGGGGGAAGAATTTCCTTTAAAAGCCAGGAATTCTCTACACTTTTAAAACTCCCCCTTTTCTCTCTACGAAGAACTGTATTTAAGGTTCTTAAGACTATATCCGCATCCCTTCAAAAAATAAACATCTTTTAAGAATTAAAACAAGCTCAAAGTCCTTAGATAAACTCAGATACTATCACCTTTGGAGATGACTGGTCTACTTGAAGGAAGGGACCAAATGAAGGATGCAGTGGGTTACTGAAAAGTCTCGGGCTTCTTATGCGTGTGACAGCAGTATAAAAAGGAAGGGTTATTAGGAAACTTCTCAGGCTAATTACTAAACTGCTGGAAGTAAGAGACTGTGGGATGCTGCTGTTGCTAGGTTCCTCTTGTCCTCCTCTTGTCTTCTTGCTGTTGAACAAAAGTCACTATTACCTTCACACTTTTCTTTATGCCTTTCCCTGTTCTAGACACAAGTACCATTCACATTTTCTATCTCTCTCTCTCTCTCTCTCTCTCTCTCTCTCTCTCTCTCTCTCTCTCTCTCTCTCTCTCTCTCAGATCTGGTCATGTGGCTGGATCTATAAGGGCTGTGTCAAACACCTTTCGAGTGGGTGGAAAAAGGGAGGTGCTAGAGGTGATTTAGCACCTGGTTCCAGGTATTCTCCAATGCAAATGCCACAGGGGAAGTGCCCAAGGAGTGGCTAAGACAGTACTCATTTCCCCATGAGTAACATTGCATGTGTTAAGCTTCTCCTGCCCCAGATGGCATGACCAAAATTTCATATGGCTGAGGAAATGGAGATTGAATGAAAAGCACTTTCCACAGTATAGAAAAGTCTCAAACGATTATAGCACTTTCTCTGTGTCCTGTTTCAAAATGATATATGTAAAGCACTATGGAAAATGTTAAGTGCCATATTGTTATTGTTCAGTTGTGCTCAATTCCTCATGATGCCACTGTTTGTTGTTTATTAAGTGGTGTGCAATTTCTCTGTACAATATTTTACAGTTGAAGAATTGAAGCAAATAGCATTAAGTGACTTGGCCAGGGTCATATAGCTAACAAGTATCTGAGACCAGATTTGAACTCTGGAAGATGAGTCTTCCTGACATCAGGCTCTCACTTTAACCTCTGTGTCACTAAACTTCCCAAATTGTCATATCTTTCTTTTATATCTCACTTCGTTGATATTCAAGTAGACGCTTGAAAATTATTATATCTCTAGTAGCATTCTAGTAGTAGAAATATCTAGTAGAGATATTTCATTAGAAAAAGTTCTATTTTGCTCCTTAAAGTTCAGTGCATAGTTTTGGTAATTAATAATAAATAATAAAGTATTCCCTATTACAACTTCAATCAGCTGTGTCCAGTATGTAGTCTTTCATTGATTTTCTGTAAAAGTTGGACTGTGTCAGTCAGTAAACATTTATTAACAGCGGGATTTCTCTTCCACATTGTGCTAAGCATCAGGGATACAAAGAAAGGGGTAGGAGAACCCACAAAAACAAAGATCCTGGAAGCAGGGTGGCCCGGCCTGGCCGGGGCGGAGTCCGCCTGGAGCTGGGGGAGAGGCTCGGCAGGGTCACGGGCGCCCGCGGGGCGAGGGCTCGTGGCAGAGCCGCCCCCCTGCGCCGCGGGGGGCTCCCCGGTCTCCTGGGAGGGTTCGGGGGCGCTCCCGCCCCACCGGATGCCCAGAGTGTGAGCAGGGACGCGCCGGGGCCGGGGCCGGGGCCGGGGCCGGGGCCGGGGCCGGGGCCGGGGCCGGGGCCGGGGCCGGGGCCGGGGCCGGGGCCCGAGGGGGAGGCAAGTGCCCCGAACCGGACCAGCGGCAGAGAGGCCCGAGCCCTCCGGCCTGCTGCGGGGAGCGCGGCCGGCCTCACCTCACCTGCCCACAGATTTATCAAGTGATGTTCTTTTAAGGTTGAAAGGAAAAAAATGTTATTGCTTAAAGTGAACATCATCATTCTAGTCCTTGCTGTCACTCTATTTTTACTAATTTTGCATCATACCTTCCTCGGTTTGAGTGATTTGTTGAAAAGGGAGGTTTCAGATGCAAATCTTGTGAGATTTCAGCCACTAGCCTTTGTGCCTAATGCTCCTGAAAGCTTTATCTATAGGAGTGAAGAGGAGATTCCTGTCGTGATGGCACCCTCTGAAGACAGACTTGGGGGCACAATCGCAGTGTTGAACAGTATTTACCATAATACCCGCTCCACTGTGGTTTTCTACATTGTTACTTTGAATGATGCTGCAGATCATCTCAGATCCTGGCTCAATAGTGGCTCTCTGAAAAACATCAAATACAAAATTGTGGATTTTGACCCTCAACTTTTGGAAGGGAAAGTAAAGGTGGATCCTAAACAGGTGGACTCCGTGAAGCCATTAACCTTTGCCAAATTCTACCTGTCTAACTTGATTCCAAATGCAGAAAAGTCAATCTATATGGATGATGATGTAATTGTACAAGGTGATATTCTTGCTCTTTATAATTCACCTTTGAAGCCTGGGCATGCAAGCTGCTTTTTCAGAAGACTGTGATTCAACTTCTGCAAAAGTTATAGTCCATGCAACAGAGAATCAGTATAATTATATTGGATTTCTGGACTATGAGAAAAAAAAAAGGATTCGAAATCTTGCAATGAAAGCTAGCACCTGCTCTTTTCATCCTGGGGTTTTTTTTTTGCAAATTTAACAGAATGGATACAGCAAAACATTACTTATCAACTGGAAAAGTGGATGAAACTTAATGTAGAAGAAGACTTATACAGTAGAACACTAGCAGGCAGCATTACCACACCCCTTCTACTTACAGTGTTTTATAAACAACACTCAAATATTGACCCCATGTGGAATGTCAGACACCTTGGCTCTAGTGCTGGAAAACGATATTCACCTCAATTTGTGAAGGCTGCCAAACTACTCCACTGGAATGGACACGTTAAGCCATGGGGAAGAACTGCTTCCTATGCTGACGTTTGGGAAAAATGGTATATTCCAGATCCAACAGGAAAATTCAGCCTAATCCGAAGACATGGAGAAATTGCAAATGCTGAATAAATTATAATATAGACTACCAATATTTTCTCAGGAAACAATGAAGGAACTAGTTGGGAAAATGTTTTCCATGAGATGAGAACTTCCATGTGCAACAAATAAATCAACATTTTCTCCTCTAAGTTGTATCAACTAAACCATGAAAACCAATTTACACCTGCCTTACTTTAGAAAAAGTATTTTAATAAGTTAACTTTTATTGCTACCACAGGGAGATTTTGACCAGCAGAAGGAAATGGTATAACCTTCCCTTCACCCAGGACTGATGAGCCATCTTGCAGTTAAATGTTTTTGTTTTACTCCTGTAACCTGTGACTTTGTATGACGCTTTGCATGAAATCACTTAAAACATGGTTACATTCTTTTATAATTTAGTTTTAAAAACATACTTCAGCTATGCTTTCTTGTTTCTTTCAAGAGTTATGAGTTATGCCTCTTAGTTTTTATGACATAGTATTCCAATACCAAAACATTATTTAAAGGTGGTTTTTTAACTTGTTCTAAAAATAAAAATTCAACCCTAAAAAAAAAACAAAGATCCCCCAAAATTCCCTATCCTCAAGGTACATGCATTATGTTTCCTATTCATATTTTGTAATAAGTTAATACAGATTTATGATAAAATATATGGCTGTGAAAAAGAGGTTCAAAGTTTCAACTTTTCAAATTTGACAGATTCTAAAACAAAGCAAAATTAAAGGTTTTGATAAAAAAAATGGTAGCATAGGGAATAGAATCAAAATGGTTAAAATTGAGGCAGATTTTGCATACCTATTGTCACTGAATCTAGTCTTAGTCATTGTTCCACTAATAAAGCACCAGTTATACGATCCATTGCTCCCAAATTATGTCTATCTAGTAATAAAGTTTTTGATATTTAAGAGTATTATTCGAATGTTCCTTCTTGTTAGTAGAGTTAAATCTGCCCCATGACTTCTTTAGGTTTTAGCATGATCAGAGGGACACAAAGGGCTCTTAAGTTTTTAACTTCAGTAGCAATCTATTTAAAATATAAAAGCCATGTAAACTCAGCAGAGGCCAATTCTATCACTATGCAGTTTGCTAGAATACCTAGCTTAAATATTATAGAATATGGTACTGTCCATAGCATGTAGAACAAATGGCAGTTACTGATAATCAAGAAAGTAATTTTCCAACACAAATTTCAGGTCAGGCGTTTTTAGCCTTTTTTTGCATTTGTGTATATGTGATTATCTCCTTTGGCTTTCTAGTAATGCCTATTACACTTTTCTTAGAATAATGTTTAAAAGATATAAAGTAAAATATTGGAAAGGAAAGCAACTACATTAAAGTTCAGTTATCAAAATCTTAAAAACAAACAACCAAAATAAAATCCTCCCAGACACCAGTTTAAGAATATTTGACTAGAGCCAAATCACCTAACTCCACTGTTGAATTCTGCTCAGGACACTGTGATCAAGAATCCAGAAAATAGTAATAATTCTCCAACCCCAAATTAGCTCCTCAATAATCAACCAAGAGATTAAATCTTCTTGGAAAAGGGTTCTGTTATTTCTATTATCATCCACACCAACCTTGGATCAACAAAGCTAAAAGGTCTGAGAATGGAATTGTCCCCTCGTATGGACTCATATGGTTATGTTCTTCACTCCCAAAAGTTACTGGATCATGTCTTTTTAATGCTATTTCAAAAAATTCAAGCCATAGCAGCACTCTCTTGAGGATTAAGATTCTTATGATTCAGGGGGTAGCTAGGTGGCTTAGTAGATAAAGCACCAGCCTTGGAGTGAGGAGTACCTGGATTCAAATCTGGTCTCAGACACTTAATAATTACCTAGGTGTGTGGCCTTGGATAAGCCACTTAACCCCATTTGCCTTGCAAAAACCTAAAAAAAAAGATTCTCATGAATCAAAATAATTTATATTACACATTGCAATCTGTTTTCTTACACACAGAAAGACACCTACACACACACACACACACACACACACACACACACACACACACACACACGGACACACTTCCAATTTCAAGGGAAATAAAGTTTCACATTTGCAGAAAAGCTGCAAAACCTGTAGCACATGAATTGTGTCCTACTGTGAGTTTGTTCATCTAAGCAAAATCTATAGAGAACAATAATGAACATCAGAAAAACTGCAGCCTATCATTTAATGCAATTCAGTCTTTTGGACTAACTTGATATAGAAGATGAATTACCTTTTATCCTTAGAGCAGAATCCCAGATAAGGATTAAGGTCAATGGGAGACATTGTGAGAAGAAAATATACAGTGTGCTTCCTTTTTTTAAAACTTTGTTAAAAGTTCTTAACAACACTTCTAGTCATTATACAAAGAATACATTCAAAGAAGCAAGAAGCCCCATGCTGTCAATAGCTGAATAATGTGTGAATGGAATAAATGCTTCTTAGGGCAGCCTTTTAGTAGAAAATAATATGAACTTAGAATTTAAGATAATTGTAAAAGAACCAATCATATTATAATTCACAGATGTTTAAATTAGTGGTCATTGAATAATGATTATACTAATGAGAAAGGGACTGCATGAAAGGTAGTGCTCTCTAGATCCTTTGAAATATTGGTTGCCCAGGGGAATAATTATGGAGAGATCTTGGAGATTTACTAGAACTACAGCAGTACATGATATATGACTAGGGTTTAGGAAGATATTGGTCAGGCATAAATACATACCCATTGAGAGTCAAACACTAGTGTTTGTTGTATTTTCACCCCCTTCAGAGAAAAAAAAAATACATAATTTGTTCTTTCATTCCTTGTACTTCAATGTTAGTAAAAAGACTTGGACTTAAATTTTATCATTGTGAACTCTGTGACCTCGTACAGATTTTCTACAGAATTCAGATGGCTTGTCAAATGAGTTGGTCGGAATAGCTAATGCTTAGATCTTTCTAGTCTTAGACCTATGATAACTAAAGCAGGAGTGGTGGAGGTGACAAAGGGGAGGGGAGGGGAGTGGAGAGAGAGAATAAGAAGGGGGAGACAGAAGATGAGGAAGAAGAGGAGGAAGCATATCACCTCAGAAGCAGTTGGAGACAATCCTGGATCCTGACCCCAAGAACATTTGGAATAGAAATGCTTTCAGGTCACTTCCTTCTGTTGTCATTTTGGAAAGTAACCCTATCAATATATAGGCTTCTAAGTGCTCCTGACAGTGCTATAATCACATCTATTAATATTGTTTTTTCTGAGATTTTATTTTGTTCTAGTTTCATTCTCAGCAAAATATCATGACTTCGGTCATTTGGTACTAATATTATCAGACTAAGAAAACCCACTATTATTAATCCCCAAATAACCTTCCTACTAAAGAAAATTATCTTATTTGATAGCTTTCTATCTCAGAGAAAGTTATTTCAGCAACACAACTTTCAATTTCCTCATTTGACAAATGAGGAATGAATCAAGCTTAAAATAACCAACATCACTTCCCACTCTATATCTGTGTATCTTTGAAGGCAGGAAAGGATGGAATTAGAATATGCAAATGCATTAAAATAAAATGTTTTAGTGTTTAAAAAAAAGTCAAATTTGGAACCCCCAAAGTTCTATTTTCATGAGGATCATAAGGACAATTAATAATTACTAAATAAGACCACATATGGTAGAAGAGAAGCAATAAATGAAGATTTCTTGAGGTGGGAGAAGTATTGGTGTACTAGAAGCAAACAGAAATGTAAATTAAATTCAGATACCAAATAAAAGAGCTATTTCTTTTGAACAATTACACAAGGAAAGGAAAGAGTGTATATCTAAGAGGACATAAGTAAGTAATATTAAACAATGGCATCAAAGAGTTTTATAAGTTAAAAAAGTAAGTCAAGGAGTGGAGAATTGAACCAGTCTATACAAATGAAGCAGTACCCAAGTATTATGAATAAAATTAATTTCAAGAAAAAGTACTGAACTAAAAGCAGAATGAAATAAGAAAAATAGAAAATAAATAAATGGAGAAAAAGGGAAACCTAGTCATCATAAGCTTTCAATATAATTAAATTCCACTATAGTTAAACAAAGGTAAGAATGGTTAAGAAACAAAAAGATATTTAAAAAATCAAGAATAATGCAAATTCTTATACTCAACTATAAGTTTAAAAAACAAGAATTTTTAGAGGAAATAAATTAACTATTCTAAACTACTCAAAATAATAGTATATTCAATAGATATCTTGCATAACCAAAATTTAGAAAATTCTTAAGCCATAATGGAAGATCCAAAGTAGGAAAGATATCATGACAATACAAATAATAATTTATCAAATATTTACTATGTAAATAGCTTTTTTTGACTTGATAGAATTTTTTTCAATGACATGTAAAGACAGTTTTCATAGTTCATTTTAATAAGATTTTAAGTTCCAAATTGTTCTCTCTCCCTCTAATGCTTCCTCATTCCCATAACAGTAAGCAATCGGATATGTTATACATATTCGATCATATTAATCATATTTCCAAGTTAGTGATATTCTGAAAGAAGAATTATGGGAAAAAAAAGGAAAATCATGAGAAAGAAAAAACAAAAAAGATGAATAGTATTCAACAATCTACATTCAAAGTCCAATTTTTTTTTCTCTGGATATGGATAGTCTTTTCCTTCATGAGGATTTTGAAATTGTTTTGGATCTTTTTATTTCTGAAAAGAGTTGCTTACCTCACAATGGTATGTTACAGTATACAAGGATCTCCTGCTTCTGCTCATTTCACTCAGCATTGGTCTATGAAACTCTATGCAAGTTTTTTTTTCCCCTGATCTCTGAATGCTCATCATTTCTTACACTTATATAGTGTTCCATTACATTCATATACCAAATGACCTGTCATTCCCCAACTGATAGGCATCCCATCAGTTTCCAATATTTTTTCTACCACAAAATGAACTGCAATAAATATTTTTGGATATGGGGGCTTTTCTCTTTTTTATGATCAATTTGGGATACAGACAAAATACTATTGTTGGATCAAAGGGCATGCTCACTTTGATTGTCCTTTGAACGTACTTTTAAATTGCTCTGAAGAATGGTTGGATCAATTCACAGCTCCACCAGAATTGCATTCATGTTCCAATTTTGCCACGGCCTATCCAACCTTTATCAATTTCCGTTTCTATCATATGAGCCAATCTGACAGGTGTGAGGCATATCTAAAAGTTGTTTTAATTTCCATGTCTCCGACTATAAATCATTTTAATTTCTTCATTATGAAAAACTGTTTGTCCACATCCTTTGAACATTTATCAATTGGGAAATCACTTATATTCTTATAATTTAACTCAGTTCACCATGAACTTGAAAAATAAGGACTTTAACAGAAAGACTAACTGAAAAAATTGTTAACAGCTTTCTACTTTCCTGCTAATCTTGGTTGCATTGGCTGTGCAAAACCTTTTAATTTAATGTAATAAAGTTATCCATTTTGCATGTCATAGTATTCTTTATCTCTTATTTGTCACAAATTCTTCCCTGTTCTATAGCTCTGACAGATTATCTTTTATCCTCCCAATTGAATTATGGTATCCCCCTTTATGTCTACATCATATGCCCATTTTGATATCTTTATATAGATTGCGAGATGCTGGTCTATGCCTAATTTCTGCTCTATTTTCCAATTTTCCTAGTAATTTTTGCCAAATAGAGATTTCTTAACCCAGAAGTTTAAATTTCTGGGTGTTTTAAACAAGAGATTTCTATAGTCATTTCCCACTGTTTCATGTGTAACTAACATACTCTATTGATCCATCACTTTATTACTTAGGCACTATCAAATAACACTGATGATTGTTACTTACTAATATAGTTTTAGATTTAGTACAACTAAGCTGTATTCCTTTTTGGTTTTGTTCTTCATTAATTCCTTTAATATTCTTGACATTTTTTTGTACCAGATGAATTTCTTTATTACTTTTTATATCTATATGAAACTTTTTTGGTAGTTTGATTGGTATGGCATTGAATAAGTAAATTAATTTAGGCAAATTGTTATTTTTATTATATCAGCTCAGTCTTCCCTTGAACAACTGATATTTTTCCAGTTTCTAGACCTGAAATTATTTGTGTGAAAATAATTTTATAATTGTGTTCATATAGTTACTGGGTATGTCTTACCAGAAAGACTCCCAAATATTTTATATTTAAAAGGATTTTCTCTTCCTACCTTTTACAGCTGTGTTTTGTTAGTATTATACAAAAATGTTGATGATTTATGTAACTTTATTTTGTAACTTGCAACTTTCCCAATGTTGCTAATTATTTCAAGTAGTTGTTTTACTTGATACTCTAAAATTCTCTAGGTATAGCCTCATATCATCTGCAAAGCATTGTATTTTATTTCCATATTACATATTCTAATTTCTTCAATATATTTTTCTTCTATTATTGCTAAAGCTAACATTTCCAGTACAATATTAAATAATAGTGATGTTAGCCTTGTATTGTTACATTTAATGCTTGATGATGATTTTAGAGAGATACTATTTGTCATTTTCAGGAAAACTCCATTTATTCCTTGCTCCCCAGTGTTTTTAATAGGAATGGGTGCTGTATGTTGTCAAAAGCTATTAATGTATCAGTAAGATAATTAAATGATTCCTGTTGTCTTTGTTAATGATGCTATGTTAATAATGCTGAAAGGTTTCCTAATATTGAACAAGTCCGGCATTTCTGTTAAACCTCACCTGATGATAGTGTATAGCATGCTGATAAATTATTGTAATCTCATAATATTTTATTTAATTTTGCATGAATAATTATTAAGGAAATATAAATTTTTAATATGTTTTATTGATATTTTACTTTTCTAAATATATGTTTGATTTTTTTAACATTCATTCATGTGGTGATGCATATATCTAAGTTACAAAAACTGATTCTAACCTCCCTTCCTACAACCCTCCCCTCAGTGGTGAACAATCAGGTTAATATTGTACTTACACATTTGTGTTAAGCATGTTTACAGGATACTTGCTTTTGATATGAGGAATTAAGTTTAGAGGGAAAGAAATCAATAAGAGATATTTTTAACTTGAATGTAGTATTCATCAAATTCTGAAGGATATTTTGTTTTCTTCTGTTCTGTTTTGTTTTTCTTCCTCTGCATGGGGGACAGCATTGGCCATAGCTGGTCTAAAAGAGTTGTCCTCCTGAGAATAGCTGAATCCTTCAGGGTTGATCATCTCACAATGTTGTTGTTAATGTGGGTATTGTTTTCTTGGTTTTACTCCCTTCCCTCAGGATCAGCTCCTGTAATTCCTTCCATACTTCTCTAGAGTACAACCATTTGTGGTTTCCCTTTAGAACAATAGTAGTCCATAATATTCATGTACCATAACTTGCTTGACCATTCATACATTGATGGGCATTCCATCAATTTCTAAAACTGCCACCAAAAAGAACTGCTATGAATATTTTTTGAACATGTGGAATTTTCCCCATTTTTTTATTATTTCTTCTGGGCATAGGCCTAGATTGGAATTTCTGGGTAAAAGGATATGAAAAATTTTATTCCTCTTTGAGCATATTTTCATATTGCTCTCAAGAATGATTGGATAATTTCACAACTCCGCCAGCAATGCATTAATGTCCCAATCCTCCACAAACTCTCAAACATGGATAATTTTCAGTTATGTCATTTTAGCCAATCAGAAAGGTGTGAGGTAATGCATCAAAGTTGTTTTAATTTGCATTTCTCTAATCAATAATGATTTGAACCATTTTTTCATATGACTATATATATATACATACATATATATATATATATATATAGAGAGAGAGAGAGAGAGAGAGAGAGAGAGAGAGAGAGAGAGACAGAGAGAGAGAGAGAGAGATTTATTTTCTTCATTTGAAAATTGTCTATTCATTTCCTTTGACCTTTTATCTATTGGGAAGTAACTTGCAACTTATAAATTTGTTGCAACTTAGTTTTCTATATATTTTAGAAATGAGACCTTTATCAGAATTCCCAGTTGTGAAGAATTTTTCTCAGCTTTCTGCTTTCCCACTAATTTTGGCAGGATTGATTTTATTAGTACAAAACTTTAAATTAATATAATCAAAATCATTTATTTTGTAGTTTTAATGTACTCTATTACTTGTTTGGTCATAAATTTCACCCCTTTCCATAGGAGTATTTCTCAGTCTATTAGTTTATCTATGGTGTTTTATGAATAAATTTATGAATAAATCCTGTTCCTATTTGACCTTATTTTGCTAAAGGGTGTGAGAAGTGGATCTATGCATAGTTTTCGACCATACATTTTCCAGCTTTCCCAACAATTTTATCAAATAGTGAGTTATTATCCCAGAAGCTAATGTCTTTGTATTTATCAAATAGTAGATTACTGTCGTCATTTCCTACTGTTTCTTTTGAAGCTATCATAATTCATTGATCCATTGCTTTATTTCTTAACCAGTATGAGGCAGTTTTGATTACTGCTAGTTTATGTTGTAGTTTTAGTTCTGGTAGAGCTAGGCCCTTAATTTACATTATTTTCCTATCAGTTCCCTAGCTATTCTTGACCTTTTGTTGCTCCGGATGAATTCTGTTATTATTTTTTCAAGCTTGGTAAAATAATGATTTGGTAGTTTGATTGGTACTGTACTAGATAAATAATTTAATAGGAATAGAGTAGTCATTTTTACTATATTAGCTCAACCTAAGCATGAGTAATTGATATTTTCCCATTATTTAGATTTAACTTTATTTGGGGGAGAAGTGCATTATAATTGTGTTCACACAGTTTCTGGGTTTGTCTTGGGAGGTAGATTCCTATGTAGTTAATGATGGTTACCGTTACTTTAAATAGAATTTCTCTTTCTGTCTCTTACTCTTTGGTTTGGTTGTTCATATATGGAAAGCATGATGATTTATATGGGTTTACTTGTGTGGGTACTACCTTGCTGAATTTGTTAATTGTTTCAAGGAGTTTTTAGATAATTTATTCAGATTCCCTGTTATATTGTCTGCAAAGAGTGAAAGGATTGCTTCCTCATTGCCAGTTCTGATTCCTTTTATTTCTTTTCCTACTCTTATAGCTAGACCTAACATTTCTAAAACTCTATTTAATAGTAATGGTGATTATGAGCATCCTTGTTCCACCCCTGAGCTTATTGTAAATGATCCAAGTTTATCCCCATTACATATAATATTTGAGGATGGTTTTTAGATAGACAGCACTTATTATTTTAAGGAAAATTCCATTTATTCCTAAATTTTCTAGTATTTTAATAGAATTGATGTGTATTTTATCAAAGACTGTTTCATCATGTATTGAGATAATCATATGATTTCTATTGGGTTTGCAAGTGATATTTTCAATTAAGTTGAAATTTTCCTAATAATGGAATAAACTTGCCTACCTGGTATTATAATTTTTGTGTAATTTTATTGCTAATTTTTTTTGCAAGGCAAATGGTGTTAAGTGGCTTATCCAAGGTCACACAGCTAGGTAATTTTTAAGTATCTGAGGACAGATTTGAATTCAGATACTCCTGACTCCAGGGCCAGCACTCTATCCACTGTGCCACTTAGCCACCCTGTAAAATTTTATTTAATATTTTTGTAACAATGTTCCTTAGGGTCATTGCTCTATAATTTCCTTTGCCTGTTTTGGTTTGTCCTGATTTAGGTATCAGTGTTATGTCAGTGTCATAAAAGGAATTGATTGAACTCCTTCTTCTCCTATATTTTTATTTATTTATTTTTTAGATTTTTTTTTTTTCAAGGCAATGGGGTTAAGTGGCTTGCCCTAGGCCACACAGATAGGTAATTATTAAGTCTCTGAGACCAGATTTGAACTCAGGTATTCCTGACTCCAAGGCCAGTGCTTTATCCTCTGCGCCACCTAGCGGGCCCTTCTCCTATATTTTTAAATAGCTTATGCAGGAAAGGAATGAATTGTTCCTTAAATGTTTGGTAGAATTCACATGTAAATTCATCTGGACCAGGAGACATTTTTCTTAGGGAGTTTATTGATGGTTTCTTCAATTTCTTTTTTCTGAAATGGGCTTATTTGTGCATATTATTTCCTCTTTTGTTAATCAGGACAGCTTGTATTTTTGTAAATATTCATCCATTTCATTCAGGTTATCCAATTTATTGGCAGATCTGGAAAGTAGCTCTGAACTATCTCTTTAATTTCCTCCTCATTGAGGTTAGTTCACCCTTTTCATTTTTGATACTTGCCATTTGGTTGCCTTCTTTTTTTTTTTAATCAGCTCAACCAAAGGTTTATCTATTTTCTTGTTTTTTTTCATAAAATCAACTTAGTTGTATTTATTGGGTCAATGGTTTTCATACTTTCAATTTAATTAAACTCTGATTAGAGTTTTCAGAATTTCTAATTTGTTATTTAATTGGAGATCTTTAATTTGTTATCTTTTACTAGCTTTTATAATTTCCCTATCCAATTCATTCATCTCCTCTTTCATATTTTACTGATATAAGATTTAGAGATATAAAGTTTTCCCTCAAAACTGAGTTGACAGTCACCCACAAATTTTGGTATGTTGTCTCTTTATTACTGTTTTCTTGGATATAGTTATCATTTTTTTCTATGACTTGTTATCTGATCCCCTCATTAATTAAAATTAAATTATTTAATTTCCAATTAGGTTTTAGTTTCTCTTTCCATGACCCTTTATTCCATGTAATTTTTATTGCAATGTTGTCTGAGAAGTATGCTTTCTGCATTTGATTAAGAGGTTTTTATGCCCTAGAACATGATCAGTTTTGGTATAGGTGCCGTGTACTGCTGAGAAAAAAATGTATATTCTCTCCTACCCCCTTTAAGTTTTCCCCAGGAGTCTAAGTTTTCTAAGTTTCCATTCACCTTCTTAACTTCTTTCTTGATTATTTTATAGTTAGATTTATCTTGTTCTGAAAGAAGGCTGTTGAGGGCCCCATTATAAAATTATGCTATCTTTAGGTTCATACATGTTTAATAATGATATAACTTCATTACCTATGGTGCCTCTTAAGAAGATGTAGTTTCCTTCCTTATCCCTTTTAATGAGAGCTATTTTTGCTTTTGCTTTATCTGCTATCAGAATGGCTACCTAATTTTGTATTTCCCTCCATGCTATCTTTCCACATTAATTTTTTTCTTTCCTTTCCTCTTATTCCTCCTCAGCAAAATTTTACTCTCTTTTCCTTTTATCTTTTATTTTAATTTAACTTTCTGTTTATTTTCACTTAAATCTTCAATTTTCCTTTTATCGGTCCCTTCTTCCTTTATCTTTTCCTTCCCCTACAACCCCTTTCCCCTTTCCGGTAGAGTAGGATAGATTTTTAAACCCAAAGGGGAATGTATCTTATTCCCTATCTGGACTAAATCTATTGAATAAAATTTACTCAGTGTTCATACTCTTTCTTCTTTTCCTCTAAAATTATAAATCATTGTCCCTCTTCACCTGGTGTTATTTATCACACAGGAACAACTAATACTCAAGCACAGTTTGATTAATTGATTGCTTGATAAACTCAAATTGTTATCAAAATAACATCACAGATTAATTAATTGCTTTATTGCTTAACAGCAGCATTGTCTCAAAGACACGAAGTACCCTCCCCTCTGCTGTCTCCTTAGAAATATACTTTTCAAGAGGTTTAAATTACATCAAATTATAATGATTTTTTCCTTATCTAGTTTTCAAGTTCCCTCCAAAAACACACAATCCTCATGAATCAAAGTATCATCCAAAGCCAAATCATTTCATGAATTATTTGTACCCCTCCCAGATTTATACCCCTATTTTCTCCCACACTTACTCCTCCTCCCCACTCAAGGTACATAACCTCTTGTTAAGTGAAATAAAGATTAAGTCAAATTCTGATTTAATTAACTCTAAGAATCTTAAAGGCCTCTAAGCACTGGGAGGTTCTGAAGGTCTCACTTGAGTACTTTAAAAATAATTGAAAAGTTAGGGTAGAAACTGACTCAGAACTGCACAGCTTATGATACCTTTATCAGAGAAGATGCTAAGCTTTGTCAGCACAGCAGGACTGAAGTGGGTCAAAGGCTACTGGGACACTTAAGTTTATTGTTTAACACCTCAGCTTTTCATCTGTACTTTTTACCTCAAGTATAGTGATGTCAGCTTGGAGCTTTTCAATGGAGAGACAAGACTATACCCATATCCTCTAAGTTCACTCTCTTCAATTATATTTGACTCTTTAATTATCCTGAGAAAAGTAAAATTTTCAAGAGTTATAAATTTATATCTTCTCTTTTAGGGTTCTAGAAATTTCATGATATTGACCAACATTTGTTTTGTTTTGTTTCTTCTTATTATTTTTGTTTACCTTTTTATGCAACTCTTGAGTTGTGTATTTGGTGATTGCATTCTCTGTTCAGTTCTGGTCGTTGGGTCAGGAGTTTTATTCTGGGGTCTCATTCTTGTTGGGGGGGTAGATCTCTGTATTCTTTCAATAGTTATATTGCCTTCTTATTCAAGTAGATTTGGACAGTTTTCGCTAATCATTTCCTACACAATATTTTCCAGGTTCTTTTTAAATCTAGGCTTTCCGATGATTCTTAGATTATCTCTCCTGAACCTATTTTCCAGGTCATTCATTTTTCTAAAAGGTACTTTACATTTTCTTTTTTTCAATCATTTTATTTGTTTGATGGAATCTTGTAGTCTCATAGATTTCATTGTTTTCTTTTTGTTCAATTCTAATTTTATGGGGTCTATATTATGTAATTAACTTTAGTATTTCCTTTGTAAAGGTGTTGAATTCTCTTGTCATTTTTTCATAATTTTCCTTCATGACTCTCATTTCTTTTTTCCCATTTCCTTTCTTCCTCTCTTCTTTGGTTTTTACATTCTTTCTTAAGCTCTTCTGTGAGCTTTTGGACTTGAGTCCAGTTCATAGAATATTTTGAGACTTCCCTGTGAGTGATTTTTCAGTGATTTCCTCTTCCAACATGGCATTGTTATTATATTTATCTTCATAGTAATTTTCTATAGTGAGCATTCTTTTTTGCTCATCTTTGTTGTTTTAGCTCTGTTCCTGATATATAGGAGTAGAGATCCAAGTTTTGTTTTATTTTGGCTGGGACTGGGGTCTGATCCCTGGCTCATCATTGCCCAAGATGTTGTCTATGCAATTCAGGCCTTGCCTTTGCAATAGTTTATTTCCCCTTTGTCTCCAGATTCTGACTTACCAGTGATTAGTTCCCAACCCAGTTCTGTCTTCTGCCCTGCTATTCCCAGGGTTCAGACTTTGCTTGGGGTTGGGATCCTTGCTGCTGGCTTGCTATCTAGCTGTGGGGACCTCTGCTATGGTCAAGCTTTTGGGACCTGTAGTTCACTGGGGCTAAAAGCCTTCCACTGACTTTCCTATTCACTCATCACCTGGGCTTTACTTCTGCTTTTCTCCAAAAGAGAGAGACCTTCACTGAAGATCCCCCACTAAGTCAACTGTGGAAACCTTCTTTGGATCTTTTATTATCTTGGTATGATCTGTAGCTTGAATATCAGTTTAGAGGCTTCATTTATCTTTGGTAGGGAAAAATTCTGGGAACATTTATTGTCATGCCACCATCTTGGCTCCACCCCAAAAGTCATCTATAATTTTCTTTCTCTGTTTTGATTTTTCTGATTTATTAGCAAAAATTTGTGTAATTAAGTAAGGACTCTATGTCTTTTTTTCTAAATAATTTATATAGAATTGGAATAAATTGTTCTTAAATGTTTGGTAGAATTCACCTGATAATCCATCAAGCTCTGAAGATTTTTTTCTAAGGGAATTCATTAATGGATTCTTCAATTTATTGTTTCTGAAGTCAAATTAACTAAAGTATTCTGTTTCTTGCATTTACTTGGATGATTTGTTTTAAATTTTATACACATTCATCAGCTTCTCTTAATTTGGCTTATTCACTGTCATAAATTTGGGCAAAATTGCTTTAAATTCTTGCTTTAATTTTCTTTCCATTTGTGATTCATTCATCCTCTTCGTTTTTGATATTGGTAAGTTGCTTTTCTTCTTTGTTTAATCAAATTAATCAACAATTTATCTATTTTACTTTTTCATCAGTAGAGCACTTAATTTTGTTAATTAGTTCAATAGTTTTCTTATTTTGAATTTTATTACTTTCTCCTTTTATTTCAGCATTTCAAATTTAGTATTTTAACTTGGTATTTTTAATTTGTTCTTTCTCTAATTTTTTTGGTTGCTTGCCCAATATATTCATTTCCTCTTTCTTTACTTTATTCATGCAAGCATTTAGAGATATGAATTTGGTTGCATTCCAGAAATTTTGGTATATTTGTCTCTTTTATTATTATTCTCTTGAATGAAATTATTAATTTTTATGATTTGCTGTTTGACAGTCATTTTTAAGATTAGATTATTTAATTTCCAATTACTTCCATGGCCTTTTTTACATGTAACTTTTATTGCATCATTATCTGAAAAAAATGACTCATATTTCAGCTGTTTTGTATTTGATTGTGAGATTTTTATTCCCTAATATATAGTCAATTTCTGTGGAAGTGCTATGTCCCACTCAAATATATATATATATATTCTGCTCTAAACTTATATCCACTCTTTGTGCATTGCTCTGCTTCAAATGTGTTTCTTGTAAACAGTGTATTGTAGGATTCTGTTTTTTAATTCACTTTGTTTCCCACTTCCCTTTAATAGGGCAGTTGATCCAATTCACATTCACAATTATGATTACTAACTACATGTTTCCATTCTTCTTATTTTCCTGTTTATACTTTTCTTTCTCTTTTCATCGGTGTTTTACTTCTGACATCTTTCAATCTGCCCTCCCTTCTATCATCCCTTCTTCCTTTTTCTCCCTTTACTCTTCTACTACAGCTATGCTTTGTAATTTCTCTTCTGTCCAACTCCTTTTTCTTTTCCCTTTCATCATCTAATTTTTTTTAAGGTAACATAAATTTCTATACCCAACTGAATGTGTTTGTTATTCCCTCTTTCAAACAAAACTAAAGATAACAAGATTCAAATGATGCTCAGTTCTTCCCTCCATTTCCTCTACTGTAAAAGCCTTCCATGTCTCTTCATGTGATATGATATATTCCATTTTGGTCTCCCCCTTTCATCTTCTCCCAGTTCAATACATTTTTCATCTTTTAATTTAGTTTATATCATCACATCAAAATTAACTTATACCCACACCCTCTGTCTATATACAACATTCTAACTCCCCTAATTAAGATATATCTCTCAAGAATTATAAGTATCATTTACCCACACAGCCTTTTCATGTTTTCCTTGAGTTTTCATTTGAGGACTGAATTTTCCTTTTGCCTGTCATCTTTTCATTAAGAAAGTTTGAAGGTCCCCTTTCTCATTGATTGCCCATCTTTTCCTCTGAAGGCAATGAGGTTAAGTGACTTTCCCAAATTCATACATCTAGATTAATTATTAAGTTTCTGAATTCAGATTTGAACTCAGGTCCTCCTGACTGCAGGGCTGGTACTTTATCCACTGTGTCATCTAGCTGCCTTGGTAGCTATTCTTGATTGTAGTCCAAACTCCTTTGTCCCTCTGAACATATTATAAGCCTTCTATTCTTTAAGATTGAAGCTGATAAGTCTTGGGCAATCCTGAATGTAAAGTCTCTTGATAATTGAACTATTTTTTTTCTGATTGCTTGAAGTATTTTCACCTATAGAGTATGGCTTTTAATATTTTCACTTTAGTAAAAATGTCATTTTAGATGTTAGCAACTAAGTTAGGAACCAGAAATTCAATATAATCTTAAATTGTATTAAGCCCTATACCATTCAGGTGTGGGGAAAATGACATTCCCACTGTATACTCTAGTACTAATGTCCTATTTTTAGATTATTGTATTGTTTTATGTAAATGTGAGGAAGGCTCATGGTAAACTGAAAAGTATCTAAAGTACAGAAATCAAAATAATGAAGAATCTGCAGTCATGCCATTTGAAGACCAGTTGATCAAACCTGATGATGTTTAGCAGAGAGAAAAGAAGAATTAAGTGGAAAGTATCACCTCTCATCAAATCTGTAATATAGAAATTACTTTCACTAAAGGTCCAAAGAGGGTCAACTTCAGTTTAAGTTAAGGAAGAAAAACTTGCCTGACAGATGAGTTATCAAAATTAGAATATGTTACTTTGAAAAGTAGGGATTTCCTGGATTTCTTTTACTGGGAATTCTTTCACAGAAGTTGGTATGTTAGGTAATGCTATAATTCACGGAAATATTAAAAAATGATGATAATAATCTCAAATAAAGCCTATTTTCTCTCTTATTTTTGCCATACTTTTAGATATTGGTTAAATTGTGCTATTAAATATGTTGTAGGTGATGACTGCAGTTAGGAAAAGCCTAAGAAATATTAGGACATTGAGTCTAACCTGAGCAGGACCAAAAGACTTTGCAATTGTAGATGTTTTGCTGTATATGACCTTGGCAGGGAAAGCCAGATAAAAGATTAGAGGGTAACTAAGAATCTTTCATTGCTGCAGCTGAGTTCATTAGAGATACAACTCTTATTAGTATCGATGACTTTCACAGAAATGGGAAAATAAGATCTGTAAAAGACCAATGGCATTGGAATATCTACAGGACAAAGAAAACATTCTAAGATTTCCAATAGAAACTAAGAAGTTCCCAACATCAGTTGCCTTTCTACATGCATAGTATTACATAGCATTCTACATATATAATATTACAGAAAAATTAAGCAGAATATGAGGGGACAAAACAGAAAATTATAGTCCAAATAAAGAAATCAATAAGGGTAAAAATCCCACAAGTGCAAAAATATTCATAGCAGATTTTTTTGTAGTGGCTAAGAATTGGAAATTGGGGGCATGCCCATCAATTGGGGAATGGCTAAACAAATTGTGGGATATGTATGTGATGGAATATGATTGATCTATAATAAATCATGAGGGACAGAATTTCATAAAAGCCTGGAAAAACCAGCATGAATTGACACTAAGTAAAATCAGAAGAAGCAGAAGAACATAATACACATTAAGGACAACACATGGTGATTGATGATCAACCATGATGGACATATTCTTTTCAGCACTACAATATTGAAAGACAATTTTGAAAGACTTGTGAAGGAAAATACAATCCATATTCAGAGAAGGAACTATGGCATTTATCTGAAGACAAAAGCTTATTATCTTCAGTTTTTAAATCCTATCTTGTATATTAGGAAGTTTTTTTCTCTAATGTTTTCCTTATTGCATTTAGATCTGATTCTTCTCATACATGTTCAATATGTCTAGCATGGTTATAAATATGATCTTATATTAGATTGTTTTCAGAAGGAGACAGAAGGGAAGGAGGTAGGGAGAAAATTTGTAAACTCAAAATTTTGCAAAAAATGATTGGTTAAAAACTACTGTTGTACACAGTTGGAAAACAAATGAAATACTTAAATTTTTAAAAAAAGAAAGAAAAAAAAAGAAAATCAGTAATGGGAAATTCAGAATATGAGATGTGAATTAGTTCAACAAATTCACTAAAACTTTTGTATGTCAGACTTGGGCCAAGATGGCGGAGAGAAGACAGGCAAAGTTCTAAAGTCTCCTGATCTCTTCCCCATCTATCACTTGAAACAAACCTCTTAAAAGAAATCTGAAGCAGGAAACCCAGAAAGAAAAGCCAGGAGAGGAAAATCTACCTCAGTATTCATCTCCCGCAGCAGCCTTGGCTGAGTACCAGCAGGTGAGTCTGAGCTCCCAGGGAAGATCAACCAGACCAATAGCTGAATCAAACCGGGAGTCTGAGGGCCTG
Source organism: Macrotis lagotis (assembly GCF_037893015.1). Classification (NCBI taxonomy): domain Eukaryota; kingdom Metazoa; phylum Chordata; class Mammalia; order Peramelemorphia; family Peramelidae; genus Macrotis; species Macrotis lagotis. The sequence goes on along the minus strand of NC_133666.1, from coordinate 365,024,138 downwards.
AGAGCCGGACCTGCTGGATCAGCGGTGGGGCTGGACGAAGGGGGCTTGGGTCCGCAGGTAAGCAAAGTCGCTGGTGTTGGGGCTGTCCCCCTGGAGCTTGGGGAAGGGACGCAGGGAGAGGTCTGGTGCAGGACAGCTGTGGACACCATCCCTGGGCTCCTCAAGGCTGAGAAATTCTGAGCCCACGCCTCCATTGCACTGAGGCCTCCTCTCAAACAAATGCAAATTATTTCTGCCTCAGGCCCACATGTGTGAGCAAAAGAACCAGCCCAGGTGAGGAATCACCTCAGGCCAGGGTAAAGCCCACCATTGATTGAAGGCAAAAGAATTCAATAGCTCTAATTCCCTCCCTCAAGCAAAGGGAGAAGGGCTCGAAACCAAGGTCATAGCCACCCCAGAGAGGGCAACCAGCACCTCCTACTGGCCAGCCAGAGAAACTGCACTCACTAAAGCCTTTGGAGATCCCAAGCCCAGGTGAACCAGCCCCACCCAACTCAAGGTCTTACCATAATGAAGAAGGGTCAGTGGAAAGGTGGATCCATAGAAAAATTCCTGGAAGGGAAAAACCCCAACCAAGAGAGACCTGGAACCGCTGAGGAGAATACAATCTGGTCTCCAGCACAGAAAGACTTCCTTGAAAAAATAAGGAAGGAGTTTAAAAATCAACTGGAAAATTTGGGGGAGACAATTAATACCTTGCAAAATTAGAATAATTCTCGCAGATCCTCAAATGAGCAAATGAAAAAGAAATTCTCTCAAAACCTCAATTGGTCAAATGGAAAGCTCGTTCAAAAGTAGAATCGACCAATTGGAAAAGGTTAATGAAGAAAACTCCTCCCCCCAAAAAGTAATGGAGTCTACAGAAACTAATGACTCCAGGAGACAGCAAGAGTCAGTTAAACAAAATAAAAAAAAATAGAAAAAATAGAAGCAAATGTGAAATACCTCATCAACAAAACCACTGACCTAGAGACTAGATCGAGGAGGGGAAACCTGAAAATTATAGGACTTCCTGAAAACATTGAAGAGGAAAAAAAGCCTGGACTTAATATTACAGGATCTAGTGATGGAAAACTGCCCTGACATCATGGAATGGGAGGGCAAAGTAGTTATTGAAAGAGTACATCAGTCCCCACCAGAAAAAGGTCCTAAAAGGAAAACACCAAGGAATGTTGTGGCCAAACTCCAGAACTATCAGATAAAAGAGATAATTCTGCAAGCAGCCAGAAAGAAACAATTTAAATATCAAGGAGCCACAGTAAGGATCACGTAGGACCTGGCTACATCATCATTAAAGGATCAATAGGCCTAGAACGGGATATTTCGAAGAGCACGGGAGCTTGGAATGCAGCTAAGAATCTACTTCCCTGCAAAGCTGAGCCTTCTCTTCCAGGGAAAAAGATGGACATTTAATGAAATGGAAGAATTCCAAAAATTTCTGATGAAAAGACCAGAGCTAAACAGAAAATTTGGATATCAAACAGGAGGTTCAAGAGACACATGAAAAAGGTAAAAAAAAAAAGGGGGGGGTAAAAAGGACAAAAATGCAATCCAGCAAGTTGAACCTGGCTATATACCAGCATGGGGGGGGGGTAGAAACTCTCATAAATCCTGAGAATCCTGAGAAATGTAACTCTAACAGAGAGAATAGACCTAGCCAGAAATGCTAGACATCCATGACGTATCCATGAGACTGATATCTAATGGGATGTAACTGGCTTTAACTCCACTGGGGAGAAAGACTCTAATAACTCTCAGGAATTTGGACTCTATTCAACAGAATATACTGAACTAGAAGGGACAGACACTGAGAATTTTCTATGACTTAGATAGAATGATCTAAAAAAAAATACACTACCTCCCTAAAAAGCGGGACAGGAAAGAGACGGGAGGAGGGAGGGGATTGAATGGGATAAATGTCATTACACTAAGAGGTACAAAAAGCCTATGGTAATAGAGGGGAAGAAGGGAGTAGAAGAGAAACACCTGAATCTTCTTCTCATCAGACTTGTCTTAAAGTCAACCTACACATACTCAGTTAACTTATAAAACATCTAACCTTTCAAAAAGTAAAAGGGGAAAAGGGGAGGGGCGGCAGAGAAAGGGAAGGGGCATGGAGAAAATAAGAGGAAATAACAAAAGGAAGGGAAGGGAACAGGGAAAGGGGAAAGAAAGGGGGGGAGTGATATAGGAGGGCAAACACACTGAAGGGTGTGGTATTCAAAAACAAAATACTGGGGAATATGGATAAAAGGGGGGTAAAGGGGGAAAAATACAAACAGAGGGAAGATAGCACAGACAGCAATAAAGAATTAGTACTCATAACCTTAAATGTGAATGGGATGAACTCTTCCTTAAAACGTAAGCAAATAGCAGAGTGGATTAAAAACCAGAATCCTACAATATGCTGCTTACAAGAAACTCATTTGAAGCAGAGAGATACATATAGAGCAAAGGTAAAAGCTTGGAACAAAATATATTTTGCTTCAGCTGAAGTAAAAAAAGCAGGGGGTAGCAATCCTTATCTCAGACAAAGCAGCAGCAAAATTAGAGAGAATAGGAAGGAAACTTTATCCTCCTAAAAGGTACCATAGACAATAAAGTCATTTCAATATTGAATATATATGCACCCAGTGGGACAGCAGCCAAATTCTTGGAGTAGAAGCTAAAAGAATTACAGGAAGACATAGACAGCAAAACTCTACTAGTGGGAGACCTCAACCTCCCACTATCAGATCTAGATAAATCAAATCATAAAACGAACAAGAAAGAAATTAGGGAGGTAAATAGATTGTTAGAAAAATTAGATATGGTAGACTTATGGAAGAAACTGAATGGGGATAGGAAGGAATATACCTTTTTCTCTGCAGTACATGGAACTTATACAAAAATTGACCATGTACTAGGACATAAAAACCTAATGATCAACTGCAGAAAGGCAGAAATAGTGAATACATCTTTCTCAAATCACAATGCAATAAAAGTCATATACCATACTTGGCCAAGGAGATATAGACCCAGAGCAAATTGGAAACTGAATAACCTCATCTTAAAAAATGAGTGGACCAAAAAACAAATTGTAGAAAGAATTAACCATTGTATCCTAGATAATGATAATAATGAAACAACATACCAAAACCAGGGGATTCATTCAAAGCAACTCTCAGGGGATATATAATAGCTCTAAATGCTTATATGAATAAATTGGAGAAAGAGGAAATCAATGAACTAAACATGCAACTAAAAAGTTAGAGAAAGAACAAATAAAAAATCCCTAATCAAATACCAAATTAGAAATTTTAAAAATCAAAGGAGAAATTAATAAAATTGAAAGCAAAAAACTATTGAATTAATAAATAAAACCAAAAGTTGGTATTATGAAAAAACCAATAAAATTGATAAACCTCTGGTCAATTTGATTAAAAAAAAGAAGAAAACCAAATTGCTAGTATTATAAATGAAAAAGGTGAACTCACCACCAATGAGGAGGAAATTAAAGTAATAATTCGAAATTATTTTGCCCAACTTTATGCCAATAAATTTGATAATCTAAGTGAAATGGATGAATATTTACAAAAATATAAATTGCCCAGGTTAAATGAAGAAGAGATTAAATACCTGAACAACCCTATCTCAGAAAAAGAAATTCAACAAGCCATTAGTGAGCTCCGTAAAAAAAAAAAATCTCCAGGGCCTGATGGATTCACAAGTGAATTCTACCAAACATTTAAGGAACAATTGGTTCCAATCCTATATAAACTCTTTGGAAAAATAGGGAAAGATGGAATTCTGCCTAATTATTTCTATGAAACCAATATGGTACTGCTACCTAAACCAGGAAGAGTTAAAACAGAGAAAGAAAATTATAGACCTATTTCCCTGATGACTATAGATGCAAAAATCCTAAATAAAATCTTAGCAAAACGACTACAACAAGTCATCACTAGGATAATACATTATGATCAAGTAGGATTTATTCCAGGAATGCAGGGTTGGTTCAATATTAGGAAAACTGTTAGTATACTCAATTATATCAATAACAAACCTGTCAGAAACCATATGATCATATCAATAGATGCTGGAAAAGCTTTTGACAAAATACAGCATCCATTCCTATTAAAAACACTAGAGAGTGTAGGAATAAATGGACTGTTCCTTAAAATAATGAGCAGTATCTATCTGAAACCATCAACAAGCATTATACTCAATGGGGAGAGGCTAGAGGCATTCCCAATAAGATCAGGGGTTAAACAAGGGTGCCCACTATCACCACTACTATTCAATATTGTATTAGAAATGTTAGCATCAGCAATTAGAGAAGAAAAAGAAATTAAAGGAATGTGAATTGGGAAGGAAGAGACAAAACTCTCACTATTCACAGATGACATGATGGTCTACCTAGAGAATCCCAAGAAATCATCTAAAAAACTACTGGAAACAATTAGCAATTTTAGCAAAGTTGCAGGTTATAAAATAAACCCCCATAAATCCTCAAGTTTCCTATATATGACTAGCAAGAAACAGCAGGAAGAGCTAGAAAGAGAAATTCCATTCAAAGTAAGCTCAGACAGTGTAAAATATTTGGGAGTCTATTTGCCAAGACAGACTCAGAATCTTTTTAAAAACAATTATAAAACACTTCTCACACAAATTAAATCAGATTTAAATAACTGGGCAAATATCAACTGCTCATAGATAGGTAGAGCTAATATAATAAATATGACAATTCTACCAAAACTAAACTATCTGTTTAGTGCCCTACCAATCAAAATTGCAAATAATTACTTTAATGAACTAGAAAAAAATTGTAAGTAAATTCATATGGAGAAATAAAAAGTCAAGAATTGGCAGGAGATTAATGAAAAAAATGCAAATGAAGGTGGCTTAGCACTACCAGATCTAAAATTATATTATAAAGCATCAGTCATCAAAACTGTTTGGTATTGGCTAAGAAATAGAGTGTTGGACCAGTGGAATAGACTAGGTGTAAAAGCAGGAGAGGATTATAGTAATCTGCTGTTTGATAAACTCAAAGATTCAGGCCACCAGGTAAAAACTCCCTCTTTGATAAAAACTGCTGGGATAATTGGAAGTTAGTATGGAAGAAACTTAGATTAGACCAACACCTCACACCCTTTACCAAGATAAGATCCAAATGGTTACAGGACATAGACATAAAAAACAATACTATAAGCAAATTAGAAGATCAAGGACTTGTCTACCTGTCAGATCTATGAACAGTTTATGACTAAGGAAGAGTTGGAGAACATCACTAACAACCAATCAGATGATTTTGATTACATTAAATTAAAAAGGTTTTGCACAGGTAAAACCAATGTAATCAAAATCAAAAGAAAAGTAGTAAATTGGGAAACAATCTTTCCAACTAATGATTCTGACAAAGGACTCATTTCTAAAATATACAGAGAACTGAGTCATATTTTTAAAACTAAAAGCCATTCCCCAATTGACAAATGGTCAAAGGATATGCAAAGGCAATTTACAGATGAGGAGATCAAAGCAATCCATAGCCATATGAAAAAAATGCTCTAAATCATTAATTATTAGAGAAATATAAATTAAAGCTTCGTTGAGGTACCACTTCACACCTCTCAGATTGGCCAGTATGACCAGGAAGGATAATGATCATTGTTGGAAGGGATGTGGGAAATCTGGGACACTATTACACTCTTGGTGGAGCTGTGAACTCATCCAACCTTTCTGGAGAGCTATTTGGAACTATGCCCAAAGGGCAACAAAAATGTGCATACCCTTTGACCCAGCAATGCCACTACTGGGTCTATACTCTGAAGAGATGAGGAAAAAGGGTAAAATCATTACTTGTACAAAAATATTTATAACAGCCCTGTTTGTGGTGGCAAAGATTTGGAAATCCAGTAAATGTCCTTCAATTGGGGAATGGCTTAGCAAACTGGTATATGTATGTCATGGAACACTATTGTTCTTTTAGAAATCAGGAGGGACGGGATTTCAGGGAAACCTGGAGGGATTTGCATGAACTGATGCTGAGTGAGATGAGCAGAACCAGAAAAACACTGTGCACCCTAACAGCAACATGGTAGTGATGTTCAACCTTGAAGGACTTGCTCATTCCATCAGAGCAACAATTAGGAACAATTTTGGGCTGTCTGCAAAGGAGAGTGTCATCTGTATCCAGATAAGGAGATGTGGAGTTTGAACAAAGTACAAGGACTATTCCCTTTAATTCGGAAAAAAAAAAAAAAAACAAACAGATGTCTTATGGTTTGATCTGGTTACCTCTGAGAATTCTGTTCTCTTTAAGGATATGATTTCTCTCTCATCACACCCAATTTGGATCGAGGTACAACTTGGAAACAAAGTAAAGACTGACGGAATGCTATCTGTGGGGTGGGGGTGGGGGGAGGGAAGCAAGATTGGGGGAAAACTCTAAAACTCAAATAATATTTTTAATAAAAATTTTAAAAAATGAAAACTCTGAAAGAGTTCTCATGAAAGCAATGATAAAAAAAAAAACTTTTGTATGTCCAACAATCAAAAAACAACTGTAAGTTTTCACCTGTTGTGTGCATAAATAGAAATATCTGCTTGATCTTTCTGCCAGAACTTCAGTTAATTTTTCTTAAGGTTAGACTACTATCTTAAGAACAATGGGAGATAATGGCACAAAGAAATATATGGCTTAGTAACAAAAGTTTTCTAATGAACAGAACAAATATTTAGGACTTATTTTTAGTTGTCAAATTTAATAAAGGAGTAGCAATACTAATGAAAAATGACAATTGACAGTTTAGAGAAGTAAAGTATTTTAGGATTTATATTAATTTAAAGATTCTGCATGGGGTAGAGAATGCAATAGCCTATATTGCCTTATAAAACTATTTTAATCAACCTTAAAGCTTTGAGAGCATCTTTCTAGTTCCTTGACTTAAGACAGTTAGTTCTGAACAGTTAAAATCAATCAGCTATTTAAGCATAGCTGTCTCCTGAGCCAGTCTTCTTAGAGATATATATAATTCATATGTGTGAATAAATAGACATGAATCTGTCTGTCTATCTATCTATCTATCTATCTATCTATCTATCTATCTATATATCTATCTATATATTTTTAGATTGAGTAGGCAATTTATTTCACAAAGAATGAAAAGGACCCAAAGGAGAAAGAAGTTCCTTGGGATTAATTTGAGCTAAAAGACACAGAGGGAATAATGGTTAGTTATTTTGGAGATCCAAGTGCTTCACAATTGTTTAATTAGCAAGTGGTTATTATGTTTTGTGATGTTGTCTATGTTAAAAAATTACAGTATTCAGAAAATCCTCCACCAAAAAAAACAAGTATGTTACCCTTTAGAAAAGGGTCACTAAAAGGGTGAAAACAATAAAGAATATAAGGAACTTTAATACTTTAATTATAGAAACTTAGTTCATTCTAAATTTATTCATGATGTAAGAGATAAAGTTAGAATTGGAGAAGCTGGGAGTAGGATTTAGAAAGAAGGGTTGGGAACCATAAAGAGAATTAGAGAATAACTGGTTGAAATAACTCAGTGAAGCAGTTTCCCTTATCAGAAGAAAAACAATGCGGTAAAAATATTGGACATGGCTTGTTCTGGCCAATGAGACACTCCACTGTCTCTGTTTAGATTTGACTAAGAAATAAAAAGAGGAGGAAAGACTGTTGATTCAGCATTAAAGCAGTTCTGTCTGGATTTTGCTTGGATTAAGCAGTTCCAGATAAGTTATTAGAGGAAGTATCTAAAAAGAGAGGAAGCCTAGGTAGTATAGGGAGAGATAATTTAGGAACACAATGAAGAAATTCACAAAGTTCATTTATAAAGAAACTTCTGGGGCAGGTAGGTGACAAAGAAAATAGAGCACTGGTCTTGCAGTCAGGAGGACCTCAATTCAAATCCAGCTTCAGAAACTTAATAATTACTTAGCTGTGTGATGTTGGGCAAGTCACTTAACCCCATTGCCTTTCAAAAAAAATAGATTCTTCTAAACCACTAGGTGTCAAAACACCAAAAGATTAAAATTTCTAGAGAATGGTAGGATCATTTGAATCTTGAAGTTCTAGGTCACACTGATTGACTGAAAAAAAAGCAGATTTGATGATAGCTTGTTGAGAGTTCAGCTTGCAATTTGACCTTTAATTTAAAACAAGAATTTTTAACCTGGGCTTCATGGATTATTATTTCAAAATATAATAATTTATAAGCACTTTAAGGTTGGCAAACTACTTTATAAACTTTATCCATAAACTGTTGGGGTAATTATACTATAGTGTCTATGTCTCAGTGTTGTTGTGAGGATCTAGGCAATGGGCAGATACATGGCATAGTGGATAGAGCAAAAGCCCTGTAGTCAAGAGGACCTGAGAGCAAACTTGACCTTTGACAAGAACTATCTGTGTGACCCTGGGAAAATGACTCAACCCCATTTTCCTTGTCAAAATAAAAAAAAAAAGGAAAGTAAAGCAACTTCGACAAAGCCTGAAATATAGCAAGCATTACATCAGTATTAATTATTGTTGACATTGAATCATTGTCTTAGTCATTGTCATCATCTCACTTAATTTTCACAGCAATGCTCAGGTAAGTGCTATTTTACTTCCATTTTATTGAGGAGGAAACAAAGAACTCAGAGGTTAAGTGACTCATCTAGTCTCATGCAGCTAACATATATCTAAGATCAGATTTGAACTAAAGTCTTTGTATTGTTTGACTCCCACTCCACGCTCTATCTATTGTGCCATTGCAAAACTCTTTATTTTATACATTTGAAAGTATTATTCTAAAAAAAGAGTCTACAGATTTTACCAGACTCTCAAAAGGAACCTTGACATAAAATTTTGAGGATATCTGGTTCAAAAGGAACTCATCATCTGGGCTAACCATAATTTTTTCTAGCTTTAACAGAACTTTTGCTATCACTTTAAGTTAATATTTTACCCATTTTACTTTGTGTGTTTGTTTCTTAAGAGTTTCTAAGTTTAGTGTGAAAAAGTAGAGAGTTGTTCTCAGAATCAAGTCCTTTTAGAATCAAGTCTCATCTCTTAACACATTTTGATTATATGACCCTGGATAAGTCATTTTACTTTACAGAGAGACCCAAAAAACTCTTAGAGATTTAAGATTTTAACTTTTGGAGTAAGTATTAGTAAGTGTTGGGAAAGTCAGTTCCTCACTGGGAAGTTCCTACTACAAAGAAGTCACAATTCCACTAAAATAATAATAAGTTATTAGAATTATTTTATCATCTTTTTTCAATATTTCACTCTGATATTCTTGATCTCATCTTCTATTAATGAGGCTTACAATAGATTCATACTTCTTCATCCTATTATATTCTCACCCTATTCTCATGTTTTCCGTAAGTAATCTATAAATATTATGGAAATTTGATATTTATTTTATTTAAAAACTATCACCTAAATAGCTATAATCCTTTTGATCTAAGCATTTATTGCCTAAAAAGAAAGTTGATTGCTAGGGTCATATAAATCCTAATGGAAAATAGTGTTTAGGGATATGTTGTCATCTCAAATTGTCATCTTACAGTTCAGAGAGGTACTTCAGTCTCCCAATAAATATGATTTAATAGTAAAGCATTAAAATAAATTAATAAAAAGTCTAATTCTGTATGCTTCTATCTCCATGAAAAGCAGGGATATTATTTAATGATAATATTAATCATAACTAAGAAAATAGATGATCTAAATTTGTTATCCAAGAGATTTTTGAAAAACCTTTTTTTTATTCTTATTTACAGTATAAGATTTAGGTTGAAAAAAAAGTACCTTCAATGTTTATGGTGTTCCTGTAGTAGCAGGTCTATGGATTTCTATAATTTTAATAAACTTTGCATTTTTTTAATGTTCAAAAGTATTGCTTAGTGTATAAAATCATCAACTAATTTTATCCACCTAAACAGCATGAGTAACAGCTTTGTCAAACTCTTTTTACTATTTTTTCACATTTGAAAACAAGATGCATTCCTGATAAAGGTCTATAAGCTAGGTTATACATGTTTTACAAGAATTCCAGTTCTGGTAACGCATAACAATGACAGTTTGGGGCAATAATGCATATAAAGTATTCTCAAAGTCCCGTAACTGTATGTGATTTTTAAAAATGTTTTGTATTGAATGATAATTCACCAGTCTTTATAACTCTACTGAAAAGCCAGGAATAAAGCATTCAGAAGATGATGCTACTGTGCTCAATGATTTGTTTTCTTAGCAGTGGGACTGCATTTTCCATAATTTGTTCACATTCCTAATCTGGCCTTCATTGTAACTAGTGATCTGTATTTCCTTGGTGTTTGGACTAGAGGAGGATCATATTCCACAGAATTAAGTATTTAATAGGCCAAGGCCAGCCCTTATAACCACATACAATATGCTAGACTGATATAATCCACACATGGGCATCAGAGCATGCATAGGTATTCTATTTCCAATCTGCTAACCATATGGTAAAGAAATGGAGTTCCAATTTCTTTCTAAACCAGATTTGAGCATGCTTAAAATATATCACAGTGACTGGACCTTGCCCTTCTTTCCTGCATGGAAACTTCAAAGGGAGAGAGATATGCAATTGGCCAAATAGGTCAATACTTGGTTTGGGAATTCAAATATCTTTGATTCTGCAAGGAGTCCATATTTAAATAAGGAAACATAAAATGCAGAGATTTTGGTTGCAAAACCTTGGAAAGGTTTTGTGAACTTAATGGATCCTACAGTACAAAAGTTACAATAAATCTTCTTTTGTGTCATTTCCATAGATGAAATCATGTATTTCTGACACCAAGTCATTTTACCGATTTGAGTTCTTTAGTGACAAGTTTTTTTTTTTCTTTTCTCATTCTTAAAGTACCTATGACTCCTGAGGAGCAAAGGACTAAAGTCTACAAAGGCAACACTTTATAGGTCAGATCTCTAACTGGGATTGCTTGAAGGATGCAGCTATTTCTAGATATTTTTCACACAGATTCTTATAGTGGTGACTTACATAATCTCCAAATATACATTAAGTTGAAGTGGTTCCAAATAAAGACAATAGCATAATATTATTATTTTTTATCAATAGCAGTATCGGTAGCAGCAGAAGTGGTAATAGTAGTTAGTAGTCATAGTATAGTAGTAATAATAGTAAAAATAATACCAAGCATCAAGCATTTATATGAAACTTTAAGTTTTACAAAGAGCATTACAAGTTTCTTATTTTTTAAATAACAACCATCTTGGGATAGAGGTATTATTATAATCTCCATTTTATAGATGCAAATTTAAGTTAAGTGACTTTTCCAAAGTCAAACAACTAGAGGGCTTCTGAAGCAGGATTTAAATTTGCATCTTCCTTATTCCAGATCCAACTCTAAACAGTGCCAACTGACTACTTAGACATACTAGAAAGTTTCATTACGAGAGGTAGGGGCCAATTATGGAATAGGGACAACTTTGCTTCCTTTTATGAAAAATGAATCCCATTTGTGGGAAAATGGGAATAATTCTCATTTTTTAGCATAGTAGTAGTGGAAGTTTTTCCCTCATGGAGCATGCTGTCTCTTGTCTTTCAATAATCTTTAGTTTGAGCCCATGGGAAATGTCCATTGCCTTGCTGCTTTTAAGTTGACTAATATCCAGAATGGGGCTGGGATGGTGAGAGGATTTACTGGAGGAAGAACTGGATTTCTCCAGAGAAGCCTTTCTGAGATGTCAAATGGAAAAAAAAATTAAACTGTGAAATGCTGCCTAGTACTTTGTAAACATATATAGGAAATATCTGTTGTATACAGGCTCAGTTTTAAAGTAGAGTCAAATTTTATGGCAGTAATTCTTCATGAGAATTAATTTTTCCACTTCAAAAAAAACTGCCAATTGTGATTATGAAGTGGTATTAAAAAGAGATAGCTGTGATTGGATCTCACCACTTTATTTTGTAATACAAACTTGAAAGTCCTTTGGCTTACTGAAATCTGTACAGCATCTAGTGTTTGTTGTTGTTTGGTTGAGTCTGACACTTGATGACTCTTTGGACCATATTTTCCATGCATGGACTTTTCTCTGCAAGGACAAACTATCTTCTTCTCCTGTGATTTAAGGCAAACAGAGGTTAATTAACTTTCCCAGAGTCACATAGCTCCTATGTGCCTGAGATGAGATTTGAATACAGTTCTTCTTGACTCTAGGCCCAAGGCTCTATGCACTGAGCCAGTTAATTATCTCAAAATTATCCAATATGATATAACAAACTAGGTTTTTAATTCCACCTTCCTTTTCCATGATGTTTGACTCGGTTATTTTAATTTTTATTCTTCAAAGACGTAATTATGTAAAATGCAGTTACTGTTTTTGGGGACAATGAACTCTTTCATAGGATTAATTATCTGAGAGAATTAGAATCTAGTTGTGAGGTTTTTTTTTACTTTTTTTAACTTTTTGACAAAATTCAAATGTATAAACTAACAATTCTACAGGATATTCTCTTTCTCCAAAGTGCTATAACACATTGTCTATATTTGTTAGGTAATTGGAGACAATGTCCTGTTCTAGTCTATTCTGTTCTCAGTTGTTAAATTGATTTTGCTCATCTGAAAATCTAACACTGTCACTCCCCCTCTCCTCTATACAATCAACTCTATGAGCTTACTTTTACTTCTGGATAAAATATAAAATCCTTTCTTTTTATTAAAGCTTTTCAATGGTGCAACTAGGTGGTACAATGGATAGAGCACTAGCCATGGAGTCAGGAGGACCTGAATTCAAATGTAACCTCAGACATTTAAGACTTACTTAGATGTATGATATTGGACAGGTCACTTAACTCCATTGCCTTGCAAAAAACAAATAAGCAAACAAAAACAACAATAACAAAAAAATTTCTTCATAATCTGTCCCCTTCCTACTTTTCCAGTCTTCTTATACATTAACCTTCAGGGCTCTGAGACCCCAGCATACTCTAAAATTCCATGATACTGGCTTCTTCCTTTTTCTCACATATGATATCCCTCTCTGAATTCTGGACATTTTCACAAACTGTCCCATATATCTGAATTTCTCATGTCCTCATGTCTATATGCAGACTACTTTTGTAGTTCTTGTCATCTTTCTCAGTCATGTTCAATTATTCCTGACCCCATTTGTTATTTTCTTGGAAAAGGATACTGTGGGAAAGAATCAAGCATTTTGCTTCCACAAGGATGAGAGAAGATATAAGAATGAGAGAGGATATTTCCAGTATCTCACAGATGCCTGTGAAAATAATATATTACAAAAGCGAGGATGTCTGGTATTTATGGAAACTGAAAGACACCAGTCAGCTTATAGGAAGGGGAAAGTTCGACAAAAAGGAAAGGTGATTAAAAGAATAACTTTGCAATTTGTCAGGGGTTGACTGATTTGTGCCTGCTCAAAGAGGTTCATACATAACACTCTCCTGTCCTTATTAGTATAATGAGCAAGGTGCAGAGAAAACTTATGAGAGTGAATGTTTCAATTAGATTGTGACCCTAGCCAATGATTGACATGAAGGAGGGAGGAACAAGTCTTTCAAACTGCATTTAAGACCCAGCATTGTCATGATTCAGGGTCACTTTCCAAAAGAGAGGTAAGCCTTCTTTACAAAGATGTCTTAATAAAAATTTTTTAATCAATCTGGATTAAGTATTTATAATGACAATTCATTGATAACAGATACAGAAGTCATTTGCCATTTCATTCCATAGTTCATTCATAGAGGAGGAAAATGAGGAAAAGAGGTTTAAGGGACTTGCCCAGGTTGCCCAGGTCACCCAGCTAGTGTCTTAAGCCATACTTGAAGTTGGGAAGATGAATCTTCCTGATTTCAGGTTTAGAGCTTTATTCCCTGTGCAATTAATCTACCCAAGGTCTTCTATAACTTTGTTCAATTCTCAACTAAAGCTCTACCTACCTTCTTCAGAAAATCTTTTCCTATCATCCTCAATTTTAATATATTCCTCAGACTACATCAAATTTATTCTGCATACAATCTATAAGTATACAGTATTTGTTTGCATGTTTTCTCCTTCATTTGACTTTGAACTTACAAATAGGGACCATTTGCTTTTCAATTTATCTGAGTTCAATAAATGTTTGCTATCAATAAGACTGATGATATCACTTTAAAATCTTATCAGACATCTAGAACAACACTTATCTCTTGGTGATCTCTTTAACTTTTCAAGTCTGGACTTCTGGCCAAGATGATGGAGAGAAGACAGGCACAGTTCTAAAGTCTTCTGATCTTTTCCCATCTATCAAATGAAACAAACCTCTTAACAGAAATCCGATCCACAAAACCCAGAAAGAAAAGACAGGAGAATAACAACTGCCACAGGATTTGTTTTCCGTGGTCCTGAGTGATTCTGGGCACAGAGGGTGAATCAACCACAGATCAGCCTGATTAGCAGTGGGCATGAAGCCTGGAAGCCTGAGGGTCTGTGAGTTGGAACTGCTTGATCAGCAGGGGCTAGGGTCTGGTCCATCATGGGGGCTTGGATCAACTTGGGAGCAGAAGCATTGGAGTTGGTGATGACACTTGGGAGCTTGCCAACAGGGCTGGGGGGAGAGTTCCACTGCAGGAGAGATGTGGATACCATCCCTAGGCTCCTCTGGTCTGAGGAACTCCAAGTCCAGGTCTCAGTTGCATCTGAGGGCTCTTCCCAGAAGGAACACAATTACAGACTACTTCTGCCCCAGGCACAGATGTGTGTGAGCAGAAGAACCAACTCAGCTGACAATAAGGAGAGGGACTGAAGACAAAAGTACTTAATAGCTTCAATCTATCCCTTCAGGTTACAGGAGAAGGCCTCAATCAAAGTCACAGACATTCCATAGAAAGCATCCAGCACCTCCCACTGGCCAGCTGTAGGTATTTCACTCAGTGAGTAAAGCCTCTAGGGATCCCAACACCAAACCTCTGTGAACCAGCCTCTCACCAACTCAGAGTCTTAGCAAAATGAAGAAAGGACAGCTGAAAGGTGGATCAATAGAAAAATTCTTTGAAGTAAAAAACCCTAACTCAGACAGACCTAGAACCTCTGAGGAGAATATGATCTGGTCTCCAGCACAGAAAGACTTCCTTGAAGAAATAAGGAAGGAGTTTAAAACTGAATTGGAAACTTTGGGAAAAGAAACCTTAGAGAAGATTAACGCCTTGCAACAAGAAAACAAATCATTGGAAAATACAATTGGACAAATACAAAATGAGAATAATTATCTTAGATCCTCAATTGGGCAAATGCAAAAAGAAAATAATTCTCTCAAAACCTCAACTTGTCAAATGGAAAGCTCTTTCAAAAACAGAATTGACCAACTGGAAAAGGAGTTGCAAAAGGTAAATTAAGAAAACTCTTCTCTAAAAAAAGAATGGAGTCTGTGGAAACTAATAACTTCATGAGACAGAAAGAGCCTGGTAACAAAACCAAAACCTAGAAAAAATAGAAGAAAATGTAAAATACCTCATCAGCAAAGCCACTGACCTCAAGATTAGATCGAGGAGCAGCAAGCTGAGAATTATTTGACTTCCTGAAAACATTGAAGAGAAAAAAAAAAGCCTAGACGTAATATTAGAGCATCTAATGACGGAAAATTGACCTGATATCATGAAACCAGAGGGCAAGGTAGTTATTGAATACATTGATTCCCTCCAGAAAGAGATCCTAAAATGAAAACACCAAGGAAAGTTGTGGCCAAAATCCAGAACTATCAGTTAAAAGAGAAAATCCTGCAAGCAACCAGAAAGAAACAATTTAAATAACAAGGAGTCACAGTAAGGATTACACAGGACCTGGCTGCATCAACACTAAAGAATCCAAGGGCCTGGAATGAAATATTCCAAAAAGGCAGAGAACTTGGAATGCTGGCAAAAATCCACTATTCCCACAAAGCTGAGCCCTCTTTTTCAGGGGAAAAATATGGACATTTAATGAAATGGAAGAATTCCAAAAAAATCCTGAGGAAAACACCAGAGCTAAATAGAAAATTTGGACAACAAACAGGAAGTTCAAGAGGCACATGAACAGGTTTTTAAAAAGGTGGGATAAAGAGGGAAAAAACTGCTATCCAATAAGTTGAAACTGGCTATATCCCAGCTTAGGAAAAAGATTCTCTCATAACTCTTAAGAATTGTAACTCTAACAGATGGAATATACCTAGCCAGAAGTGATGGACACTCATGACTTATGCATGAGACTTCTATCCAATGGGATGAAATTGGCTATAACCCTACTTGGGAGAAAGGCTCTAATAACTCTCAAGAATTGTAACTCTATTAGATAAAATTGATTTAGCTAGAAGTGATGAATACTCAGAATTTTCTATGACTAAGAATGATTTAAAAACACTTCCTCCTTAAAAAGGAGGACAGGAAGGAAAGGAAAGGAGGGAGGGGATTGAATGAGGTAAAACTCATTACATTAAGAGGTACAAAATGCCTATGGTAATAGAGGGGAATAAGGGAGGAGATGAGAAATACCTGAATCTTTTTCTCACCAGACATCGCTTAAAGTTAACTTACATACTTACTCAGTTAACTTAAAACATACCTAATCTTTCAAGTATTAACAGGGGAAAATGGGAGGGGGTAGATAAAGGGAGGGGGGAAAAAGGCAAACAAATAGAAGGAAGTGAAAAGAGAAATAAGGGAAGGGGGAAAGAAAGGGGGAAGGTTGGATGTAGGAGGAAAAATACACTAAGGGGATGTTATTCAGAAACAAAATAATGGGGATAAAGGGAAGAGAGGGGAAAATACAAAAAGAGGGAAGATATTGTGCAGGGCAATAAAGAGTTAGTAATTATAACTTTGAATGTTAATGGGATGAACTCTCTCTTAAAATGTAAATGCAGAGTGGATAAAAAACCAGAAGCCTACAATATGCTGCTTACAAGAAACACATTTGAAGCAGAGAAATACATATAGAGTAAAGGTAACATGTTAGACCAAAAACATATTTTGCTTCAGTTGAAGTGAAAAGAGCAGGGGTAGCAATCCTTATCTCAGACAAAGCAGCAGCAAAAATAGATATCTTTAAAATAGATAAGGAAGGAAACTATATGCTCCTTAAAGCTACCATAGAAAATAAAGAGATTTCAATACTGTAGATATATGCATCCGATGGGATAGCATGCAAATTCTTAGAGAAGCTGAAAGAACTACAGGAAGAAAAAGAAAGCAACTCTACTAGTTGGAGACTTCAACCTCCCACTCTCAATTCTAGATAAATCAAATCACAAAATAAAGAAGAAAGAAGTTAAGGAGGTAAATAGATTGTTAGAAAAACTAGATATGGTAGACTTATTGAGGAAATTGAATAGGGACAGAAAAGAATATACCTTGTTTTCTGCAGTACATGTAATAGGACATAAAAACCTAATGATCAACTGCAGAAAGGCAGAAATAGTGAATATATCTTTCTCAGATCACAATGTGATAAAAGTCATATGTAATGTTGGGTCAGGGAGATCTAGAACTAGAACTAGTTGGAAAATGAATGACCTAATTTTAAAGAATGATTGGATCAACAAACAAATTGTAAAAAATTATTTTATCCTATATAATGACAATAATGAAACAACATACTGAAATCTATGGGATTCACTCAAAGAGGCTGTCAGGGGATAGATTATATCTTTAAATGCTTACATGAATAAATTGAAGAAAGAGGAAATGAATGAACTAAATATGCAACTAAAAAGTTAGAGAAAGAACAAATTTAAAATCCCCAATTAAATACCAAATTAGAAATTCTAAAAAATTAAAGGATAAATTAATAAAAGCGAAAGCAAAAAAAAAAACTTGTTGAATTAAAAAATAAAACACCAGCATTTGGTTTTTTGGAAAAAAACAATAAAATTGATTGATCAATTTCATTTTAAAAAAAGAAAGAAGAAAACCAAATTGCTAGTATCATTAATGAAAAAGGTGAACTCACTACCAAAGAGGAGGAAATTAACGTCATATTCCATAATTATTTTGCCCAACTTTGTGACAATAAATTTGACAATCTAAGTGAAATGTATGAATATTTACAAATATATAAGTTGCCCAATTTTAATGAACAGGAGATTAAATACCTAAGCAACCCTGTTTCAGAAAAAAAAATTCAACAAGCCATCATTGAACTCCTAAATAAAAAATCTCCAGGGCCTTATGTATTCACAAGTGAATTCCACCAAACATTTCAGGAATAATTGGTTCCAATTCTATATAAACTATTTGGAAAAATAGGGAAAGATGGGGCTCTGCCTATCTCTTTCTATGAAACCCATATGGTACTGATACCTAAACCAGGAAGAGTTAAAACAGAGAAAGAAAATTGTAGACCTATATCCCTGATGAATATAGATGCAAAAATCCTAAATAAAATCTTAGCAAAATGAGTGCAACAAGTTATCACTGGGATAATATATTATGATCAAGTAGGATTTATCCCAGGAAAGCAGGGTTGATTCAATATTAGGAAAACTTTTAATATAATCAATTATATCAACAACAAACCTATCAGAAATTCTATGACCATATCAATAGATGCTGAAAAAGCTTTTGACAAAATACAGCACCCATTCCTACTAAAAACATTAGAGAGTGTAGGAATAAATAGACTGATTCTTAGAATTACAAAGAGTATCTATCTGAAACCATCAACTAGCATTATGTTCAATGGGGACAGGCTAGAGGTATTCCCAGTAAAATTAGAGGTGAAACAAGGATGCCTATTATCTCCACTAATATTCAATATCATATTAGAAATGTTAGCTTCAGCAATTAGAGAAGAAAAAAATTGAAGGAATTAGAATTGCTAAGAAAGAAATAAGACTTTCACTCTTTGCAGATGACATGATGGTCTACCTAGGGAATCCCAAGAAATCATCCAAAAAACTACTGGAAACAATTGGCAATTTTAGCAAAGTTGCAGAATATAAAATAAACCCTCATAAATCCTCAACATTTCTATATAGGACTATCAAGATATAACAGGAAGAACTAGAAAGAGAAATGCCATTCGAAGTAACCTCAGACAACATAAAATACAGGGCAGTCTACCTGCCAAGGGAGACTCAGAAATTTTTTGAAAACCAGTACAAAACATTTCTCATACAAATAAAACTGGATTTAAATAACTTGGCAAACATCAACTACTCATGGAAAAGTCAAGCTAATATAATAAAAATGACAATTCTACCAAAAGGAAACTACTTGTTTAGTGCCCTAGCAATCAAAATTCCAAAAAAAAATATATCAATGAGTTAGAAAAACTTGTATGTAAATTCATATGGAGAAATAAACAGTCAAGGAGTTCCAGGGATTCAATGAAAAAAAGTGCAAACAAAGGGGGCTTAGCCCAGCCTGATCTAAAATTATATTATAAAGCATCAGTCATCAAAACTGTCTGGTATTCGCTAAGAAATAGAGTTGTGGACCAGTGGAATAGACTAGGTGCAATAGCAGGAAACGATTATAGTAATCTGATGTTTGATAAACCCAAAAAGTCCAGTTATTGGCATAAGAACTCTCTCTTTGATAAAAATTCCTGGAAAATTGAAAGTTAGTATGGAAGAAACTCAGATTAGGCCAACACCTTACACCCCACAACAAAATAAGATGCAAAGATATAGGATTTAGACATAAAAAACAATTCTATAAGCAAATTAGAAGATCAAGGACTAATTTACCTGTCAGATCTATGGAAAGGGAAGCTGTTTATGACTAAGGAAGAGATGGAGAACATCACTAGAAACAAATGAGATGCTTTCAATTACATTAAATTAAAAAGCTTTTGCACAGACAAAACCACTATTACCAAGATCAAAAGAAATTTAGTAATTTAGGAAACAATTTTTACAACTAGTGTTTCTGACAAAGGACTCCTTTCTAAAATATACAAAGAACTGAGTCAAATTTTTAAGAAAACAAGCTATTCCCCAATTGACAATGGTAAAAGGAAACACAAAGGCAATTTACAGATGAGGAAATCAAAACAATCCATAGTCATATAAAAAAATTGCTCTAAATCATTATTTCGTAAAGAAATGCAAATTAAAGCTTCTCTGAGGTACCACCTCACACTTCTCAGACTGGCCAATATGACCAGAAAGGATAATGATCATTGGTGGAAGGGTTGTGGGTAATCTGGGACACTATTACATTGTTGGTGGAGCTGTGAACTTATCCAACATTTCTGGATAGAAATTTTGAAATATGCCCAAAGGTCAACAAAAATGTGCATACCCTTTGTTTCAGCAATACCACTTCTGGGTCTATACCCTGAAGAGCTGATGAAAAAGGGTAAAAACATCACTTGTGTAAATATATTTATAGCATCCCCATTTTTGGTTGCAAAGAATTGGAAATCAAGTAAATATCCTTCAGTTGGGGAATGGCTTAGCAAAATGTGGTATATGTATGTAATGGAATACTATTGATCTCTTAGAAACCAGGAGGGATGGTAATTCAGGTAAGACTGGAGGGATTTGCATCAATTAATGCTGAGTGAGATGAGCAAAACCAGAAAAACACTGTACACCATAATAGCAACATGGGGGTAGATGATCAACGTTGATGGACTCGCTCAGTTCATCAATACAACAATTAGGGACAATTTTGGGCTGTCTACAATGGATAATACCATCTGTATCCAGATAAAGATCCATGGAGTTTGAACAAAATCCAAGGACTATTTACTTTAATTTAAAATAAACTGATACCTTATTGTCTGATCTTATTATCTTTTATACTTTATGTTTCTTTCTTAAGGATATGATTTCTCTCTCATCACACTCAATTTGGATCAATGTATAACATGAAAACAACATAAAGACTGACAAATTGCCCTCTGTTGGGGGTTGGGGAGGGAAGTATGATTAGGGGAAAAATTGTAAAACTCAAAATAAATAAAATTTTAAAGCAAAAAAAAAAACTTTTCAATTCTGTCTTATTTCCTAAATTAGATTACAGATGCTAAAGGAGCAGACCACGTGTTATGCATCTTCTATTTTGCACATAAGAGCAAGTAGGGGTTTTCTTATATGATAGATGCTCATTTGATGTGTGTCTAATTGATTATATAACAAAATGATGTTTGTTGATGTCATAGATGAAAAAGGGGGAATGATACAAGCAGACAAGTGCTTTATAAATATTTATTTCACATTCCTGTTCATGACACTATGTGCTCACAAACACTTTGACATGGAGCTAAAAGAAAAAGTTAAGGACGTCTAGTCCAGTGTTTTCAATTACAGTGAGAAAATTGAGTCCCAGAGAGGTTAAGTGATTGGTCCAAAGTCATACAAGAAGTAAGGATCAGAGGTGAATTTTGAAGACAGGTCCTTCATTCTACTATATTACTTTTCCTTCCTTTGGGACAGGAGTTTGGATTCAGTTACTAAGGATCATATATTCATCTCTAAACTGAATCTGTGATGCATGTGCTCACTATCATCTCCTTTTGTGTTCTGTGTCCAGTCTCCAAAGTAGCACAGAAACTGACTATGGAAACACGCATAGATTTTCTAGGATACATTAACATATTACAGCAATCTTGAATATGTTCAAAGAGGATGAATAGTCAGAGAAATAAAAATAACAATTTGATTTAGTTATCTTTCCTAGCTAATGCATAGGTATCACAGATTATGATAAAGAGATAGTTGGTATAGCGTTCCAGATCTTGGACAAAATTTTTTTCACTTCTCTCAACCTCAGTTTTCTCTTCTGTAACATGAAGAAAATAGTGTTACTAAACTCACAATGTTATATCGAGTGTCAAATCTAGCAATGTATGTAAAGGACTTGATAAGTTATAATAATATATTATTTATAAATTAATAAACAATGTATTAATTATGAATTACACTTAATAATATAAATTATAATTAATTGATAATATATAATAAAAATAATATACTAAATTCCACATACTTTTTGACACTTGGTTTGAAAGAAAAAAAGCAAAGTAAACTCCAACCTCAAAGTTTTCCATGGAATAGAGGCCAACCTGTTGTACCATATCCCAGAGCTTCACATGGTCTTGAACTTCCATGTTCTTTCATGTGCTGCATAATGAATATCACCAATATTTTTTCAGTTGACAACTGCAAATAATGTATTTCTCAAGTCCTTGTTACTACTAAATAAATATTCTTTCCTCTCTAACTCTGGAGGGACAAAAACAGTTGGAATTCCACATGTTTATTGGGTCTTGGGCCTAAAGATGGAAAGTACCTCAAAAGATATATAATACAATTGTCTCAATTTGTATATGAAGAAACTGATATATAGGGATGTTAAATTACTTGCCCAGATTTGCATAGGGAGCAACTGCTGGGAACATTTCCCTCTTTCACTTGCAATTGCTTCTTCATAGAGAAAAGTCAGCTCTTTGTTTATACATCTCTAAGGGAAAGTAGATTATTTTCTATAAGACTTCAACAGGTGGAAATATTATGTTTGAAATGACATAGTTTGAAATCCTACAATCTTGTCAAATGCTAACTTGATCTTGTGTCTTCTTTTTTAAATATTTTTCTTTTCTTTTTCTCCTGTAAAGATAGTCTTCAACATTCATGGTTTGTAAGAATTTGAGTATTTGAGTTGCACATTTTTCTCTTTCTCTCTCTTCCCCCCCCTGACAGTGAGCAATATGATAAGGGAGATATATATATATATATATATATATATATATATATATATATATATATATATTTCCATATCAATCATGTTGTGAAATAAGAATCAGAACTAAAAAAATGAGAAGGAAAAAAACATGAAAAAATTTACAGTGAAAGTAGTATTCTTTGGGCTGCATTCAGACTGCATACATCTTTTTCTGGATGTGGATGCTATTTTCCAATACAAGTCTTTGATCATTGTACTATTCAGAAGAACTACATTTATAGTAGTTGATCATAACAATATGGCTGTTAATGTATACAATGCCCTCCTGATTCTGCTCACTTCACTCAGCAACAGTTCATGCAAGTCCTTCCAGGTTCTTCTGAAGTCCCCCTTCCCATGTTTTCTTTCAAAGCAATAGTACTATATCACATTTATATACCACAATTTGTTCAGCCATTGCCGAATTGATGGTCATTCCCTCAAATTTCCAGTTCTTAGCCACTGCAAAAAGAGCTACTATATTTTTTTGTAAAAGTGATGAGCTCATGTTTTCTAATTGCAGACATGTAATCTTTCCAGTGGTCCAGCCTTATTTATTTCAGGTGCATACATCTCCTGTGTTCCTCTGCTCCAATCCCTGTGGTCAATATTCATGCCTAAAGATTGAGAATAATAATAATAATAATAGTGAATCAACATTGATTTTGTATTAATAAATAATGAATAATTATATGATAAGTCAAAATTCAATTATATTCCTTACTGAGGAATTTATGATAGTGTGTGTGTGTGTATTGATTATAATACTACTTAAAGTTTTGTTCTTGCTTTTTTTTGTCTAGGAGAATCACTATTACCAAGAAACAGAACAAAGGACTGATCACTGAGTTGTGTTTGAAATGAATATTATTGACCAATCTCAAAGTCAGGACTAACAAGAAAGATGATATGCCATTAAGTTGAGGCAATGGATCAATCCACAAGACAAATGAAAGGAATTCTAAGTAATAGAATCTTCTCACTATTTTATTTGGAATCTTCTCACTTTTAAAGGATGAGGGGAAAAATACTTTATTAGCACAGCTGATAAAATTCTCCTTGACTATATTTAAATTATAAAACAACAATAGAAAATTAAACTTTAGCCAGGAAGTTCTCCATCAAAAGTGACACACTTTCGCAAATCCATGATGCAGTCAACAGATTGGGCTGCCTCTCCAGATGCCTTAATGTAACTCTGAAATGATTAAACAAGAAAATGATTCTAGATTGATTAAGAAAATGAATCTAGAGTGAAAAGCAATCACTGAAGAGAATAAGTATGTTCACTGTTAGTGACTCTGGGTTTCTGTGTAAATGCACATTATAGAACTGTCAAATATTCTAGTTAATATTTCATTGATGGCTAGTGTATCTTTGAACACCGAAATTATTATTCATTCTATAATTTGCTTTTAATCTTTTGCTCCTCTAGTCTAATCTACCTATACTAGTACAGATTTTTAGTCTTGTTTTCAACAAAACTAAACCTGCTGTTTTTTTCTTCTAGATTTCTGTTTTTGGCCAAGAGAAGATAAAACCCCAGGAAAGCCTCACAGCTGTTTTTTATCTCTGGCTTTTATGAATTGGTTATCCAACTGGACACATGTGCATCTGAGATGGTGTCTACATGACTTCAGGGACACCTGAGAAAATGTTGCCAATTCAGTTGAGAGGATTATGAATAAAACAAGTTATTTTGTAATGTGTAGATAAAAGCACCTGAGAGTTTGATTTTTTTGTTTTTGGTTTAAGTTTGACTGATATTGCAAAGACAGTCAAACAAGTTTATTTGGAAATAATGGAAATTATAATTAATGGAAATATAAATTAAGAACTTTTAATTAACATTAGAGAAACTTCATTGATACAGAAGTATATTTGTGGGAAACATTAATAAGATGACTTTGAAAATATTTTAAAATTGAAATATTTATAATATTCTAAATTATAAACAAATTAATTTCATTTTAATGGGCTGAAAAAGTAGTACTATTGAATATTCAGGATAGGGAGTAGTACTCACAGAATAATCAAGAAGACAGCATGATTACTTTATTCCAGGATTCATTGGTAAGATGTCTAGTATTTTCACAATGAATATATTGCTACGTTTGTTTTAAAAGACTAGTTTTCATATTAAGAAAAGATCACTCTATAATTTTTCAGTATGCTCCTATACTTTGACAAAGTATTTTTCTACATATATTATAAAAACATGAATTTTAAGATGTTTTTCTTTTCAATTAATTATATTATGAATTTATCTAATCTATAATTTTATTCCTATTATTAATTCAATTTATAGTGAATTAATTTTATCATAAATTGAAAAATAATCTTTTTCTTGGATTTTATTTTAAAATTTTTAATCAGATTATCAAAATTTTACACACCTATGAAGTCACCCTGTATTACCTCTGGTGATTTTTATACTTTCAGAAAGTGTCTAAATCAGATTTAAGAATATAGATGAAAGTAAATGAAAGATCCAAGACATAGATAACTGTTCATAGAGAAGAACAGACATAGGATTCTGGTTAGATTCAGAAAAAAATTGACAGGAAAAGAAAGACTTCAGTGACATTAACTAGCACTCTATAGGATAAAATGAGAGACTAGGAGACATATAAGACAGGCAACTAGTAGCAAAGGGACCTACTCACCACTACTAGTATCTGAGAGAAATGCATAATGTACTGCAAGACAATAGCTTGGATCAAAGCTAGTCTTCCTAAATAGAGACCTCAAATTTCCTACTTCCACTTCAAATTACACCATTCTACTTATTGAAAATGCACATCAACTTCCATGTTTATGTACCTCCAAGGAAAGAGTACATATTTTTCTATAAACCTTCACTAAGCCTGAAAAAGTATTTTTATATATCTATTTGCCCTGTTGAAATTCCCTAAACTTGTCTATTATTGAGAACTTCTTTTGTAAATTGACCCTAAATTTCTCAGTTGGAGAATGTTTTACATAAATTTCATTATGTCATGTAGTGCAGTTATTATTATTAAACTATTAGAGCATATATCTATTAAAAATAGAAAAGATCTCATAGTCAGGGAAGTCTAAATTCACAGATAAATGGAAATATCCACAATAAATTTCTAATAAAAGGTAATACTTCTAGGTGGTTACTATTCAAACAATTTACTTAGGAAGAAAATACATACATACACAGATAAGTAAATAAACAATATTTTTTTTAGATTCAGTAAAAGAATAAATTTTCTTCCCTTCTGTTTCTGGCATTAGAAAAAATAAAGTTGTATTTCATGTAATTATGAATTGTATATATATATTGAATACCCATTCACAAAATGTTTGGTTCTTAGGTTCTTAATTAAAATATATAATAAAAGTATTACTAATTGATTTTTCCCACACACTACCACAACTGCCACCTTCTATCCTATGTTTAGAAATGGTCAATACATTTTTTGTTCATTTTTAAACAGGGGCCATAAAAACCATTCATCCTGGCTGCTCACACTAAAATTAATATTATTTATATTATGGTTCCTTTCTAAGAATTTTAACATTCAGCTGAAGAAATTACTAACATGTATTCCCCTTTAAGCTGTTGGAAATTGGAACTATTCTTTATTCAATACTCTCAGCAAGATTTTCCTTGAGTTCAAGTGAGACAAAAGTCATTGCCTAAGTGTGCATTATTGAAGCACATTATTTTCACTAATGAATCCATGAAAATAAAAGATCATTTTAGTATGTTAATGTATCAGCTTTTGTAATCACTTCCTTTCAGTATATGTGACAGAAGAACGTAAAGTAAATGAATTGTTATGGCTTAGCTAAACTTTAATTTATAAATAAAATTTTCACATAAAATATTATTTTATGATAGTCTCCAATTAAACATGAATAAAAGATAATTAATAAAATTTTAGAATACAAATTTCAATCAGTGGCTATGTGATACACAATGTGTCTTTCATTTAAGACTATTAGAAAACATGAATAATCATATGTATATTTCTCAGTAAAAATAGAAACTACTTATCAATTAGCCTGGCAAATTTAATTGGCCAACCTATCTACTATCTACTCTGCCACATTAAATGTGGAACAAGTTTAATCAGAAATTCTTGGAAGTGGTAATCTAGGTGATAGTGCAGTTGAGTCAGGAAGATCTGAATTCAAATTTGCCCTCTGAACTTGAGCAAGTTAACTAATCTCTGTTTCAGGTCCCTCATCTGCAAAATGAAGATTAATTAATTTGCTCAAGTTCAGAGGGCACTTTGCATAGTTCCTGGCTCATAGTAAGAGTTTTTAAAATGCTACATATTTTATGTTTAAAAGATATAGTATCTAGTTGGGATTTATAGTCCTGAAGGGCATAAAGTAGACCTGGTTTTGTACTTTTCATCTCTTTCAAGAGTCCTTGTAAAGTCAATCCCCAAATTGTCCTACTGAATCCCTAAATTAATTGTCAGGAAAGTTTAGCCAGGTTTCCAATGACACAGGACAAGTCCTAAAAAAGTAGAAGGATTTTTGTAGTCATTGGAGAGCTTCAGTCTTTTGTTTTTATATCCTAAATCTTTCATCCCACTTTCTAGCCTATCACAGGAGAGACCCGATTCCACAATTTCCTCCCTTGTCCAAGCTTATCCAGTGGTGTGGCCAACAGAACTCACATTGTGGTTGAATGATATGAGAGGGGAGGTACAGATTTCTGATTCTAGTTACTGGCACAGATAATATACCCTGGAGAACTAATAGTATTTAGCAAAACATTGGCAAGACAGAAGAAGCTAAACTAACCTGACTTTTCCATTTATATAATAGGTCATGGTCACTTAAAAGCCCATTTTCTTATATTTTAGGAACCATTTCCTCATTCCTCTTTGATGGAAGGGAAAGGGGAGGTGGTTTCAGATGTTAATTGTAAATACTTAAGATTATTCATCCTGGTCAAGAACAAACTTAATCAGCACCAATAGCTGAGATGATTTACTTAGGATGCTAAATACTTTGTATTTGGTTGTAGTTTTCACATTTTAATGTTAATCATTTGCCTCCAGGAGCTAGTTTGCTTGAAAGGTCTAATGAACTTGAAGGCAACCTTTGGAGCAAGCTGTCTTTAATGGAAATCCCTAAATTAACTGCATCATAAATCTGTATTGCAATATTGTCTTTCTTTTGGCAAAGGAGTGTGTGAGTGTTGGGAGGTTGTATGTGGAGGGGTAAGTGAGTGAGGGTGTGGAACACATTAAAAAAAAACTTACTCCTAGCTTTGGAATTCTCCTTAAATATGCCGGTAGATTGTTTTTCAATAAGATTTGACCACCAAGATGAACATAACAGAACTGACCAGGGCCAGGTGGAATAGAAAATTCATCATAAGGTCATGCACAGGAAAAGAAGTCAGACTTATCCCAAAGTTTAGGACATCCTACCCACATCATAAAAGCATTTGGGGAAAATCAATAAGATAGTGACTTTGGCGGTTCATTGTTTTATATCTGATGGCTTATGATAAAGTGTTTTGTAAGCATTTAATTACTGTATCAATGTATGTTTATTACACTCTTGACCAAAGACCAATTCACCAAAAACAAATGACTTTCTTGTGGCTAACTAATGGGGTAATTGCTTGTAATAGATTATATTCTCCATCCTCCATAATTTTGAAGAGCTGCATCCCACAAGGCAATCAAACAGACCAAGGTAAAGCAGTAAGAAAGCCTTTAGGGAAAGAAAGAAGGAAATATGCCCCAGTCAAGTTATATCACCACCACCTGAATCAAAACTTCACTTGATACTGATGGAAAGAGCTCAGGACCATGAACCCAAGAATCTTGAAAATAGTAGTTTCCTAAAGACCACTCTCTACACTTTCATCTCGATCCCCCTCACCAAGGAGAGTGATCATTCTAGAAAGGATTCCACCATCCTTGCCACTGACTGGTGTTAAAAAACCATTAGAGTAGCAGACTTCCAGATAATCTTCCAGTCTAGCTCCTGAAGCCATCATTACAGAAATCAGTTCGATAGAAATGAAGTCTAGCTGTGACTTCTTGAGATGATGTAGTAATAGCTACTAAATGCCTCCAAAAGAAATCCACACCATTAAGGTTCACCAGTGATGATATTAAATGGCTTAATGTAAGAAATTGATATTCTATAATCACTGAAGATTACATCAAAGAAACTAGTTACTATATACTTTACCACTGTACTCTAGAGATCATAGGACCTTTCAGTATTTTTTTGTTTGTCTTGTCTCTCCCATTAGAAAGTAAGTTCCTTAAGAACAAAGATATTCTCATTCTCTTTGTTTCTCCAAATATATTGTGCCAGTTAAGGCTAAGTCTAGGGCTTAGAACAGTGCTTAAATACTTTTTCATTCATCAGTCCATCCAACCACCATCCATTCATTCACTCACTCATTCATTCATTCATTCATTCATGTATTCACTGAGCTAAGCAAACAATAGTTAATCAGTTAAATATTACTGATACATAAGTAGTATTTCAGACTCTGCTTCCATTTTGAGTTGAATAATTCTGTTTTAGTAGACTTTATAAAACAGAAGATCAAATTAGTCTTAGCAATTGTTATTGTTGTGCAGGGAACTAGATGGCACAGTAGATAGAATGCTAGGCCAGGAGTCAGAGTAACTCATTCTCAATATGGCATTGGCCAATACACTTAACCCTGTTTGCCTAAGTTTCTTCATCTGTAAAATGAATTGGAGAAGATAATGCCAAACCACTCTAGTTTCTTTGCCAAGAAAATCCCAAATGGGGTCACAAAGGATTGGACAAGACTGTAAAACAAGTAAACAGAAACAATGAAATTGGTGTGCAGAGCTAGTAATCCATAATCAATGCAATAGTGTCAGAAAACTAATGACTTCCCATATGGTATAAAAAAATTTTAATAATGGAATTGAGTGGCATACCTGATCATTGAATATGTCCTAGATTGATTTATTTGAAGAATAAGAAGGCCTGGAAATTTAACTTCCAAAAATGGAAGCACTTTTCTAAGATTCATCCCTCCCTCCTATGTTCTTCCTCCCTTAATTCCTCTCTACACCTATTCACCCTCTTGACTTCAGGAATGTCTGTTACAGTCATTGCGTACTCTCTTTCCTGACACATTACCAAAGATCAGAAATAAATTAAAGGTAAGCAATTAAGTAGAGAGAGAGAATATATTGAACAAGTAGACTTTTTTAAAAAAATGGATGGGTGTGCCTCAATATTAGTCAATTAATGCAACTAACCAATGATGCCGCCTCAGTCTGGTGTCATGCAAAGATGAAGATGCCACCTCCTGGAAGTCCTTAATAAATGGAAGAAACTATTGCAAACTTCTATTTTTCACTTCTATAGTTCTCTTGATGATTTATCTCATCATGAGTTATCACTAAGAATAAATTGAAGGAATTCTTTAAATTTCTTTAAAAATTTCCCCTCATCATGATCATATGTTCCCAGAACCCTGACTTTGAGTATTGAAGGAAAAAAAAAAGAGGTTTTCACTTTTGAAGCAATTACTCTAAAGAATTAATGGTAAGGTAGGCTTTAATCCTTGGGATTCAATTCCTCCTCGTCTCATTCTCTTAGAATCACAAACTTCCTTCATATGTCTATTTAAGTGAAAGCTTATCTAGGAGGCCTTTCTTGATTGCTTAACTATGAGTCCTTTCTCTCCCTTATTATTTACATTTTTGCTATATGTATCTTTTATATATGAAACTTCATGCATATATTTTTTCTCCCAATAAAATATATTATAAAAATAAAAAATAAAATGTATAATAAAATTCCTTTAAGTCCTTTGTATCATCAGCCCTAGAACAGTTTCAGATACATAGCAGGGCCTTAATTTTTCATGGGTGTTGACTATTGACTTTTCCTTTTTTGTAAGACTTGCTTTCTATTATATATTATTATAATATCATTAAATTCTATTCAACAACAACCACAAAATATTAAATGCCAATTATGTTCCAAGCATAATGCTAAATAAGTGCTGGGCATAAAAATAATAAAAAGAAAGATAATCCTTGCTCTTAATGGAACTTAAAATTTAGGGTAGGACAAGAGGTAAAAATGAAGCTGAAAAAATGGAGAGAGAGGTATGAGCAAGGGGGAACCATCATGAAGGTATTTTGCTCCATGTGATGAAGGCCAAATGTTCAGAAGTGATGAGTTGTGTTCTAATTCCCATTTGAGGCTATTGGGCATAATGTGCTATCCAGGGAGCAAGGGGAATTCCAATAGGGAATATAATCCATTCCTTTAAAGGAAATAAACCTAATTTTATGACCCTCACAACTCTGGGGTCTCATGAATTCTTCAACAAATTTCAACACATGGAGTCAAAACCAAATAAAATTTCTGATAGAAAGTGGAGAATTAACCCTGAAATTTCATATTCCAGTCATTTGTAAAGAATTTCAAAGAATTTGATATTCTGCTCTCCAGCCCTGAGAGTCAGAGGAAGCTTAAACAATGTTGAATATTCAAATCAAACAAAGATATAAACAACTGAGTCAATGAGCACATGATGTTTTTTTTTTCAGGTGATCCATTTATTCCAAGCAGGGTATGATGTTTCCAAGCAGGCCTGCTGATGGAAAATGGATAGTCCTTTGAGTTTAATTACAACCTTTTTGATAATAAAGAATTGAATGCTCAGTTGAATTCATGATAGTAAGCAGAAGTAGGTAACTGGAGAATTCAAAAAATACTACTTATTTTGAGATTCTAGGCCATTTTGAAGCAGACCTCATCAGCTCCACCCACTTTCTTCCCCCATTTATGGAAACTTAAAAACCTTCTATTCTCCTTATTGGTCAGTCCCATCATCTCTTCCTCTATGACATTAGAGGCAGGAAATAAATTAGTCAAGCTTGAATGAGAATCCCTCCTCTGCATTCCACTCCTAACTAAGGCTCTCCTCTTCATTATACAGCAGTCTAATTGTGTTTCCTAACCCTATTATGGACTTGTCTGCTTTCCTTCTTGGGAAGTGTCAATGGGCTGACCTACTTGTATGATATTTTTGTTCTTGTTGCTGCCTTCTTTGCCCTGAACCCCATGAAGAAGCCCTTATATAAACCTTTCTTTCTGTAAGTTAAAAATAGGCAGCAAAGAAGACTCATTGATTTAAGCATTGTCTGGTCTACATTTTCTTTTATAAAATGTTTTGTCTCAGAAATGCTGTAACAAATTGAGGTAAGACTCAAATTCAATAAACAGCACTGTACTGTTTAAAATGAAGTTCTTCCTAACAAATGAAATAAATGGTACAAACTACTCTCCTCAACATAATCATAGCTATAGTTTTAGTCAAGGCCAAATTAGAGCATCAATTTACAAATTATCATACAATGTGCAATTTCTAACAGCAACACAGAAACATGAGTTATTCTCAGTATTCTTCACTATCATATAACAGTATTCTATAACATTTAAAATTGTTAATAAAATGTCAAGACTTGACCAGTTTTATAGACATTTTTCTAGTCTAATTGCTAATAAGTGTTTAATGAGTAAAGAGATTCTGTATAAACCTTGAAATAAAATGTTAACCTTCAGATCTTCAGCCCAAATTTCAGTAAGTGGACACCTGCCACACTAGTGAGGTTATAATATTTCTTTCTGGAAGATTAACTTTAAGGTATTATTAAGCCTCTGCATTGCCATAGGCCATCATTGGACCAAATGGCCATCTTTTCTTTTATCTTTTATTTTAGAATCCTAAAAGATTATAAGAAGCAGTTGTTTAAAGGGGAATAAAAAAAGAATATGAGGAGCAATCTCACCAAGTAGTAAGTAATTCATTGCTAATTAGTGGCCATTCTAAATGGGTAGTGAATATTTTTTTTCCTAATTTGGTTAGAAAAATGTAACATCTCATATTCTCCTATTGATTTCTGAATGGAAACCATCTTTTATAATGTCCAAAATGCAAAGAAGACAGATAAGGTTCTTTTTTTAGTTAATATTTTATTTTTTCCCAATTACATATAAAAGCAATTTTTAAGATTCATTTTATAATTCTCTACCTCTTTCCCTCTCTCCCTTTCTATCCTAATTGAGAAGGCAAGAAATTTGATGTATGTTATACATGTGCTATCATGTAAAACACTTTTTCATTTTAGCCATGTTGTGAAAAACATCAGAGACAAAAAAAACAAGAAAAATATTGCTCTGCATTTATACTATATCAACTCTTTCAATATAAATTCTTCAGAATTGCTTTGAAGCAGCATGATACTGAGAAGTTGTCATACATAGTTGATCATCAAAGAATATTGTTGTTATTGTATGTAATGTTCTAGTTTTCCTTATTTCATTTTGCATCAGGCTGTGATGCAGGTTTTATTTTTCTTGTGTGTTTGTGTGTTTTTTCTGATAGTATCCTGTCCATCATTTCTTATAGTATAGTAATATTCAATCACTAACATATACAACAACTTATTCTACCATTTCCCAATTGATGGATATCATCTCAAATTCCAATTCTGTCTCCACTAAAAGAACTATATATTATATATCACAATATATATGTATATATATATATATATAATACTATAATTATGTTTGCATATAGATAATTTTACCTTTTTATCTCTCAGTTATAGACCTAGCAGTGTGATTTCTTGGTCAAAGAGTATGCATGGTTTTATAGACCTCTGGGAATAGTTTCAAATTGCTCTCCAGAATGTTGAATCAGAATACAATTTCACCAAAACATCTCATCAAGAATTTGTCATTTTCTTTTTCTGTCAAATTAGCTAATCTGATACACCTGTAAGTCATAGCTCACAATTGGTATAATTTGCACTACGTTAATCAATGGTGATTTACAGTACTTTTTTTCACATGGTAAAGAAAAATTTTATTATTTTATCTGAAACCTAACTGTTTAAGTCATTTGAATATTTTTCAAATGAGCAATGCACTATATTTCTATAACTTCGACTCAGCTCCTTATGTTTTAAGGAATGAAGTCTTCATCAAAGAAATTAGTTAAAATGTTTTGTTATGATTATTGTTCCTGTTTATTCTCTCTCTCTCTCTCTCTCTCTCTCTCTCTCTCTCTCTCTCTCTCTTTCTCTCTCAACAGTTTTCTTAAATTATCTCTGCTGGAGCTATTTTTCAGGTTAAATCCAATGATTCTTCATATTTTCTTCTGTTATTACATTATATTGAGTTTTATTTTATTGTTTCTTGAGGTTACATTGAATTATTATCTTCCACTTACCCAATTCTAATTTTGAAGGGGTTATTTTCTTCAATGATATTTTTCCATTTGTTCAATTCTACTTTTTAAAACATCTTTCTCTTCATTGATATTTTTGTTCTTCTTTCAAAATTTAGCTTATTCTGTTTTTAAGGTATTGTTTTTCTTTACTATTTGGGAGGGAGGGGCTCCAACAACTAAACTGTAAATTCATTTCATGATTTTCTTTTATCACTTTCATTTCTCAACCCAATTTTTCTTCTACCTTTCTTATTTGATTTTTACAATCTTTTTGAACTCTTTCATGGCCCAAGATCAATTCATATTTTTCTTTGAGGCTTTGGATGTAGGCATTTTGACTTCGTTATCTTTTTTTCTGAGAGGGATTTTGATCTTCCTAGTTGATACAATAAATTTCCATTATCAGGATGTTTGTTTTGCTATTTGTTTACCTTACTGGGCTATTTCTTAACTTTTAACTCTATTCTAAAGTGGGGCATCAATTTGAGAATAGAAAAGACACTGTTTCAAACTTCAAATTTTTATGTAGCTCTTTTCAGAGATAATTTGAGGGATAGGTAAATTTTCCATTCTTTCAAGTTGCTATATCTAGGGTAACAAGTGTTTACTACTCTCCTGACCTATATTCTGGTCTGTGAGTGATCACAAGCACTCTTTTCCATCCTGTAACTAGGACCAATGACTCTATTTCCCTGGGCCACAAGCTCTGGTATACTTGGACTCCTCCTTGCCCTGAAATTAAGACCCAGAACTGTAACCCAGAGGTAAGTATGGGTAATTCAGAGTCCAGACCCAGTGCCAAACAAGGGACCCCCGTAATCTCTTTCTGATCAGTTGTCTGAACCTCTCACCATCTATGAACTGACTTGTCTGGAAACTACCATTGCAGTCCCTGTAGTCCCCAAAGTCTAGTACTAGTTTTTTGGGGTAGGATCTATAATCACTGCATTCCACTCTCACTTGACTGCAACTGAGCTCTCTTGCCAAACTTCCAAGTTTTCTTGGGTTGAAAAACCATTTCACTCTGTCCTTTTGTGATTTCTGCCACTCTATAATCCATTGTAATCTTTATGTAAAGTT
The DNA here is from genome assembly GCF_037893015.1 of Macrotis lagotis. NCBI lineage: Eukaryota > Metazoa > Chordata > Mammalia > Peramelemorphia > Peramelidae > Macrotis > Macrotis lagotis. The sequence continues at coordinate 364,989,119 of NC_133666.1, read as the reverse complement.
TTGTGAAGGGGCTGGAATAATAACCCTGACAAATCCTGCCTTTTCTATGCCATCTTGACTCTACCCACTCAATATTTCTGAGTGTTATTTAACAAATGATTTCTTTTAAGAAAAAAATCTGTCAGATAATCATGCCAATAACATCAGTGAAAATATTCAAGTAATATTTCCTCTAATAATATACACAAATATATGATTATTAGTTGGATAATGAATAAGAAATTTTATTTTATAAAGTTTAAATTTGATAGGGGATTTTCTTTTTTCTTTTTTTTTTGACTTCACATTCCTAGAACCTTACATAGTTCTTTGTACAAAGCAGGTATTCAATAAATATTGGATGAATTTAATTGATCTGAATTTGGATCAGCTAGATCTATTCAACTGCCCCCTCCCCTGACCCTGGCCAATCCATTGTGCATAAGAAAAGAAAAAAAAAGCCCAATGAAGGAACATTTTGCATGTCAAACTGCATGTGTTCTAGTGATATTCATGCATATATTTGATGACATAAGCATAAATATTATTTTCTAATATATATGTATATATGATATTTGTGCAAAATGTGAAACATGTATTCCTTACTCTGAACTTGAAAATTTAGCTTGACAAGGATGCAGAGCTCTCTATTTTGGGAGTTGAGTTTAAAGACATGGATTTAATTTATTTTCTGACTCTGAAATTTAGCTTCCTCAAAAGATAATTTTTTTTACTTGAGTATTGCCTCATCCTTGGTGGCTTCTCCCAAGTAATTTAATAACTGCAGTTCTTAGGGTTAGTTATTATCTTATCATTGTACCTTGTTTTGCTTTAAAAGATGACAATCCCTCAAACACCAAGCACATAGAATTTTGTTATTGAAATATATACAAAATAAAAGAGCTTCTGTAAAAATTCTTCCCTCTGAGACACTCAGGCGCAGCTGGAAAGGTTATGGTAGTAGACATTCAGGATAAAAGTGTCTTGTGTTTTAAGAGACTTGAAATATTTGTTTGGTAATCTGCTCAATGTTTGCAAATCCATATTTGGCATATCTTGTTCCTTTTCATGACTTAAAATTACTACAAACATAACCAGAGTCTGGTGCATATATATAGATACTATCTTGCTGTTGCAAATTCCCCTAGTGATGAATGAAGAATCGTTCTTCCAACATAATCATGATGACATGTCTAGGAGAAACTTGGAGCATGTGCAATATTTCTTATTCTTGCTGGTTAACTATGTAGTGAATGAAGGTTCTCTGACCACATGAATTCAAAAGACAGCTTCTATCATATGTCATTTGAGCTCTTTTGTTCCTAATAGTGCAATTCTTCTTTCTTGTGTTATTATTCTTTTTAGACACTTTTTTTTACCCAAAATTTCCCTTTCAGTGGGATATTCCAGGTTTCCCCAAACTAGATGTCCAACATTATGCCAAAGAAAGAAGCCAGGGGATTTTATAATTTATATATATATATATATATATATATGTGTGTGTGTGTGTGTGTGTGTGTGTGTGTGTATGTGTGTGTGTAATTTAATGATTAAAGTGGGATACTGACATTGGGACAGTCTAGTGCAATAACCAGACAACATATATAAATCCCCACCAAACACCCCCTTGGTAATTATGGAAATCAGATAAAGGGGAGAGGAGTTGTGTAATATGTTATTGTGTATTGGCTGATAATTTGGGGTTCACTCACCTCAACACTGAGCTCTGGTCCTAGACATTTGGGAGCCCTATCAGCGCTATTGGAGCTGGAGCCCTGGGTATGCAAGACATTATACTGTTCACTGTGTTCATACTCTAGTCAGTATGTTTTCTTTTGCCTTACTTTATTCATGGTCTACATTATTCATAGCTATCATTATTAGGGACTACATATTATTATTTTTATGAATATTACTGATAGAAATTTTTTCTAGGAAACCCATATTATTCATGGCTTTTATTGATTAAGGGGTCCACATTATGTTTCAATAGACACCCCATACTATACTGTTAGGGGAAGGATTTTGAGTATTTCTCTCTATGTTGGCTTGAGAAATGACGCTCAGAGCTTGAATTCTGGATTATTTTTACCATCCTATATAAAAGGAGTGGAGTCTTCATAGACATTTATGGTTTCCAGTGGCTTACAAGGCTCTTCAGTATTATGGGATTATGGAAAACAAAGATTGATTTCGTATCCTAATCTTTAGGAGTGCAGGCTGGAATTTGTAGTTAACCCAACATTATTATCCCTAAGAACAAGGAGAGACCATCTGGACCCAAGACATTGGAAGCTATAAGGATCATTCATCTACTTAGTCATTCCACTTCTAGATATGAGCTTGATGAGACCAGTGCAATATAGAAACTAAATTGAGGATTTTTCTTCCCACCATTAAGAGACAAGAGTAGAATAAGAGAGAGTTTACTTCCAATTAATAGGGGAAAAGTTTGTTTTGGCAATGTCTTTTGTGTACATACCATATTTCCTCATATATAAGATGCACGCTTTTTAAAAAAAAATTGGTATCTAAAAACTGTGAGTAACATACAATGGTGATAGATTTTATTTACTTGCCTTTACCATTTTTTCAAGCTTTTTTGTGCTCATCATCATAGATTTTTTTTACTTGCATTTCCCAGTTTTTCTCATTTGTTGTCTTTATGCTCATTGTTTTGTATTTGTTACTGGTATATTAAGTTACGTTTTGCCATGTTCTACCCAGAAATGGCTCAGAAAAGATTTTCATACAGTGCTGCATTCAAATTCAAAGTGATCCATATTGCAAAAGTAAATGGTAATTGTGCTGCTGAATGTCAGTCTAGTCCTCCTCTTCCAACTGAGAAAATAATCAGAGACTGTCTATGGGAAGAAGAAATCCTTCTGAAAATGTCACAGCTGAAAAAGGATATGAGAGGCAATTGAGTCAAATGACCTGAAGTAAAGAGGTAAGTGAAAGATGGATTGAAGAGCAAAGGGCAAGTGGAATTCCTTTGTCCACATATGGTTCAACATGAGGCCAGGAGATTTACTGATGAAAAAGAAGTCACTGATTTCAAAGGAGATACAACTGGTTCTTCAGGTTCATGAATCAGAATGGACTAGGCATGCAGCCTCGGGACACTTGTGGACAACCACAGACCATAGTACAGGCAGGAGAGTAGTCAGAGCTTCTCCTGACAGTGATTTGTCATAAAACACAAATAAGGATGAGCTTTTTAGAGTTTTGACAGTTATGATGAGTTGTATGAATTTTATGATGAATAAAACTTGAGTTCAATAACTTTATGTAATATTCTTTTTCAAATTTCAGGCCCCAAAATTATGGTGCATCTTGTATATGGGGAAATACAGTATCCCTTGATAAAAATTACTCGTCTTAGATGGTGCTGACCACTGGTCTCTAACAATGGCACCCCAACTTGTAAGCATTCAACTTGATGACAGTAGAAAAGAGAAACAATTATAATCATTAAATACCTCACATTAAAAGGCAACTATAGCAGGTCTGAATACAAGGAATAGTCATAGTGATGAGACTTGAGTATTTTTCAGTGTTATTAAAGAGTTAAGATTCATGTCAACTTAAAAGACTTTTCCAGAATTTATTCCTTTCAACCTAAAAATGTCAGTAAAGGTTTCAATATTTTGTTGAAGTTTTTTCTGATACTTCAATGTCACTTATTTTAATATGTCTAGTTGATGAATTACTTAAAAGAAAGACCTCTATGAACTATCAGGTTTCATTTGGATAACTGAAATCAGCAATTTGTTTTACCTTTTATAGTATTGTGAATGCCTCTAGAGAGCATCTAAACTGTAAAAACACACTACCATTTAAAGTGTTCTAGCCAGGTGGGAATTTATGTTATTCCTAAGAAATTAAACAAACAAAAATATTCTGCAGACAACCTTTTGCATCTAACCTGTCCCCACTATATGTAGAATAAACCCTCACCATCTACCTGTACCAGTGCCAGAGGTTGCATCTCCTTCAAATTCATTACACATACCAATGCCACATTTATTTCCTTAACTATGATGTTATCATGTCACTCCTTTGATCACAACCTTTTGGCGGCTCACTCATAGTAAATGAAAAAAGGTTCTCTAACCTGGAATTCAATTCCATTCATAACCTGGCTCTGTATCCAGGTTCCTTTAGTTCCTCCATCTTTGGCAGTAATATAATCAATAACTAAAACATTTGAGCTATTTGAATAGGTCAAGGGCATAGAAGAAACTTCCTTTCTTCATATTTTCAATAGTATCCAATAGATTATGGAATTAGAATATGATTTTTCTGTTTTGAATAGGGTATAAATGAATGGATGAGTGAAAAAGCATTTATTAAGTATTAACTGTGCAAAAAACCCTCAAAACCTTAAATATTGATATAAATAAAAACACAAGGCAGTCCCTGCTCTCAATACTTCATGTTCTAAGTAGAAAGACTACATACAAAGAATGTTTCCTGTATATCAGGCAAGAAAACGCAGGGTATAGGGTACAGTAGGACAACATCAACTTTAGTATGATTTCCATTGAAAAACCATATCCACTGAGCCACTTTACAATGCCCAGGAATATGCAATTGAAAATTTTCTTTGCTTGATTTTCAGTGTCTACTGAAAAGATGGAGGCTGGAGCAATGATGACAGGTGCTGCATTGGGAGCAGGATAGGTGATCTGGGGCCTTGAGTTTACCTTACAGAGTGCACATGTCCATATCTCATTTTAAAATCATTTTTTCACTAGCATCACGTAGAAGGTAAGATGTTGTTTAGAAGAAAACTTAAGAGACAAAAATTAAGACCCCTTTCTTGAGTATTAGCAAGAAGGATCATCATCATCATCATCATCATCATCATCAACATCATCAACATCAACATCATAGGAAAATCAATATAACACTTCTTGTTTTGCAAAACATTTGACTTCTGTGAATTGTCTCCCTGTCTCCAGTATCTTTTTGTTTTAGTGAGTTCTTCATAGTGATTTGTCTGGATTGGTTTCAATCTGTACCAGGGGATAGAGTACCAAAACCAAAGAGATCATAAATCCATTGACCTTTTGAAATATAATAACTTTTGATTCTGCAGTAATGTCATCTAAATCCATAATGTGTGAGAGTGGATTTCAAAGCATTTAGTCTTCTTAGGCCTACTGTATCTCTTCTTCCTTTTCTCTTTTAGTTTACCATTAGTTCAGCCACAGATAAAACCTGTTCATTTTTCTTATTATTAATACTGGAATCATAATTTTACTTATACTAAACTACTAATAGTTTTATCATGTTTTCCCCTGATCCGAAATAATCAACATTTCTTTTTCTCATGAACTATTTATTACACCAGAGAACTCAAAAGATGTCATGCAAAATTACAAATGAAAACCAAATTCATGCAGTTCTGCATGAAATATTATCTGAAGAGTGGAAGGGATATGCAACTTATCCTTCAGGAATAAAAAGACAGGGAACCATAAAGTATATTACTTAGTTTATAAAACAAAAAATAGTAATTTTAACAACATTTAGGTGCTCATTAAAATGAATATTTCTGATAACTTCTAAATCATTTTCTCTCACCCTTAAACAAGGAAATTAACATGTCTGCTACTCTGACCTTTTTATTTTGGTGCTAGGTAGTATCATTGCACATAGATCTAGTCATGTAACTCCTCTTTTCCAAAGTTCTTTGGTTTTTCTATGGAAAAACATTTTTTTGTGATAACTCATTATGTAAAAGTTTGACTCATATTCTAGAATCTCCATAGTGTTGTTCACCCCTATGCTACCAGGCACATAGTATATTATTTCTCTCTTATTCTCTAAAGGCCATTCAAATTAGAATACTCTCTATTCTCCAAAGAATCTTTAGTTTTCTTGCCTCTATCATACTGTAGGTTTGATTGCTTTTTTAAAAATTCCCTCTTTCCCACTATTGTTTTGTTGAACAAAACAATATCTATCTATTTACCAGATATTCTTGAAGCAATTTTTGATCCTCTCTATCCATAAGGACCTTTCCCTTATTTTGTGTTCCTCAAAATACATTTCACATATTATTATAGTGTTGTTGTTTGTCTTTCTTTAGCAAAGAAGAACAATGATATTATAATGGTAATGTATATTATTATATACAAATTGGCCATGAATAGGGTAGAGTTATGCAAAGCCTTAAGTTTCACTCCCTTCTCCAGAGTTATTGATGTCCACTGGCAAAAAAAAAAAATGGCAAAAGACAATTGATGATAATGCAGAATGCAATGGATCTTTTCTGGGTCTTGATGCCTATTCAATGTTTAAAAACTGGGTAAGAGTTGAGACAAACAAAGATTTAATTTACCATTACAAAGATATAAATCTATACATTATAGTTATCTGTGACTTGAGCTCCTTAGTAGAAGATAAGTTCCATATTTTCACAGATCAACTCTTAAGTGAACTTTACATCTTCTCTAGCACTGAGCAGAATGTTCTGTAATCAATAACTATTGAATTAGATTGAAGAAAATCTAAAAGGACCATACAAAAATATGTATGTTCAAAGGATTAGATTTTTTTTTATTACACTTAGTTCTGTAGTTCTGGCAAGCAGCTTGATACTGATTTGCTGATTTCAAAAGTATTTTTAAGAAGATGGCAAAGTGAAGCTAGCAGGCTCCCAGAGCTTTTCCCAACACAACTTTATAAGAAACCTCTACTCAGACCTAAAAGACCTTAAAAAATGGTTTCAACACAAGATATCAAAGAGGATCTTCTGGAAAGATTTGTCTCTTTGGGAATAAAGGGGAAATATAGGCAGAATGATGGGAAAGCCTTTGAAGGCTGGGGCAACATATAAGACTAAAAAAAAAAAAACAAAAAAAAAAAAACACTGCATATGCAAAGCCTGACATAAAGGAGGAAACAAACTTCTACATGGGCAATGCTTGGGCTGCATGGGGCAACACCTTGGCAAGTGATAAGCCAAGGAACAGATCTAAGCCCCAGCACAAAAAGGTTAAGGCTATATTCCCTGAATCCCAGGAGGAGCGCTCAACTCTTAAAAAGAGCAAAAATACCAAAAGAACACTGATCATAAAAAACTACTCTTCAGATAGGGATGATAAAAACGCCATCTCTGAAGAAGAAAACAGTGAGAAATTACCTACATGTGAAGTCTCAAAGGAGTTTATGTATTTCCCTCAAATCCAAAATCTCATGGAAGAGCTCAAAAAAGGATTTCAAAAACCAAAGAAAAGAAGAAGAAAAATGGAGGAAAAAAAGAAATGAGAGCTATGCAGGAGAATGAAAAATTCATTGAAGAAATAATGTTTTTAAAAGCAAAAATGATCAATAAGAAAAAGAATATAATTCACAAAAAAGAAAAATTAACCAATTGGAAAAGTAATACAACTAATTTAAAACTAAAATTAATCAACTGGAAATGGAAAATCAAAAACTAACTGAAGGAAATAAAATCCTAAAAATCAGATTTGGAAAAAAATGGAAAATAATAACTCTATGAGACACCAAGATGTCATCAAACAAAACCAAAAGGCTTAAAAAAATAGAAGAAAATGTAAAACATCTTTTGAAAAACAAAAATAGATAAATAGATAAAATAGATAGAGAAGTGATAATATATGAATTACTGGTCTACCAGAAAGCCTTGATCAAAAAAAAGATGAAAAATTTCTTTCAGGAAATTATCATGGAAAACTTCCCTAATATTCTAGAACAATAAGACAAAATATCCTTGAATGAATCCAGAAAACACCTGGAGGGGAAAAAAAAAAACCTAGAATAAAAACTCCAAGTATCATTATAGACAAATTCCAGAATTCTCAAGTAAAGGAAAAAATACTGCAAGCACATAAAAAGGAGCAATTTAAATACCAAAGAAACACAATCAGAATTATAGAGGATTTATAAGTTACAACCTTAAAGGATCAGAGGGCCTGGACTATGATATTCCAGAGGACAAAGGATCTTAGATTACAATCAAGAAATAAATACCCTGCAAAATTCAGTAGGTTCTGTTAGGGAAAAAGATGTATTTTCAATGAAATAGAGGACTTCCAAAATATTCTTATAAAATAATCAAAACTGAATAGAAAATTCTATCTTCAAATACAAGACTCATGAAATGCATAAAAAAGTTAAACAGAATGGGAGGGAACACTAGTCAAGAATATTAAACTGTATACATTTCTATAAGAGAAGATATTATTTGAAACTTGAGAATTATATTTCTCTTAAGATAGTTAAAGGAAACATACTTAGAGAGAGAGGGTAGGAATATAGGATGACAAAGAAATCATTGAGTGTTTAGTTAATACCTTTGTTAATGAATATTGAACATAGTTGGAGGGATTGTACTTAGAGGATATGGGTATAAATGATTCAAGAAGCAATAATGATTATGAGGATTATATGTCCACAATTAATACTTGAAAAGAATATGTGGTATAAATTGATTCTTATTTGATATTATGACTCTTGAGAAGTACTTTTCTAAGGGGAAAGGAGAGGGGAGTGTATTTGGACAGAGACTATGAGATAATGCTACTTATCAATCAATAAATCAATCAATCAACCCTTGACAAAGGTACCTTGATTAGGAAAGATAAAAGGAATATATTTTGACAAAGGGATTGTATTTACAAGATAGGGTTAAAACAATGAAGACATGAAGAGGAAGATTATTCTAACAGAATACTAGGCATTAGAGGATAAAAATACACCACAAGAAGAGAAACCAAAACCTATCATAGTAAAAGAAAAGAAGGATGAGAACACTGAATAAACCTATTCTCAACAAATTTGACCTGAAGAGGGAATACCTTATACTCCCAATTGGGTTTAAAAATCTACCCTACAGGGAAATAGGGATGGAAAAGAAAAGAAAGGAGAAAAAAGGGAGTGATAAAAGGGAAGTTGAAATTAAAAGTAAAAGTAAAGTTAAAAAAATTAAAAAGAAAAATTAATGGGGAAACATTGGTAAGGAGGAATAAGGGGAAAGGTAAGAGAAAAGTATAAATGAGTAAAGAGGATGGATAGAAATATATAATCAGTAATCTTAACTGTAAATGTGAATGGCATGAACATTGATAAAACAGAAATAGCAGAATACATTAAAAATCATAATCCTATAGTATGGCGTTTACAAGAAATATATTTGAAGCAGAGATATATACACAGGGTAAAGAGAAAAGGTTGGAGCAAAATATATTATGCTTCAGCAAAAGTAAAAAAAAATCAAGGGTAGCAATTCTTATCTCAGACAATATATAATACAAAAATAGATCTCATTAAAAGGGACAAGGAGGAAAATTGCATTTTCTTAAAAGTCATGGGGAGCAGTAATATCATTATTAAACATATCACATCAAGTAGAATAGTATCTAAATTCTTAGAAGAGAAATAGTAAAACAATAATGATGGAGCAACTCTATAGCCCTCTCTCAGAATTATATAAATTTAACTACAAAATAAAAAAGAAGGAAGTAAGAAGGTGAATAGAATTTTAGAAAACTTAGATAGAATAGACTTCTGCAGAGTACAGAAGAAAGAAAAAGAAATATGCATTTTTGCAGGAATGGCATCTGTGCCAAAATTGACCTATATTCAAATGCAGAAAGACAAAAATAATGAATGAATACTTTTCAGATCATGATGCAATAAAAATTACCTGTAATAAAAGACTATGGAAAGATAAACTAAAAATCATGTGGAAAATAAATAACTTAAGTTTAAAGAATCATAAAAATAATCAACAGTTTCATCCAAGACAAAGACAACAATAAGACATCATAACAAAATTTATGGGATTCAGCCAAAGTAAATTTTAGTGGAAATATTATATCTTTAAATGGCTATATGGGGGAGGAGCCAGGATGGTGGAATGAAGGCAGGAATTTCCCTAGGGTCTCTTCTAAAATACTTCAAAAACCTTAATATTATCACTCAAACCAAATTTTAGAGAGGCACAAACCATGGAAAGACCCAGTAAATCAATTCTCTGGCCCAAGGTAACTTGGAAGATCAGTGAGAAGTTTCTTCCACTAGGATTGGAAGGGATGACAACACAGTTAAAGTAATTCTGTCTTGGAGTGAAGGAGCTCCAACCATCTAGGAATAACCAGCTGGGTGCCCAATTCCCAGGGTTTCCAGAACTCCCAACCCAGGGATTACTAAGCACAACTTGGAAGAACAGTGGGAAAATTTTGCCAGAGAGATGGTGGAGGCCCTCAATGCGGCTCCTGTCCTAGAATTAGAAGAAGGCTTGCAGTCATCCAGTAGGGAGCTTCCTAGCAGCTGTTTCCAAATCACTCAGCCCATGGAAGTTAAGGGGATCAGGGAGACTCTCAATGTCACTCTGTTACCCTTGGGGCAGGACTCTTGTGCTCTGGCCAGACTCTGATCACACTCTGGGGTCCCCTATAGCCACAGCAGAACAGGGACCCTCCCCACAGATCCAGGACAGATGGGAGTATTTGTGGTCATCAACAGACCAGAGCATAGGTCAGGAGAGGAGGTAGAGTCTCTCATAAGACCCTGAAGAAACTGAGGTCCTTGTGGAATATTCCAAATAACACTCAAAAGCTTGGGAACCACCTATAAAGCAGGGCATAGACTAGGGAAATGAGTGAACAGGAGGGGAAAAAAGAACCAAATCATAGATAATTTCTTTAGTCCCATGGAGGATCAAACAACACACTCAGAAAATGACGAAGTTCAATTTTCTGTATCCAAAGCCTCTAAGAAAAATAAAAATTGGTCTCAAGTAATGGATGGGCTCAAAAAAGCCTTTGAAAATCAAGAGGAGGTAGAAGGTAAACTTGGGAAGAGAAATGATAATGATGCAGGAAAATCAAGAAATCCAAATCAGCAGCTTGGTCAAGAAAATACAAAAATAAAAAAAAATGAAGAAAGTAGCAAGTTAAAAACCAGTTTAGATCAAATGGAAAAAGTAGTCTAAAAGGTTATAGAGGAGAAGAATGCTTTAAAAGAGGAAAATTGCCCAGATTGAAAAGGAGATAAGAAAGCTCTCTGAAGAACAGAACTCTTTCAAATGGAGAATGAAGCTAAAGGAAGCTGATGACTTTGTGAGAAATCAAGAAACAATGAAGCAAAAGCAAAAGAATGAAAAATTAGAAGAAAACATGAAAGATCTCTTTGGAAAAAGCAACATTCCTGGAAAACAGATTCAGAAGAGATATTTTTAATATTATTTGGTGATCTGAAATTCTTGACTCCAGAGAAGAGCCTTGACTTCATTTTTAAAAATTTCTACAGGAAAATTACCCTGATAGTCTAGAAGTAGAGAGTAAACTAGAAATTGAGGGAATCCATTGATCACCTCCTGTAAAAGATCCCCCAACATAACTGCCAGGAATATTATAGCCAATTTTCAGATCAATATTACAAGCAGTCAGAAAGAAACAAGTAAAATATCATGACACCACAGTCAGGACTGCACAGGACTCAGCAGTGTCTAAATTAAGGGCTCATAGGGCTTGGAATAGGATACTCTTTAAAGAGGTTGGATTACAACCAAGAATCAACCACCTACCAAAACTGAACATCCTATTCCAGGGGGAAAATGGACATTCAGGAAATAGGGGGATTTGAAATTTCATGTTGAAATGACCAGAACTGAAGGGGAAGTTTGACCTCCAAGTATAAAACTCAGGAGAAGCATAGAGAGCATGTACAGGAAGAACAAATTATGAGGGATTCAATAATACCGAACTACTTGTATTCCTGCATGGGAAGAAGATATTGATACCTCAAATGAGCTATCTCAATTAATGGAGCAGTTAGAAGAAGCATATAGAGACAAGGCCCAGGAAGGAGATAAATATAAAGGTATAATATATTATAAAGTTGGATTCAATGGGTGGGAAAAAAAGAATGTATTTGATGAAAGGGAAATGAAAGGTAGAATGGGCTAAGGTGTTTCAAGTAAAAGAATCAAGAAAAAGCTTTTGCAGTGGATTGGAAGGCAAGGGAAATGAATGTTTCTTCATTCTCATCAGAATTGACTCAGAGAAGAAACACCATACACACTAATATGATATAGAAATCTAGCTTACCCCTGAGAAAAAAGGAAAGGAAGGAAATGGTAGAAAGGGGTCAGGGGGAGGGGAGGGGGTGTAGTTGATAGAGAAGAGGGAAGATCATCAGAGAGTGCAGTCACATAAAATATACTTTTCTTGTTGGTTTTTTGCCAGGGGGTGAGGTTGAGTGGCTTGCCCATTCCCACTCGACTGGGTGGTTTTTGGGTCCTCCTGGTTCCAGGGACAGTGCTGTGTGTGTCTACTTCACCACTTGGCTGTACTACAACACAATTTTAAGGAAGGATGAAGTGAAAAGAAAGAGAAAGTAGAATAAATAGGAGTGGAGAGGAATGGATGGATAGAATTAGCAATAGCAACTGTGGAAAAATATGTCTATTTCTCTGACAAAATTTATGGAAAAACTGAAAAAATGCCATGGCAAAAATTAGATATAGACATTTCACATTCTATACTAAAATAAGGTCATAATGGATACAGGATTTATAAATAAAAACTGATACAATAGACAATTTAGAGAACAAGAAATACCTGTCAGATCTATGGAAAGGGGATAGCTTGCAAAATGCATGATTTTGACTATATTAAATTTAAAAGGGGTTTACACTAGAAAAACCAATGCAGTCAATATTAGAAAGAAAACTGGGAGACAATTTCCATATCTGATATGTCTGATAAATGACATTTCTAAAATGGAGAACCAAATTAGTTGTATAAGATTATAAGCTATTATGCAATGATAAATGGTCAAAGGATATGGTCAGGCAGTTTTCAGATGAAGAACTTAGTTATATATAGTCATTTGAAAAAATTTCAAATCATTGTTGATTACAGAGAATTTCAAATTAAAACAACAACTATGAGGTAGAACAAAAATCTATCAGATTGGTTCAGATGATCAAAAAGAAAAATGATCAAGAAGATATGGGAAAGTTGTGACATTAATGCCCTATTGGTAGAGTTGGGAACTTATCCAACCCTTTTGGAGAGCAATCTGGAACTATTGCCAAAGAGCAATAAAATTGATCATACCCTTTTACCCATCAATACTAACACTATATCTATATCATAAAGGAATCATATAAAATGGGAAAAATCTCACCTGTTCAAAAATATTTATAGTAGCTCTTTGTGTAGTGGCAAAGAATTGGAAAATGAGGGGATACCCATCAATTTGGGAATAACTGAATAAGCTATGGTATGTGAATATTATAGAGTACTTTTGTTCTACAAGGAATCATTAGTGGTCAGACATCAGAGATGCATGGAAAGAATTACATGAACTGATGCTGAGTAAAGGGAGCAGAAACAAGGGAACATTGAACTTATTAGTAACAACATTATGAGATAATCAACTATGAAACTCCTCTTAGCAGATTCAGGGATCAAAGACAATCCTGAGAAATTTGCTAGGGACAATGCCATCCTCACCCATATTTAAAAATATAATGGTATCTTAATAAATACTATGTTCCCTTTTTTAAAAGTACTTTTCTGCTTTTCCTTCCTCATATTTTTTTCTTTCACTTTAATTCTAATTCTTTTTTCAGAAAATGACTAATATATAAATGAAAAAAAATCACAATTGTGCTTGTACAACTTTTACCGGACTGTCAGCCTCCATGGAGATGTGGAAGGGAAGAAAGGGTGATAGAAAAATGCAGAACTCATAAATTTGCAAATGGATGAATGTTGAAAAACTACTATTGCATGTGATTAGAAAAGTAAAATAAAATTTCAATTAAAAACTTTTTTAGGATTTTACAATGTACAAATGTCATCATTGTTGACATCATATGTTTTACATGAAATCAGAAGAAATGTGGTTATTCTGATCATTTGTGAATTCTTGGATGGACTCAGGATCAATATCATTTTATTTAAACTGAAAATATAATATCTATATATACATGATCTTTCAAATCACATAATCACTTTAGACTTTTAGTGTAATAATAAGAGAGTTGTCTGGGGATATTGAAAAGTTAAATAACTTGACTAGGATCAAGAGCCAATGTATGTCAAAAATGGGATTTACAAACAAGTCTTCTTTATACTGAGTAATTGCCCTATTGTATTCACTCTACCAGGATGCCTCTTACAGATATAGAAATATACATATAAAGATAGTATATGTGCATATATAAAGATATGTAAACATATGCATTTGTACTATGTATGCATATACATATATATTTGTAATAAGGTAATATGTACTTTCAAACCTTAAGGAATTATATAAATATTAACTATAATTATAAATTAAATGATAAGATTAGTTGATGCTCATATTAGATATGAATGTAGAGTTGGATGCAGAAAATTTTTCATTGAATAGGAGGCATTTTCTAGATAAATGAGCAGTTATGACTACATATAGTTATATATAAGTAGATAGTTTTAGAAATAGATATACATTTTTAAGAGATTCAGGCACTTTAGAATCATATTTTACTAGAGATGTGCAATAAAACCTTGCAACTAAAGCAATCAAATATTTACTGCATAAAAAAGAAATGTATATCTATATTATCACTATCAAAATTATGGTAAACTGAGGCACAAAGTTCTGAGCAGGTTCAGTTTATTGATAAACCTAGCAATTACCTATAAAGAAGATCTTAGTCTCTTCAGCAAACCAAAAATCGTCAAATTAGGAGACAGAACATTTTTTACAGACAAGTTTTACCGAAATGGCATCCAAAAAATAGAAGGCAGCCTCACAGATAGAGAAAACAATAAAATTGTATACAAAATATAAAGCATCTGAGGTAAGGGGACATGAAGATTGCCTGGAAACCAGAAATGCAGGCTGCAACAACCCCTCCTTCCATTTAGACAATTCTGATTGATTCAATTCACTTGCAAGAATAACTAATCATAAATCACATATAGCTTCCAATTGTATAAGAACACCTAGTAGCATAGAGATAATGCATTTCCTTTTAATTAAAGTGATCTATATAAGCAAATTAATTTTTAAACATAACTCAGAGAAGGAAACTGAACTTCTGAACTCATGAACCTCAGTATTTAACGCAATGAAACTTGACATAGGTAGCTATACAAAAGACCAGCATTAATACAGAACAGAATTAATTAAAAAATAGACTCAATATGACTTTCTCACTATCTTCATATCTATATCATCCATTTCTATAGTTTATCCATATTATTAGCTAGTAATTTGCCCAGCACTAGTGACAGTTTTCCTTTCATGAATTGAAATTTATTTTTCCCATTTCTTAACTTCTCACACAGTCTTTTGATAGTTTTTGATATAACAAAAAGATATCAAAAACTATCAAAAGGTTATACTACACAACTTAAATAAAACGAGATTCTACTATATTCATATATGTTATTACTCTTTTAAATGCCAAGTTATACTTGCAAAATTTTATTTTAATTTTTACTAAAGTTTTAAATCATAATAACAATGTCACAATTTAATTTTTGCACTATAAGCAGTTCCCCTTCTCAATATATTTGAGTATGTTTATTTTACCATTATTGTTGTATAGTTAATATATTGCTCAGTTTAAAAAATATAAATCTTATATTTCTACTGACTCAAAGACCCAAAACTCTTTAACTTTAAACAAAACAAAACAGAGAAACACTTGTTGCAAAGTATGTACAGCTGATTGTTTCACTTTAAGGTTAGGAAATATGATGTTAAAAATACAAAAACATTCTAATAATTGTGGCATATTTTTAGAATGCATTTAATCAAATAATAATATTTTTTTAGCAAAGAAAGTCTTATTTTCCTCCTTTCATTGTTTCTCTCAATACAAATAACAAATTTTACTATCACAATTTTGCATGCATGTAAGCTTTCACAATATTCCAGGAATATAGTTCCCAGTGCCAATTTCATTCCTTCTCTGATTCCACTTTGTAGTTTTGCTAATTTCATTAAATAATCATTAATACAATAAATTTCAAACTATTCCTTTATTAATGATTCTGCTTAAATTGCAATAAGATCCAGTGTATCTTAAATTCATCTATCCTGAAACACAAATGATTGAATTACCATGTATATTGACATTCAAGTACTCCAAGAACCCCAAGTACCCATTTGAATGAAATGAGAGGATAAACTTTGTTTAGCATAGTTATTAGTAAAGTTAATCGCAAATTTGATTATCTAATTTTTAGAAAGACTATTATAGATGTCCATTGGATATATTTAGAAAGAGAATGAGAATGGGAAGCCCAAGTGAAAGATTTGTTTTATGTCTCCATACTCTAAAGGTATAGACACAATGTAAAATTTACTTTGCTTAGATTATGGAAATAAGCACTTACTGTATCTTGATAATATGATGGATCAATGATTTTATCCACCAGGGTAGATCTTCCAATGATATAGACATCAATCTATTAACAATCTCTTATATAAATTATAATTTTTATTCTTGTACTCCTCTAAATCTTTTACCAAGACTGTATCTAGCATTCCAAGAAATTTCTGGCATTCTCTTAAAATGATAAGATATCAGTTTGGGGTTATCTCTTATTCTTATCATTCTTTTAAAGACATTTCTCATTCAGTTCTTGGCTGGTAATATGTTACAGCTTAATGACGTCTATATCTTTATGTTATCCAATAGTTTCCATTTATAATTTTTCAGTGATGGAGTTATTCCATAGCAATGACATATTACTAAAAATTTAGATGCCAGAAATGAGGAAACTAGCATGAATATTCAACAAAAATCATCTGAAAAGTGGTGGACGACTAAAGGATAAGTTGTTCAAAGAAATAGGCAGTTTCACCCAAGAAATATAAATTGCAAAATACCATATGAAAGTTCCTCTAAATCATTAATAAGAAAAATGCAAATATTTGTAGAAAAATTTCATGCCTGTCAAATTGATCAAAATGACAAAAAAAAAATGGGACTAGTCTATTTTGGAATGATTGTACGTAGATAATGGTATGAGTTAATTCAGGTAACTCTGGATTGGCCCAAGCATTTTGGATAGCATTTTACAATTATACATTTAAAATGTAAAATACAGTAAAAAAATAAATAAAACTGACTAAAATGCCTATATAATATTTGATTCAGAAAACACATTCCTAGGCAAACACTCTAGGAATGACAATAATAGTCTGGTCAGTATGAGTAAGCAAGCATTTATTAACACCTATCACATATCACCACTGTTCTAACTACTGAGGTTACAAAGAACAGTAAAATTAGTCCTTGTCCTCAAGTAATTCACAACTTAATCAAGGAGGTTGCTTCCAAGCATAAAGAAGATCTATAGAGAAAAATGTAGAAAAATCTCAAAAGGAAAGCACTAACATGAAGGAGGTTTTGAAAAGGTTTTTGTTGAAGGCAGAATTTGGAATCAGTCAGTAAATATGAATAGTTAAGAAATGGATGTTTTGTTTGACAACATTATGGAGACCAG
This sequence comes from Macrotis lagotis, assembly GCF_037893015.1. Classification (NCBI taxonomy): domain Eukaryota; kingdom Metazoa; phylum Chordata; class Mammalia; order Peramelemorphia; family Peramelidae; genus Macrotis; species Macrotis lagotis. The sequence continues at coordinate 364,971,636 of NC_133666.1, read as the reverse complement.
GGTCACTAGAACATAGAATACATAAAGGGGAATATGGTTTAAAAGGAATGGAAAGCCAGAAAGGTAACAGGTTGTGAAAGGGCAAGTCCAATTAAAACTTATTTTATCTGATCTTTAAAGAACTTTCTGAGTATTTAAAAAATAAAACAGTAATGGCAGTACTTTTTATGATCATGAAGAATCAGAAATGAAAAAAAAAACTATGCACCAATTTAAGAGCGACAAAAATAATAGCACATGAATATAATAAAAATTATTGCAATATAAAAATAATGTAAATGATTAATGCAGGGAGGTATGGGAGAATTTTTCTGAACTGATTCAGAATAAGGGAGGCAGAGGCAGTACTATAATCCATATGATGACTAAAATAGAAAGTACAATAAAGAAAAATACCACCACCACAACAGCAAAATCAAAACTGAGCACCACAATTACCATGACCATCTTGGCCCTGAAAAAATAGATAATGGGAAATCACAATTCTCCCTTCTTTGTAAAAGTGGAGAACTATGGATTGTATTTTAAATTTATTTCATTAAATATTTCCCATTGACAAGTAAAATATTAACATTTAAAAATATTTTGTATTTCATTTTCACTCCATCTTTCCTATACCCCAGTTCTTTAAAATATAGGAAATATCATAGTAATACATGTGAAGTCATGCAAAACATGCTTCAATATTGTTGTTCACCATTCATAATGAAAGTGAAAAATGACATCCTGAAATTAGATTCATCTTCCATTGTGTTTGACTGTGGCTTATCAGTACAAAATGATCTCTTCCACTTAAGAATTCTAGTCCATTTAATAATCAAGATAACTCAGTGTAAAAGTGATGCAATATACTACCTATATTATGTAACAGTTGTTAGAATGAGACATATATTTTTGAACATGGTCAATATGAGAATTTGTTTTTCTTGAAAAGTCATATTTGTTTCAAGAGTTTTAATTTTTTTTTCTAACAACTAGGGTGGCAAGGTAGTAGACAAAAATGGATTACAAGTATGGTTTCCAAAGGAGAAAAAATGAGAAGCTAGATATTGAATTAAGTAATTTATTATCAATGGCTCATCATTATAAATACTTGGTCCAGAGTGATTAACATAGTTCAAAACTACATGGGGCAGATCTGATGTAATCTCAGGTTTTCATCAGGTTGGAGCCAATTCTTTTGTCTTACACTCACATACCTGCCCATAGGCTCCAATACAAGCAGACCCCAATCTTTGTAATGTCCTTTTACATTCCTGTGTAAACCAAGTACCCCCCACATTCCTCACAGTACCTAAAATCCAAAACAATAAACAACTTATAAAATTTCTACAGATATAAATTACTGTGGTAAGCACAAGAGATATAATTAATAAGAAGTCCCTTCCCTCAAGGACCATAATTACAATCTAAAGGGGACATAACACTCAAAAATGCAGTTAAGGCAGGGGAAGGAATAGAAACTACCCAAACAGCAGAGAAAATTACATAAAAAAGCAGATGCAAAGTGAGATAGCTAAGTCCTCTAAAAAGAAAGGCATTAGGAAAAGTTTGGTACTATGCCCTCCAGGTCTTCAATCAGAAGGGGATTAAAATGATGAAATTATTATGGAAGGAGCATCTTGTTCCATAGGGTTGAAATCAATCAAAATAGCAGTTGCAAAGTGGAGCTACTTAAAGAGAAAAATGAACAATATGTAAAAACAATTCATTTTTATTCAAACCCTTACTTCTGTTTGATAATACATTTGGAAATGCTTATTTTATTTGGTGTTTAAGAGAAAATAGAAAAGGAAAAGAGGAGAGGAGAGGAGAAAAGCAGAAAGTTATGAGAGAGAGAGAGAGAGAAGAAAAAATATAGTTTCTGTCCAATAGAGAGTCCTTGCTTTCCAAGATAGCTTTATATCAAGCATTCCACATTTTACTACAAAACAGGATTAATTATGAGAAAAATATTAAGAACTATAACATGATAATTGCTCTTTAATATGACATTAATAAAGTCTCCTTGAATTTTAAAATTTTTAATTTAATTTTTATTTTTCTCAATTACATGCAAACCCAATTTAATTTTTCCATTTTTAAAATGTTGAGTTCAAGTACTTATCCTTCTTCCCTTCTGTAATTCCTCCTTGAAAAGCCAAGTAATTTTATATAAATTATATATTGGTAGTCATAAAAAACCTTTCCATATTTACCACATGGCAAAAGAAAACCAAGCAAAACAAAATAAAGCTTTAAAAAAGTATTCTCTAATCTGTATTTAGATTCCACCATTTCTTTCTCTGAAGTTGGATAACATTTTTCATTAGAAGTCCTTCAAAATTGCTGAGAATAATTGTTAGTCATAGTTCATCATCACGCAATACTTCTAATACTATGTACAATAATCTGTTCTTTCTGTTGATTTCATTTGTATCCATTCACATGTCTTCTCAGCTTTTTATTAAATCATTCCCTCTCCTGTTTCTTATAACACAATAGTATTCAATTGATCCATAACTCATTTCTTAGCCAATACCAGACAGTTATGATGACTGATGTTTTATAATATAATTTTAGATCTTGTAAGGTTAAACCACCTTCTTTGTATTTTTTTTTCATTAAATCCCTGGATATTCTTAGCTTTTTGTTTCTCCATATGAATTTAGTTACATTTTTTTCAAGCTCATTAAAGGAATTTTTTGGAAGTTTGATTGGTAAGACACGAAATAAGTAGTTTAATTTAGATAGAATTTCATTTTTATTTTATTAGCTTGCCTATCAATGAGCAGTAGATATTTGCCCAGTTATTTAAATCTGATTTTATTTGTGTGAAAAGTGGAAAACTAGATCTTTCTAAAATAACTAACAAAGATCTACATCTTGCTAAAAGGTACCATAATCTGTGAAGCAATTTCAAAACTAACCATATATGCACCAAATGTTTAACATTCAAATTGTTAAAGGAGAAGTTAACTGACTTAAAGGAGCAAAACTACACTAGTAGGGAACTTCAACTACCATAATTCAAGTAGTCAATGAATCCAAACAAAAAATAAATGAAGACTAAAAGTTTTGTGAAAAATGATTATTGATAATGATATCTTGGGAATTTCAGAGGCTCTCCTCTTTTTCTAAATTAATCATATTACATAGTTTCCTTTTCAGGAAGGACATAACTGATAATGAGAAGGAATTGACATCACCCAATCTTGCAAGGAATTTAATCTTAGAAGTTCATTGTGTTCTACTTAAATTCCTTTGAATTGATAGCCTAAAGCTGTGGTAGAAATACTTTGCACAGTTGATAGAGCACCAGTGTTGGAGTCAGGAATATCTTAGTTCAAATTTGACCTCAGACACTTGATTCTTAACTAGCTATGTGACATTGGGCAAGTCACTTAACTCTGTCATCTCCAATTGTTCTGATTTATATCTGACCACTATACTCAGATGGCTTTGGAGGAGAAAATGGGGCTAATGACTTAGTACAGTACCTACTCACTAAAATTCAATTCTTGTGTTTCCCTGATGTCATGATCTTCTTGGAGAATGAAGGACAAACAACAATAACAATAATGGGGCTAATTCCTTAACCAACACTCAAACCTTTCGTTTTTATACTTCATTTCAATTGATTTATTTGCTATTTGATATATCTTCTACTGTTTTGGAAGGTATATAAAACCCATGAGTCCTGCAGTCATGATTATCTTTGATCTATGGTAAATAGTCAAATGACCATCTTTTTATTAATAACCTGTAACATTATTAATAAAATCATTAAATTACTCAGTCTTAAACTTTTTTTTAAATGCCACAGTTATAGTGACCAGAGGAAAGGACTTTAAAGGAAAAGAGAAAAGTCTGCTTAAGGTCTCTCAGGAAAAAAACTCTTTTGAGCAGTCATAACAAGATTTCTTCATCCAGAGAGAGAGACCCTTTCCCAAGAATCTGTAAATTGAGATTTTTGACTTTCTTCAATGTAAAACTTCTGATTCTAACCCATTAACGTCTTTCCTTATCTTTAACTCTTTGAAATGCCCACATTCAGAAGAATTCCATTTTGGTAACTATGCAATTGGAAAATTCCCTAGTCTATCCATACCTAGTTGAGGTCCAAGATTTTTCTTTAAGAAGCTCTCCTTTCCCCTCCTATAAACAGTCAAAGAGTTTTGCCCTCAGCTTTGTTGACTCTAGGCTTTTTACTCAATAATAAAGATGTGACTGATATCCAGCCCTTTTAAACCTCATTGACAGAACTGGATACCTCCTGCTGATAGGGTTTAACTGCTATGTAATGAGTACTTAATTAGGAATTTGAAATGGAAAGGCTAACTGTGAGATTATAGCACTTAGCTTTGTACAGAGAAAAATCCCAGACAGAATTACTGACATAAACCATTATAAGAACACACTATATATTCTTGTTTCTCCTTGACTTTCTCAATTTTTCTGGATCATTAAGGCTCTGTTCCATTTGCTTCAATCTGTTTGTGTGAAGTAGAACATGAAAGTATTCATGTAAAAGACCAACTCTGATCCAGACGAAATTTTAGGGATACAGTTTTAGGGATATTTAAGGATCATTGTGATTAGCAGAAGCTAAGGGAGAGGAAGAGTAAGGGAAGTTGAAAATTAGAGCTGAGGTAATGAGAGATATAATGATGAGGGGCAGAAGTTCAAAGACAAGCCATTTAGGCTAGGGCAGAGATCTCGTTTTTTGATAGGGGCTTCTCCTTGCCAGAGAGGAGCAAGGTACTTTGAAAAAAGAAAATCATCTCAATAACAACCACAATGGGATGGGAAAAGAATTCATATTGCCTTCAACAATGTTAAATGTAAATTATGTGATCAGTTCAGAGGGAAAAATCACAATGATAATTACAAAACATATTTCTCTTGTTTCAGACCCTTTTGTTATATACTATTATTTTTAAGAAAGATTTTATTTATTTTTTATTTACACATTACTCAAATATTCTTGTTTAAGAGTAAACATAATACTCCCTACCCCACAAAAAATATAAAACCTCATGAGAAATAAAGTAAAAGAAAGAAAAAAAAATGTGTTTCAGTCTTTGTTCCAATACCATTAGCTCTGTTTCTGGTGGATCATTTTCTTTATCATAAGTCCATCATAGAAGTTACTTTCACATTTTTTCTGCAGTTACTGTTGCTGACTGTAATTCCCTCCATCCATTTCTCCTTACTGACATCTACAATATTTTCTCTCTCCTTTCACTCGGTCCCTCTTCAAAAATGTGCTGTGGAGCAGCTGAGTCCCTGTTCTATGGGGAGCCTAGACTGCAACCAGGGTCTGAATGGGGTCAAAGCCCCAGAGTCCTGTTCCAGGCACAAAGGACAGACCCCAACAGTCTCTCTCTACTCACTTACCTTTGGTGGGCTGAGTGCTCAGGAGCAGATTTGGGAGTTAGAAGGTATATAGGCATCTCTTTATCCTTTAAGTCTCAAAGGCATCCTAGCTCTCCTAAGGAAGTAGACAATAAATTTCTATAAAAGTGGGAATTGTCACCACATTTGTTTGTTTGTTTGTTTTAAGGAAAAATATTTGAATTTATGGATAATAATCTTTTCCCTTTAAATTGTTGAGTATTGAGTTATAGAAATTCATATATTACAATTAGCAATTATAAATTCAAATATGATTTGTTTTAAGTGAAAATATATCCTGAAGGAATTAAATTTGGGTGTTGGAGATTTTTGTTCTTATCAGTATTATTATTGAAAATTACAACTTAACATGAAAAAATAACTGTGATTTGGCATTAAAAAATTATTAACTGTATGATCCCAGATCTATTTACCTCAGGTTACTGTTCTGTATGCGGATAATACAACCCATCCCACGAGGGTTGTTATGAGGATTAAAAAATTGTGAACTACTTGGCATAGGGCAAATACTATAGAAACATTAACTATTTTTATTCCTTAGATACAATTACTCCTTACTTGATGATTTTAAATTGGTTTTTAGATGTGATCAGTGTGCAATGTCAATATTGATGAGATGAATGGTTTTCTGTGTAAAGTAGTTTGGAAGGGAATTTACCTAAACTAAGGACACCTCACTTTTAAATAATTTGTTTTGGTCTTGGTTTTAACTTAAATACATAAGATATTGTTGTGTTTCTAAATTGTTATTTTGAAATTTGATAAGAAATTATACCAACTATGTTTCTCCTTTAATACAGATGTTGTTAGATTATGAATTATACTTTTAAAAAGAATGATTGGGTTAGAAAGGTTTTAAATAATTCTATGATCATGCTGGCTGTGTGGTATAATTTTGAAGTACCTTAATTTATAAACTTCCATGTTTTGTCGGTATATAAAAGGAAGCTTAACTTAAATTTTTTGTTTATCAGTTATGAAAATTGTGAGATCATAAATGAAGTGATTTAAAATTTTCCAATCATGTATTTATATTGGAACTTTAAAAAAAGAAAATTGAAAATTGTACAGAATTGTAAAATATCTGTAAAACTACAAGGAATCTTGGCACCATCTAGTCACAAATTCTTATTAACCTTGTGCAGGAGTTTTCTGTGTTGTGAATTCCCATTGAATGAATGGAAACATCTGCACAATATGGAGGTGTGATTTTAAAGGTTGCTTCAGATTAGTACATGTATAATCTACATACATCTATATGTATATATTAAGTCTACATATAAATATTGATTTTCTGGTTTTTTTCTTATTATGCAGTATTCCAGATTATAATTATTCTTCTTAATTTCTAATGATATTTACAAAGAAAGGGGGAAAATATATAGAATAAATTTTTAAATGATTAGTAAATTTTGTTGGTTTCACAAGGCTAATATAATTGGATATAGAGATAGATATCTATCTATCTATCTATTTATATATATATATTGCCTTATAAAAACTGAATCTTCTCCCATTTGCAAACAACTTTTGATCAGAGGAGTGGTGCTGCTTAGGGATTTGTGATAATTAGGAATTTGTTTTGTTTTTAATGGTACTTTTAAGATTTATGTTAAAAATATTGCACACTAACTTAGTTTTATTAATTCCACTTTTAAAAATTTATTTATTACTTTAAAATTGAAAAGGACCAAGCTCTATCCATTTAACGGTTTCCTACTTATGTATTTCAAGAAAGTTCAGTGAGATCTTTTAACATGAGAGTAAATTTTAAGTGTTTTTTTAAATTTTGCTTTGTTTTAAGAAAGGAAAATACTAGGGAGTAGTTAGGTGACACAGTAGATAGACTACTGACCCTGCAGTAAGAAGGACCTGAGTTCAATCCAGTCTCTGATACTTGATACGTATTAGTTGTGTGACCTTGGGCAAGTCACTTAATACCATTCCCTTTAATAAACAAAATTTAAAAAATATGTAAGGAAAATATTTTTAGGAAGTATTAATTCAAAAATAAAATCTTTTGTAAGAAAACTGTTTTTTTTTAGAAAGTCTATTGCTGTTTATCTGTAAGCTAATTTATTGTGATAATTTTATTCTGGTAATAACAATTGTTTCCAAACCTGTGCTTAGTAAGATTACTGTGTGAGGATATAGTTTTGCGGGAGCCTCAATTTTCCCTTTTCAGTTTCATTCATAGATTTGTTTTGTCCTTGGAATCAGTCTTAAATGGATCTGTAACAGAAAAATTAACAGCTAGTAGTTGAATGCAAAGCTACGTCTGAGGGGAAAAAAATAACTATGTATATCTTTCCATATCTATCTCTAAAACTAAATAAAATAGGGGGATTATCTTGAAAAGACTATGGTGGAGTTTTCTTAAGTCCTTTTCCCATTAAATAAAATCTGTTCATATGATTCCTTATGTTAGGCTATTTGGGGTAGTGTATGCCTTGGGGACTACTTTTCATGCTATTATAACTATGTCCCTACTTATGTCTTGTATATTCAATTTCTGTTACTCTATAGACCCAGTGAAAGTTTACAATTGCATTACTGAATCTATTAGTTATTGATGTTTCTCCTTTGTTATTGAATGAGATCATGACATCAGGGAGGTACTGCCATGACAAGCACATGAATTAGATTAGAGGGAGGGGGCTGCTGTGCTAAGTCATCAGTCTCACTTTCTCTTCCAGAGACATCTGGGTCCAATGGCCAGATATGAATCAAGACAAGCAGAGATGGTCCTGGATATGAGGAAATCAGGGTTAAGTGACTTTTCCAACATCACACAGCTAGTAAGTATCAAGTTTGAGGTTGGACTCGAGTTCCAGTCCTCTTCACTCCAAGTCCAATGCACTATTCACTGCAACACCCAGCTGCCCATTATCAGTTATTAGATTAACACACAAGCCTCTAAATTTCTGTAAAAAGCTGTAAATGGGAAATATCTTGCTATTTTGATCTGAAATTTTTGGTCAGATCCCACCAAACCTTGCAAGGAATTTAATCATTGTTGAGGAAGCCCATTGAGTTTTTCTAAAGTTTGAGTGGGGTATACATTCTTTCAACTGATAGGCTTAAGCTGTGGGTGGTCTAGGAAAGAGATACTTGACTTATTCAAGAGATATTCAATCTTTACTTTAATATACCCCCCTTCAATCATATTAACCAATTAGATTTGATTGTTGAAAGATATACCATCTCCTGTTTTGAAGGTATATAACAGTCCATTGTCATGATTGACTTTGGTCTGAGAGAGAGTCAAATGATTATCCTTTTATTAAAAATCTGCTGATTCCCTTAATAAAATGATTGAAACTTGTTAAATGTCACATCACACAAGTGAATATATGAAAATAATAAAGAAGTTTCTATGTTTGCTTAGTTGAAAAAACTGAGACAGACATGGGCTAAGTGACTTGTCTTGCTTGACACAGTTACTAAGTATCTGAGGCTATATTTGAACTCAGGTCTTCTGAATTGCAAACTCCACACTCTTATTTATTGAGACATTTATCTTCAGAAAGCTGCTGAAGGAAGTCATCTAGACATATAAATGAATAACAGTGAATATCCATGAACCAGGGGAAAAAATCACATTATAGAAAGTTGAAGTATTTTATTCAAAATTTATACTTGAATATATAATGCTCTGACTAAACTGGGTTAGTAAATTGATTGAACCATTAACAGAGTCAAATATATTAAATTTCAATTGTTTTGCTAAAATTATAAATTTATTAAGTTTAAATTGACTGGTCTAAATAATTTTCAAGGTTATAAAAGGGAAGTGTTATTTCAAGCATTCTCAATGTGTTATTGCTAGAATTAGAAATTCTATTATTATGATAAAATATGAATAATTTTAAACTTAAATGATCTAGACTAAGAATCTCATCTGGTGGGTCATCCTTGTTTGGGACTATTACTTAATTTGCATTATTTAAAGAGATGAATAAAAGACATTTCTGATAAATAGGTTTTTAAAAAAGAGTCCTTTAAAATCTTTACCTAACACAATTCTTCTATCCTTTCAACAAAGGCTGAGAAAAAATTTCATTTTTTTAAAAAAGTGAGAGCCAATTAAAAGAAAAACTTCAGAGAAATTCTACACATTTGGGAAAATTCAACTTCATATTGTCTTCAGTCATGCTACAAGAAAAAAAGATGGTACAATTAAAGGGGAAAAAAGTCAACAAATTTCTTTTTTTGTTTAACAATTCTCTTCCTCATTAAAAAAGTTGTGTACATTTACTATCAATAACCAGTACATCGTTGAAATTGCACGTCAAATTCTAAGTGACATTTCTGAATTATTGACATCTTTCTCTTAAGTAGTGTATTTTTTCTATTTATTTAATCTAAATTTCTTTGGAATATAAATAGTGATATATTTGTTTATTTTTACCTATGAGTACTTTTATTAGCTGTTATTTTAGCAAAAATATTTTGACACAAAATTATACACAGAATTATATGATTGTTTGTTGTATGCAAACCCCAAATATGCCTTCTACCCTCCTTCCTGTATGGAATGTGTCATTTCAAAGAGTTTAGGGAAAAAATATAAATTTCTCATACTATGCAGACATAACTATACTTTTAACTATAGATATATCACTCTGGAATATTTTGGGGATATCACAAGAAATTCTTACCTTCTTAAGTGTCTGTGCCTTCTGGATTTCTTTTTTTGATCCAGATGATATGTTTAACCAGGAACTATTGATGTCGATCATTCTAGATTTATGGCTTATTGAACATAAAATACTAGGCAATGATTATCAAATTTCAATACTGCCCCGCTCCATTACCACTACCCATATAGACACATGAACATGCAGGGTGGGGTCTTTTGAATTATGAACTACCTTACAATTTTTAGCTTATGGCAATGTGACATATGAGAGAACTTGTCAGAGAGAGTAAATAGGACAATGGGTAAAGATCTGATCTTTATCTCTATGCCTTTCTCTAACAGAATGGAGATTCTTCTCAAGGGATTAGTAATGCCCCTTAACATTAGTGCCCTCCTTTTGTTGCTTATCTCCAATTCATCCTATATGTCTTGTTTGTACATAATTTTTTTCTTATTTTATTTTCCACTAGATTCTTTGAGAGCAAGGACTGCCTGGTTCTCTCTCTAACCTTAGTAGTTGCTCAGTATATTATTCCTAATTGACTAAGTCTAAGCATGATTATTAGTGGTCTAAACAGTCTTGCTAAAACAGAGTGAGGAAATGTCTACAATATTAATTCCTGTGCCTCCCAAACATCTACACAGTTCAGATTTTCCTTGAAAGGCCATCAGAACAGTAGTCTACAATTGATTTTCCCATTACCACGGAGAAATCTTAAAATGCCATAGGATTTTTTGTGACCCAACATCCTACAAATGGAACTAAGGGGCAGCTAGGTGGCACAGTGGATAGAGCACCAGCCCTGGAGTCAGGAGTACCTGGGTTCAAATCTGGTCTCAGACACTTAATAATTACCTAGCTGGGTGGCCTTGCGCAAGTCACTTAATCCTATTGCCTTGCCAAAAAAAAAATTGATTTGTACTTTAAAACACAGTCTCTAGTAAAAAAAGAACAATAGCACTTTTTTTTATTGAAATGGGTTCTTAAATATTTGAAATCTTATTAATAAATTTTAAAAAAGATTCAGATAGTTTGTCAACATTTATTTAAATACAATAAAACTCACTTGAGGTCCTCCAACAAAAGTAATGATATTAGTCTACTTAAACATCATCTTCAACAGTGACTATTGGTTTTGAGTCAGATGAATCACTAAGTCAGAATCACTCTAATCAGAGATCACAGAATCACTTGAACTCCCTCCCCAAAAGTTGGAAACATCTAGAAAACATCATGAGACAAGGAGAAAGGAGTAGTAATTACTGGATTGCATTCTGTTTTTGTTGTACATTTGACAGTAAGATGGAACAGTAGATAAAGTGCCAGGCTTGGAGTCAGAAAGATTCATCTTCTTGAGTTCATATATTGGTCTCCAGTAGTTACTGTGTCCCTGAGCAACACAATTAGAATTTTCCTCATCTGAAAAATGAGCTGGAGAAGAAAATAGCAAACCAATCTATTATCATTGCCAAGAAAACCCCAAATGGAGCCACAAAGAGTCAGAGACATCTAACAAACCAAACTACAATACATTTGTTTTTGTTTTTTGTTTTGTTTTTATTAAAGAAATTGTTTGAGTTTTACAATTTACAACCCAATATTACTTCCCTCCCCCCCACCACCCCCACAGAAAGCAATCTGTCAGTCTTTAATTTGTTTCCATGTTGTACATTGATCCAAATTGAGTGTGATGAGAGAGAAATCATATCCTTAAGGAAGAGATGAGAAGTCTAAGGGATAACAAGATCAGACAACAAGATGTCTGTTTTTTCCCCTAAATTAAAGGGAATAGTCCTTTAAACTTTGTTCAAATTCCACAACTCTTTAACTGGATACAGTTGGCACTGTCTTTTGCAGAGAGCCCAATATTGTTCCCAACTGTTGCACTGATGGAATGAGAGAGTCCTTGAAGGTTGAACATCACCCCCATGTTGCTGTTAGGGTATACAGTGTTTTTCTGGTTCTGCCCATATCACTCAGCATCAGCCCATGCAAATCCCTCCAGGCTTTCCTGAAATCCCATCCCTCCTAGTTCCTAATAAAACAAAAGTGTTCCATGATATACATATACCACAGTTTGCTAAGCCATTTCCCAATTGAAGGACATTTCCTTGATTTCCAATTCTTTGCCACCACAAAAAGGGTTGCTATAAATATCTTTGTACAAGTGATATTTTTACCCTTTTTCATCATCTTTTCAGGGTATAGATCCAGTAGCGGTATTGCTGGGTCAAAGAGTATGCTCATTTTTGTTGCCCTTTGGGCGTAGTTCCAGATATCGCTATGGAATGGTTGGATGAGTTCACAGCTCCACCAACAGTGTAATACTGTCCCAGAATTCCCACAACCCTTCCAACAATGATCATTATCCTTTCTGGTCATATTGGCCAGTCTTCGAGGTGAGAGGGGGTACCCCAGAGAACCTTTAAATTATATTTCTCTAATGATTAATGATTTCGAGCAATTTTTCATATGACTATGGATTGCTTTGATCTCATCTGTAAATTGCCTTTGCATATCCTTTGACCATTCGTAAATTGGGGAATGGCTTTTTGTTTTAAAAATATGACTCAGTTCTCCGTATATTTAAGAAATGAGTCCTTTGTCAGAATCATTAGTTGTAAAAATTGTTTCCCAATATACTAAATTTCTTTTGATCTTGGTTACAGTGGTTTTATCTGTGCAAAAGATTTTTAATTTAATATAATCGAAATCATCTAGTTGGTTTTTGGTAATGTTCTTCAACTCTTCCTTAGTCATAAACTGCTCCCCTTTCCATAGATCTGACAGGTAAACTAGTCCTTGATCCTCTAATTTCCTTATAGTATTGTTTTTTATGTCTAAATCCTGTAACAATTTGGATCTTATCTTGGTAAAGGGTGTTAGGTGTTAGTCTAATCTAAGTTTCTTACATGTTAACTTCCAATTTTCCCAGCAGTTTTTTATCAAAGAGAGAAATTTTATCCCATTAGCTGGACTCTTTGGGTTTATCAAACAGCAGATTACTATAATCGTCTCCTACTTTTGCACCTAGTCTATTCCACTGGACCACCACTCTATTTCTTAGCCAATATGAAATAGTTTTGATAAATGATGCTTTATAATATAATTTTAGATCAGGTTGGGCTAAGCCACCTTCTTTTGCACTTTTTTTTTCACTAAGTTCCTGGAAATTATTAACTTTATATTTTTTCCATATGTATTTACTTACAATTTTCTAACTCATTAAAGTAATTATTAGGAATTTTGATTGGTAGGGCACTAAACAGGTAGTTTAATTTGGGTAGAATTGTCATTTTTATTATATTAGCTCTACCTATCCATGAGCAGATGATATTTGCCCAGTTATTTAAATCTGAGTTAATTTGTGTGAGAAGTGTTTTATAATTGTTTTCAAAAAGGTTCTGAGGCTGTCTTGGCAAATAGACTCCCAGGTATTTCATATTCTCTGAAGTTACTTGGAATGGTATTTCTCTTTCTAGATCTTCCTGCTGTATCTTGCTAGAATATATAGAAAAGTTGAGGATATATAATAGTTTATTTTTATAACCTGCAAATTTGCTAAAATTGCTAATTGTTTCCAGTAGTTTTTTTGGATCATTTCTTGGGATTCTCTAGGTAGACCAACATGTCATCTGCAAAGAGTGAGACTTTTGTCTCTTCCTTCCCAATTCTAATTCCTTCAATTTCTTTTTCTTATCTAATTGCTTAAGCTAACTTTTCTAATACACTATTGAATAATAGTGGTGATAATGGGCACCCTTGTTTCACCTCTGATCTGATTGGGAATGCCTCTAGATTTTCCCTATTGAATATAAGGCTTGTTGATGGTTTCAAATAGATACTGCTAATTGTTCTAAGGAACAGTCCATTTATTCCTACACTCTCTAGTGTTTTTAGTAGGAATGGATGCTGTATTTTGTCAAAAGCTTTTTCATCATCCATTGATATGGCCATATAATTTCTGATACTGTTTGTATACACAATTATATCAACAGCAAAACCTAACAGTTTTCTTAATATTGAACCAACCCTTCATTCCTGGGATAAATACTACTTGATCATAATGTATTATCCTAGTGATAACTTGGTGTAATTGTTTTGCTAAGATTTTATTCAAGATTTCTGCATCTATATTCATCAGGGAGATGTCTATAAATTTCTTTCTCTGTTTTAACATTTCCTGGTTTAGTTAACAGTACCATATTGGTTTCATAGAAAGAATTAGGCAGAGTTATATCTTTCCCTATTTTTCCAAAGTGTTTATATATAATTGGAACCAATTGTTCCTTAAATGTTTGGTAGAATTCACTTGTAAATCAATCAGGCCCTGAATGTTTTTTCTTAGGCAGTTCAATGATGGTTTGTTGAATTTCTTTTTCTGAGATATTGTTGTTTAGGTATTTAATCTCCTCTTCATTTAACCTAGCCAAATTATATTTTTGTAAAAATTCAGCTATTTCACTTGGATTGTCAAATTTATTGGCATAGAATTAGGCAAAATTATCTCAAATTATTACTTTAATTTCCTCCTCATTGGTGGTGAGTTCACCTTTCTCATTCATGATACTAGCAATTTGGTTTTCTTCTTTCGTTTTTTTTAATCAAATTGATCAGAGGTTTCTCAATTTTATTTGTTTTTTCATAAAACCAACTTTTGGTTTTATTTATTATTTCAATCGTTTTTTTTGCTTTCAATTTTATTAATTTCTCCTTTAATTTTTAGACTTTCTAATTTGGTATTTAATTGGAGGTTTTAAATTTGTTCTTTCTCTAATTTTTTTCTTTGTGTGTTTAGTTCATTGATTTCCTCTTTCTCCAATTTATTCATGTAAGCATTTAAAGCTATTATATATCCCCTGAGAGCCACATTTAGTGATTCCCATAGGTTTTGGTATGTTTCATTATTGTCATTATGTAGGATGAAATGGTTAATTCTTTTTTATAATTTGTTTTTTGGTCCACTCATTCTTTAAAAGGAAGTTATTCAGTTTCCAATTTGTTTTGGGTCTATATCTCCTTGGCCCAGTATTGCATATGACTTTTATTGCATTGTGATCTGAGAAAGATGTATTCACTATTTCTGCCTTTCTGCAGTTGATCATTAGGTTTTTATGTCCTAGTACATGGTCAATTTTTTAAGTCCCATGTACTGCAGAGAAAAAGGTATATTCCTTTCTATCCCCATTCTATTTCCTCCATAAATCTACCATATCTAGTTTTTCAGACAATCTATTTACCTCCTTAACTTCTTTCTTGTTTATTTTATGATTCCATTTACCTAGATCTGAGAGTGGAAGGTTGGGGTCTCCCACTAGTAGAGTTTTGCTATGACTTCCTGTAGTTCTTTCAGCTTCTCCTCTAAGAATTTGGATGCTATCCCATTGGGTGCATATATATTCAGTAATGAATTAACTTTATAGTCTATGGTAACTTTTAGGAGGATAAAGTTTCCTTCCTTATCTCTTTTAATGCTATCTATTTTTGGTGCTTCTGCTTTGTCTGAGTTAAGGAGCTACCCCTAATTTTTTGACTTCACCTGAAGCAAAATATATTTTGCTCCAACATTTTACCTTTTCTCTGTATAATGAATCTCTCTTCTTCAAATGAGTTTCTTTTTTTTTTTTTTTTACATTTTTGCTAGGCAATGGGGTTAAGTGTCTTGACCAAGGCCACAGAGCTAAGTAGTTATTAATATCCGAGACCAGATTTGAACCCAGGTACTCCTCACTCCATGGCCGGGGCTTTATCCACTGCGCCACCTAGCCGCCCCAAATGAGTTTCTTGGGCGCAGCATATTGTAGGATTCTGGTTTATAATCCAATCTGCTCTTCACTTATGTTTTAAGGGAGAGTTCATCCCATTCACATTTAAATTTATGATTACAAATTCTTTATTGCCCTACATGCTGTCATCCTTCTGTTTATATTTTCCCCCTTCCACCCCCTTTATCCATATTCCCCAGTATTTTCTTTCTGAATACCAGCACCTTCAGTGTGTTTTCCCTCCTATATCACCCCTCCCCTTTCTTTCTCCTTTCTCTTTTTCCCTTCCCTTCCTGTTGTTAGTTCCCCTTTTCCTCGCCAATCCCGCTCCCTTTCTCCATCGCCCCTCCCCCTTTCCCATTTTAATACTTGAAAGGTTAGATGTTTTTTTTTTTTTAAGTTAACTAAGTATGTGTAAGTTGAGATTAAGCCAAATATGATGAGAAAAACATTCCGGTGTTTCTCATCTCTTCCCTTCTTCCCTTCTATTACCATAGGTATTTTATACCCCTTAGTGTAATGAAATTTACTGCATTCAATCCCCTCCATATTCCTGTCTCCTTCCTGTCCCCCTTTTTAAGGTTATAGTGTTTTTTAGATCACTCTAAGTCATAGAAAATTCTGAATATCTGTCACGTTTAGCTAAGTATATTCTATCTAATAGAGTTAAAATTCTTGAGAGTTATTAGAGTCTTTCTCCCAAGTGGGGCTATAGCCAGTTTCATCCCATTGGATAGTAGTCTCATGAAATGGTCATGAATGTCCATCACTTCTGGCTAGGTATATTCTCGCTGTTAGAGTTACAATTCTCAAGATTTATGAAAATCTTTTCCCCCATGCTAGGATATAACCAGTTTCAACTTATTAGATGGCAGATTTTTTTTCTTTTACCCACCCCTTTTTTGTTACCTTTTCATGTGTCTCTGGAATCTCCTGTTTGATGTCCCAATTTTCTATTTAACTCTGTTATTTTCATCAGGAATTTTTGAATTCTTCCATTTTGTTAAATGTGCATCTTTTTCTCTGGAAGAAGAGGCTCAGCTTTGTGGGATAGTGGATGCTTGGCTGCATTCCAAGCTCCCTTGCTCTTCTAAATATCTCATTCAAGACCCTTCAATCCCTTAATGTTGATGTGGCCAGGTCCTGGGTAAACTGTGGCTCCTTGATATTTAAATTGTTTCTTTCTGGCTGCTTGCAGGATTTTCTCTTTTATCTGATAGTTCAGGAATTTAGCCACAACATTCCTTGGTGTTTTCTTTTTAGGTTCTTTTTCTGGAGGGAATAGATGTATTCTTTCAATAACTACTTTGCCCTCTGGTTCCATGATATCAGGGCAGTTTTCCATCACTATATCCTGTAATATTAGGTCCAGGCTTTTTCTCTCTTCATTGTTTACAGGAAGTCCAATAATTCTCAGGTTGCCCCACCTCAACCTATCCTCAAGGTCAGTGGTTTTGCTGATGAGGTATTTTACATTTTCTTCTATTTTTTCTATTTTTTTGATTTTGTTTTACTGGCTCTCACTGTCTCATGGGGTCATTAGTTTCTGTAGAGTCCATTTTTCTTTTAGAGAGGAATTTTCTTCATTAACCTTTTGCAACTCCTTTTCCAATTGGTCAATTGTATTTTTGAAAGAGTGAAAGAGCTTTCCATTTGACCAATTCAAGTTTTGAGGGAATTATTTTCTTTTTTGAATTTGC
Organism: Macrotis lagotis; assembly: GCF_037893015.1. Lineage (NCBI taxonomy): Eukaryota > Metazoa > Chordata > Mammalia > Peramelemorphia > Peramelidae > Macrotis > Macrotis lagotis. The sequence goes on along the minus strand of NC_133666.1, from coordinate 364,954,131 downwards.
CCAATTGAGGAACCAAGAGAATTATTCTCATTTTGTATTTGTCCAATTGCATTTTCTAAGGATTTGTTTCCTTGTTGTAAGGTATTAATTGTCTCTCCCAAATTTCCAGTTGATTTTTCAACTCCTTCCTTATTTCTTCAAGGAATTCTTTCTGTGCTGAAGGCCAGATAGTATTCTCCTCAGAGTTTCTAGGTCTCTCTGAGTTAGGGTCTTTTCCTTTCAAGAATTTTTCTATGTATCCACCTTTCTGCTGACCCTTCTTCATTTTGCTAAGACCTTGAGTTGGGGAGGAGCTGGTTCACAGGGGCTTGGGATTGCTAGAGGATTTACTCACTGAGTGCAATTTCTCTGGCTAGCCAGTAGGACATGCTGATTGCTTTCTCTGGAGTATCTGTGACCTTGATTGAGGTCTTCTCCCTTTGCTTGAAGGGAGGGGTTGGAGCTATTGAATCCTTTTTCTTTCAATAAATGGAGGGCTTTGCCCTGGGGTGAGGTCATTCCTCTCCCTGTTATAAGCTGGGCTGGTTCTTCTGCTCACACACCTGTGCCTGATGCAGAAATAGTCTGCAATTGTTTGTTCTTAGAAGAGACCTCAGCCTTAATGGACATGTGGACTCAGAGTTCCTCAGACCAAAGGAGCCTAGGCATGGTGTCTGCAGTTCTCCTGCTCAGGAACTCTCTTTGTCGGCAAGCTCCAGAGTGTTAGCATCAATACTAGTGCCTCTGCTCCCTAGTTGACCCAAGCCCCTGCTGTGTATCCCCACTGTTGATCCAGCAGGTCTGGGTCTCAGGCCCTAAGACTCCCCAGTTCCAATTCAGCCAGTAATCTGGCTGATCCTGGGCTCATCCACCCACTGCGCCCAGACTCACCCCCCCTCCCAATTTGCCCAATGCTGCTGCAAGAGACAAATCCTGAGGTAGATGTTCTTTCTCTTGTCTTTTCTTTTTGGGTTTTATGGGTTGGATTTCTGTTAAGAGGTTTGTTTCATATTATAGATGGGGAAAGATCAGGAGACTTTAGAACTGTGCCTGTCTTCTCTCTGCCATCTTGGCCAGAAGTCTACAATACATTTGTTGCTGGAGAAAGCCTAGACTCTAGTTCACACTCTAACCCTTATTCGTCATGTGACCATGATCAAGTACTTATGTTTATCTCTTCCCTTATCTATAAGATGAAAATGACGATATTTCCTGCTACCTATCTTCTAATGTGACCATTAAGATTTAATAAAGTAGTATACTTATATACTTTGAAATTATAATAAAATATCTTATCATTTTATGGGACCATTAGTTTTCTAAAATGTCTTCTTTCTAATCATACAATAGTATAATTAGCATTTTTTCCATTTTACAGATAGGAAAACTGACCTTCAAAGAAACTCACAAAACCAAAGTTGGATGTTCTTTACTAGAAGTAGATTTGTTGTGTCAGACCCTACCTGATTCAAATTGCTAGTTAGGAAGAGAATTAGGTTGACCTCAGCAAAAATAGGTCACCAACTTTGATATATACACAGTAATGTATATCAGTAAAGATATATACATATATATGCATAATACATATATACATATCTATACACATATGAAATACATATGTATGTTTTTATAAATATTGGTTTATATACATACACATATATATGCATATATATACATATATACATAAATATATATATATATATATATATATATATATATATATATATATATCATTTGATTCTCTGGGGTGGATGCTAAAATATTCTCATTTTATAGATAAGGCTGAGACTCATGAAAGTTAAATGATTTACTCAATGTCAAATGGCTAGTAGATGCCTGCAGGAGGATTTAAACTCGTGTTTTCTTGAATCCAAGTTCAGCATTGTATACACTGTTCCATCTGCCTACCTCATGAACATGAAGCTAGACACTGTCTACCTCTGGGCAATGAGTGCTCACTTGGCTACTCCTTAGGGGTCACCTGGTGACCTACACATTGGAAAGTACCTGGAACCAGGTGATAAGTCACTCCCTAGAACTACGCTTGTCCCATCTACCATGGAAATACATTTAAATAAGGTCCTTTTCCCCCCTCTCTTTTCTTCTTTGCATTTTCCCAGCAGGATGGCCACTTTCTCACTGTAAGCTAGAACCATATTATCCTGCCTACAAGCCAGCAATATAGTCAGAGTTCCATGTGGCTAGATTTATGTTGATCTAAGCTTTTATTTTCTCCTCTCTTAATCTACCTGCCATTTATTTCTCTCTTCTTTCCTCTAAGTTCTTTCCTATGTTGTTTCCAGGCATGTTCCTAAATTATTTCCTAGATCTATTTTTTTTTCTGTGAACTGCTTGTGATTGCTGGCCTGTGATAATCTTTATAGATCTGTGAATAAAGATCTATTGTTTTTTTATAATTCTTGGGCCAGGAGTGAGTTTTTCCACTTCCAAGATCCCTTATCTTTCTCTGATTTCACTGTCCAATTTTCCCATCATCAGTTATACTGGCTCCCTCTGATGTGGAGGACTATGGTCATGGAAAGTAATGAATTGGAAATAAATTTTATCAGTCTTTTGTTGGCACTGTTTAAAAAAAAACTTTCTTTCTTTATCCCTCTGTTAAAAGATTCTGTCCTGACCTTCAATCTAAACTTGTTCTTTTTTTGCTAAGGGGCAGTTAGGTAGCACAGGATCTGAAACATCTGAGACTACTCATACCAGAATTCAAGAACCTTCCACCCACCCCCCCAAAAGACAAACTCTCCAATTTTGGACCCTAGGCATCTCTTCCCATGGACCCTGAGGAGGGAATTTAAGATTTCAGGAGAGGGTCACACTCTCTCTTTTTCCAGACTTATGGTGAGACTGGTAGCTGGTCTGCCAAGATTATTTAGTAAGCCATGTGGCTTTTTCCTTAATCTCTTCTTAACTTTCCTATTACTTTCTTTGTGTTGAAACTTCTTTGCATAAATCTCTATTTTCTTTTAACACCTGCATTTCCAGGTCAAAAAGTGATTCATCACAGCAGAATATCCAACATATGGCATCTCCTCGTGTTCCCATTCAAATATGAGAAATTTGATTTCTCATCTTGTCTGAATAGTGCCCCCAGAAAACTGTCTTTATGTGCTTTAGTGATTGCAGTACGTCTAGGGATTGTGAAAAGCATACTTCCCAATTTACATTACAGTGCCTTCTAAGCATTTACTTCCAGATAAAATGGCATTGAAGAATTATTAGTTTGTATTGCTTCAGGTACCAATGTGCCTTCAGTACATTGATGAAGAATCTTACTCTGTGGGAGCCAAGATGGAGGAGGAAACTGGCATGATCCCTGAGCTTTTCTGTAACAAAGGTAAATGAAGTCTCTGCACAGACATTAAAGCTACAGATCCCACCAAGAAAAAGAGAATAAGATTCAAATAAGTTTTCAACAGAAGACATCATAGAGGATCTTCAGTGATGATCTGTCTCTTTGGGGGAGAAAGTGGAAGAAAAGCCAAGTTAGGCTGGAGAGGGGAAAAACCAGTGGGAGGCTTTAAATCACAGTGTAGTCCAGGTTTCCACAGCTTAAGAGAATAGGTTCTGGGCCAGCAGGGAAGTCACAACAAAGAGAATATCAGGGTAAAAGACAGGACTGGGTTGGTTACAAATCACTGAATATGAAGATGACATAAGGAGGAAATAAACTTCTGCAAAGCAAGGCATAGGCAATTTATGTTTACTTTAAACTTAAATGTCTCAGCTTCCTTTGACCTACTCTATTTCTACTGTGCTCACAAACTGCATAAGCAGCATCTTGGCCAATGACAAGTCAGGGATTAGACCCCAGCCCCAGCCGCAGCCCCAGCATAAAAAGCTTGGATCTATATGCCCCCATAACCCAAGCAGAGTTAAATCAACAAAGATGAGCAAAAGAGCCAAGAGTGCACACTATAGGAAACTACTTTGCAAAGAGAAATGATAACAATGCCATGTCATAAAAAATTAGTAAAAAAAATTACTTACAAGAGAAGTCTCAAAAGACTCAATGAATTGAACTCAAATACAAAAGTTCATAGAAGAGTTCAAAAAAGAGTTTTAAAAATCAAAGAAGATAGGAAGAAGGAAAATGGAAAATGAAATGAGAGTCATGCAAGAAAATTATTAAAAAATTGACCAAAAAAATAAATCCTATTAGAAATAAAAATAAGCAAGTGGAAAAAGAACCAGAAAAACTAATTGAAGAAAATAAAACCCTAAAAATTAGAATTGAACAAATGGAAACCAATGAACCTATGAGACTACAAGATTCCATCAAACTAAATAAAAAGGCTGAAAAAAATTGAAGAAAATGTCAGGTACATTTTAGGAAAAACAAACACCCTGGAAAATATATTCAGGAGAAATAATTTATGAATCATCAGACTACCGGAAAGCCTAGATCAAAAAAAAAAAGAACCTGAAAAACACCATGCAGGAAATTATCAAAGAAAAATGCCTAAATCTGATTGAACAAAAAGACAATATAGTCATTGAAAGAATACACAGACCCCTCCAGAAGGAGATCCCAGGATAAAACTCCAAGGGCTGTTATAGACAAATTCCAGAATGATCAAATAAAAAGGAAAATTTTGCAATCAGGAAAAAAAGAAACAATTTAAATTCAAAGGAAACACAATCAGACTCCTCACACAAGACTTATCAGCCTCAACAATGAAGGACCGAGGTAATGGAATAGTGTATATATAAGATGGCAAAGGACCTGGGATTACAAGGAAGAATTTACTACCCTCCCAAACTCGCTATATACTGTCAGGAGAAAAAGATGGATGTTAAACAAATAGAGGACTTCCAAAATTTCCTTATATAAAGACCTGAAGTGAACAGAGAATTCAGTCACCAAATATAGATTCAAGAGATACATGAGAAGGTAAATGAAAAGGGGAAAGACAAAACAAAACAAATGTTAGTCAAGACCATCAAATTGTACAGAACCTTAAAAATGAAGAAATAACACATAACTTTAGAGAATTGTCCTTCTCTTAGGACAACTAAATGGTCTAATATAATTGAAGAGGTCACACTTAGAGCATATGAGTATGGTTGGATCTTCTCTCTCCAATGAAGAGGTCCAAAATGACATCACTCTGTTTGAGATTAAAAAAAAATTCTGGTGAAAAGCAGAGGTGTTTACTCTAAACCTAAGTGTGTCAGCTTCCTTTGAGCTCCTCTAATCCTTCTGTGCTCACAAAGCTAACCACTTTTCCTGATGAGGGCATCAAAAACTGGGTCTCTCATAACTTACAATCAATTGTAAAATTCTTAAGCGAGACATTAAGAGCTTCCAGGTACTTAGAGTGCTTTGAGATTCTCCTTAGTTAATTAAATCTGGGTTGGACTTAATCCATACTTTAACAAAGGGTTAAGTAGCGAAGGAGGGGAAGTGGAGAGCTCTGAGAGGGAGAGGGTACAAATAATTCATGAATTGATTTGACTTTGGATCATTCTTTGACTCACCAAGATTGCCTGTCCTTAGAGGGTAAGGTAATAAATTAGGTATAAAGTGATTATAACTTGATGCAATTACTCAATCAATCAATAAATCTGTGATGGCAATTTTATAACACTTTGAACTTATCAAGAAATCAATTAATCAAGCTGTGATTGATGATACCTGATTAGTAGTACCTGAAATGATAAATAACACCAGGTGAAGAACTACAAAAATTTATAATTTTAGAGGGGAAAAGAAGAGAGGATGTGAACACCGAGTAAATTGTACTCAATAGATTTGGTCCAGAGAGAGATTAAGATACATTCCCACTTGAGTTTAAAAATGTATCCCACTCTACAGAGAAGGGAAGAAAAGGCAAAGGGAAAGATAATGAAAGAAGGGAATGATAAAAGGGAAGGTAATGGTATAAGAGAACATAAACTGAAAGTTAAATTTTAAAAGAAAAGTTGAAGGGGAAAGGGAGTAAAACTTTGGTGAGGAGGAATAAGAAAAAAGGAAAGAAAAAATATAAATGGGAAAAGAGAGTTTGGAGGGAAATAAGCAATTAATAATCTTAACTGTAAATGTGAATGGGATGAACTGCCCCATAAAATGGAAGTGAATAGCAGAAGGGATTATAAATGAGAATCCTACAATATGTTGTTTACAAGAAACACATTTGAAGCAGAGAGATACACAGAGGATAAAGGTAAAAGGGTGGAGAAAAATATACTACATTTCAAGTGAAGTAAAAAAAAATCAGAAGTAGCAAATCCTGATCTCAGATAAAGCCAAAGTAAAACTAGATCTCATTAAAAGAGGATAAGAAATGAAACTGCATATTCTTAAAAGGCACTATAGGTAATGAAGCTATATCATTATTAAACATGTATGCACCTAGTGGTATTGCATCCAAATAATTAGAGGAAAGGTTGGGTGAATTGTAAGGAGACATATACAGCAAAACTCTAATAATGGGAGACCTTAACCGCCCCTCTCAGAATTAGATAGATCTAAACTCAAAATAAACAACAAAAGAACTTGAAAAGGTGGATGAAATCTTAGAAAACTTAGAAAGGATTCTGGAGACAACTTAACAGAATTAGGAGAGAATGTATCAGCAGTACATGGTACCTGTACTGAAATCAAATCCAGAAAGGCAACAATAATGAATACACATCTCTCAGACTATGATACAATTTAAAATTGCATGTAACAAAGGATCATGGAAAGAGAAATAACACATTTTTTTTCTTTTTTTCTTTTTAAATTTTTACTTATTTAAGGCAATTGGTTTGAGTGGCTTACCCAAGGTAAGTGAGACATTAAGAGCTTGGGTAATTATTAAGCATCTGAGTCTGAATTTGTACTCAGGTCCTCCTGACTCAAGGGCCAGTGCTCTATCCACCTCAGTCACCATCTAGTTGCCCCTCCACTGTACCACCTAGTTGCCCCTAAACAACATAATTTTAAATAATGAGTGGACTGAATGACAAATGATAGAAATAATCAATAATATTTCTAAGAAAATAATAATAATAATAATAATGAGACATCATACCAAAATTAATGGGATGCAGCCAAGGGAGTTTTGAGGGGAAACTATAACTCTAAATTCTTATATGAAAAAAATTGAGGTAAAAGGAGATCAGTGAATTGGGTATGTAACTAAAAAAGTAAGAAAAAGAACAAACTAAAGATCTCCATTTAAATTCCAAATTAGAAATTCTGAAAATCAAGGGAGAGATTAATAAAAATTGAAAGGCAAGAAAACAATTGATATAATAAATAAACCAGAGTTCTGTGAAAAAAGTCAATAAACTATATAAAACTGTGGTAAATCTAATTTTGAAATGAAATGGGATAACCATATTTTCCAGTATCAGAAATGGAAAAGATAAACTAACCACCAATGAGGAAGAAATTAAAGAGATAATTCAGAGGTACTTCACCCAACTGTATGCCAATAAATTTGATAACCTGGATATAATGAATGAATATTTACAAAAATACAAACTGTTCAAATTAACAATAGAGGGGGGAAACATACTTAAATAACCTCATTTAATAAAAAGAAATTGGAAAAATCATCAAGAAGCTCCCTAAGAAAAGGCTCCATTTCCAGATTTGCAAGTAAATTTAAAGAATAATTCATTCCTATTCTACATAATCTGTTTTAAAAAATAGAAGAGGAAGGAATTCTTCTAAATTCCTCATATGACACCAATCTCATGCTGATACCTAAACCAAGAGAAACCAAAACAGACAAAGAAATTCATAGACCAATCTCCCTAATGTGTGTTGATGCAAAAGTGTTTATAAAATCACAATGAGATTACTGCAAGTTATTATTAGGATAATACAGGGAGGATGATCAGATAGGATTTATAGCAGGTAGGAAGGGATGGTTCAATATTAGGAAAACACTCAATGTAATTGAGCATATCAATAGTAAAACCAACAGAAATCATATGACTATCTGAATAGATGCTGAAAAAGTCTTTGATAAAGTGCAATATCCATTCCTATTAGAACACTAGCAAGATGAGGATAAAATGAAGTTTTCTTTAAAATAATAAGTAGTATCGATCTAAAACCATCAACAAATATTATATGTAATTGGGACAATTTCAGACCATTTTCTGTTTTTTTCAGGGTTTTTGCAAGGCAATTGTTGATAAGTGGCTTGCCCAAGGCCACACAGCTAGGTAATTACTAAGTGTCTGTAGCCACATTTGAACTCAGGTACTCCTGACTCCAGGGCCAGTGCTCTACTCACACCACCACCTAGTTGCCCCTATTCCTCTTTTGTAAAAAAGGATTTTATGCATTTTGAGTTTTACAATTCCCCCCCATTCTTGCTTCCCTCCTCCCACCCCCCACAGAAGGCATTCTGTTAGTCTTTACATTGTTTCCATGGTATTCATTGATCTCAGTTGATTCTGAGAAGAGAAAAATTATATACTTAAGAAAGGAAAGTAAAGTATAAGAGACAGCAAAGTTACATAATAAGATTACAGTTTTTGTTTTTTTCTAAACTGAAGGTATAATAGTCTTTGATCTTTGTTCAAACTCCACAATTCTATCTCTGGAGACAGATGGTATTCTCCATCTCAGATAGCCCAAAATTGTCCCTGATTGTTGCACTGATGGAATAAGCAAGTCCATCAAGGTTGATCATCACCCCATGTTGCTGTTAGGGTGTACAATGTTTTTCTGGTTCTGCTCATCTCACTCAGCATTAATTCACGCAAATCCTTCCAGGCTTCCCTAAATTTCCATCCCTCCTGGTTTCTAATTGAACAATAGTGTTCCATGCTATACATATACCACAGTTTGTTATGCCATTCCACAACTGAATGACATTCATTTAATTTCCAATTCTTTGCCACCACAAACAGGGCTGCTATGAATATTTTTGTACAAGTGATACTTTTACTTTTTCATAATTTCCTCAGGGTATTGGTGATCAAAGGCTATGAACATTTTTTTTGCACGTTGGGCATAATTCCAAAATTCTCTCCAGATGGTTGTATGAGTTCACAGCTCCACCAACAATGTATTAGTGTTCCCAGATTTCCCACATCCCTTCCAAGATTGAACACTGTCCTTTCTGGTCATATTGGCCAGTCTGAGAGGTGTTAGGTGGTATCTCAGAGACGCTTTAATTTGCATTTCTCCAATAAGTAATGATTTAGAGCAATTCTTCATATGACTATGGATCGCTTCGATTTCCTCAGCTGTAAATTGCCTTTGCATATCCTTTGACCATTTGTCAATTGCAGAATGGCTTGGTTTTTTTTTTTGAAAATTTGTCTCAGTTCACTGTATATTTTAGAAACGAATCCTTTGTCAGAAATACTAGTTGTAAAAATTGTTTCCCACTTTACTAAAATTCTTTTGATCTTGATCACAGTGGCTTTGTCTGTGCAAGATTTTTTTTAATTTAATGTAATCAAAATTGTCTATTTTCTTTTTAATTATATTCTCCATCTCTTCATTGGTCATAACCTGCTCCCCTTTCCATAGATCTGACAGGTAAACTACTCTTTGATCTTCAAATTTGCCTATAATATCTTTTTTTTAGGTCTAAATCCTATATCCAATTTGCTTGTCTTTGCATACGGTGTGAGGTGTTGTTCTAATCTATCCCAATAGCTGGATTTTTTGCTCTTATCAAATAGCAGATTATTATAATCATTTCCTGCTGTTACACCTAGTATATTCCACTGGTCCACCACTCTATTTCTTAGCCAATACCAGACAGTTTTGATGACTGATGCTTTATAATTTTAGATCAGGTAGGGCTAAGCCCCCTTCTTTTCACTTTTTTTCACTGAATTCCTAGAAAATATTGACTTTTTATTTCTCCATATGAGTTTACTTAAATTTTTTTCTAACACATTAAAGTAATTTTTGGAACTTTTGATTGCTAGGACAATAAACAAGTAGTTTATTTTTGGTAGAATTGTCATTTTTATTATATTAGCTTGACCTATATATGAACAGTTGATGTTTGCCCAGTTATTTAAATCCGCAATCATGTCATCTGCAAAGAGTGAGAGTTTTGTTTCTTCCTTCCCAGTTCTAATTCCTTCAATTTCTTTTTCTTTTCTTATTGCTAAAGCTAACATTTCTAATAAAATATAGAATAGTTGGGTGATAATGGAAATCCTTGTTTACCCCTAATCTTATTGGCAGTGTCTCTAGCCTATCCTTATTGCACATAATGTTTGTTGATGGTTTCAGATACTTACTGCTTATTATTCTGAGGAACAAACCATTTACATTTACACTCTTTAATGTTTTTAGTAGGAATGGGTGCTGTATTTTGTCAAAAATTTTTTCAGCATCCATTGATATGATCATATGATTTCTGATACGTTTGTTATTGATATAATTAATTATACTAACAGTTATCCTAATATTGAACCAACCCTGCAATTCAACCCTACTTTATCATAATGTATTATCCTAGTCATAAATTGTTGTAATCATTTTGCTAAGGTTTCATTTAAGATTTTTGCATCCATATTCATCAGGGAGATAGATCTATAATTTTCTTTCTCTGTTTTAAGTCTTCCTGGTTTAGGTATAAGCACCATAATGATGTCGTAGAAATAATTAGGCAGAGTTCTATATTCACCTATTTTTCCAAAGAGTTTATATAGAATTGGAACCAATTGTTCCTTATATGTTTGATTGAATTCCCTTGTGAATTTTCTTTTTCTTAAGGAGTTCAATAATGGTTTGTTGAATTACTTTTTCTGAGATAGGGTTATTTAGGTTTTTGATTTCCTCTTCATTTAATCTGGACAACATATATTTTTGTAAATATTCATCCATTTTATTTAGATTGTCAAATTTATTTTCATAGAGTTGGGCAAAATAATTCTGAATTATTACTTTAATTTCCTCCTCATTGGTGGTGAGTTCACTTTTTCATTTATGATACTAGCAATTTGGTTCTCCTTTTTCTTTATTTTCTAATCAAATTGATCAGAGGTTTATCATTTTTATTGGTTTTTTTCATAAAACCAGTTTTTGGTTTTATTTATTAGTTCAATAGTTGTCTTGATTTCAATTTTGTTAATTTCTTCTTTACTTTTAACATTTCTAATTTGGTATTTCATTGGGGGTTTTAAAATTTGGTCTTTAATTTTTTAGTTGCATATTTTGTTCATTGATTTCTCTCTCTAATTTAATCATGAAAGCATTTAAATATATAATATATCCCCTGAGAGCTGCCATGAGTGTATCTTATATGTTTTGGTATGTTGCTTCATTATTACCATTATCTATCATGAAATAATTAATTCTATCTATAATTTGTTGCTTCATCTATTTATTCTTTAAAATAAGGTTATTTAGTTTCCAATTAGTTCTGGGTCTATATGTCCCTGATCCAATACTGCATATGATTTTTATTACATTATGGTCTCAGAAAGATGTATTCACTATTTCTGCCTTTCTGCAATTGATCATTAGGTTTTTTTGCCCTAGTACATGGTCAATTTTTGCATGTCATATACTGCAGAAAAAAAACCAGTATATTCCTTTCTATCCCCATTCAAATTCCTCCATAGGTATAACTTATCTAGGTTTTCTAACAATCTATTTACCTCTTCAACTTCCTTCTTGTTTATTTTATGATTAGATTTATCTAAATCAGAATAGGGAGTTTGAGGTCTCCCACTAGTAGGGTTTTGTTGTCTATGTCTTCCTTTAGCTTTTTCAACTTATCCTGTAAGAATTTGGATGCTATATCATTGGGTGCATACATATTTAGTATTAAAATTACTTTATTGTCTATGGTACCTTTTAGGAGGATATAGTTTCCTTCCTTATCTCTTTTTTTTTGCAAGGCAATGGGGTTAATTGGCTTGCCCAAGGCCACACAGATAGGTAATTATTAAGTTTCTGAGACAGGATTTGAACTCAGGTACTCCTAACTCCAGGGCCAGTTCTGTATCCACTGCTCCACCTAGTCACCCCTTCCTTATCTCTTTTAGTGCTATCTCTTTTTGCAGCTGCTTTGTCTGTGATAAAGATGGCTACCTTTAGATGGGGCAAAATATATTTTGCTGGAACCTTTTATCTTTACTCCATATGTATCTCTCTGCTTCAAATGAGTTTCTTTTAAGTTATTCGCTTACTTTTTAGGGGACAGTTCATCCCATTCACATTTTAAGTTGTAATTACTCACTCTTTATTGCCCTTCATGCTATCTTCCTTCTGTTTGCATTTTTCACCTTTTCCCTTTATCCATATTTCCCAATGTTTTGTTTCTGAATACTGCCACCTTCAGTGCGTTTGCCCTCCTATATAATCTTCCATCCCCTTTCTTTCCACTTTCTCTTTTCCTCTTCTACCCTTCCTTCTGTTAGTTACCTTTTTTCTCACCCTTCCCCTGTGCCACATCTCCCTTTCCCCTTTTGATGCTTGAAATGTAAGCTAAGTTTCTTAACTTAATAGAGTGGGTGTAAGTTAATTTTAAGCCAAGTCTAATGAGATGAAGATTCAGGTGGTTCTCACCTCCTGCCTTTTTCCCCTTTATTAGAATAGGTCTTTTGTACCTCTTGATGTAATGTGATTTGCCTCATTCAGTCTCCTTCTCCTCCCATTTCTTTGCTGTCCCCCTTTGTAAGGAGATATTGTTTTTAAATCATTCTATCTCTGTCACAGAAAAGTTATGAATGTCCATCACTTCTGGCTAAGTATATTTTCTCAAATAATGGTACAATTCTCAAGAGTTATGAGACTCTTTATCCCAAGTGAGAATATGACCCATTTCATCTTATTGGATAACAATTTTTTTCTTTACCCTTTTTTAACCTTTTCCTGTGTCTCTTGAGCCTCCTGTTTGTTGTCCAAATTTTCTATTTAACTCTGGTCTTTTCATCTTGAAATCTTGGAAGTCTCCCATTTCATTAAATGTCGATATTTTCTCCCTGGAGTAGAAAGCTCAGTTATGAAGGATAATGGAATATTGGCTACAGTCCAAACACCCTTGCTCTTTGTAATATCTCATTCTAGGCCCTTCAATCCCATAATATTGATGCAGCCAGGTTATGCATGATCTTTTTGGTGAATACTGGGTATTCAATTTTTTTCTTTCTGACTGCTTGCAGGATTTTTTCTTTTATCTGATAGTTCTGGAATTTGGTCACAACATTTCTTGTTGTTTTCATTTTAGGATCTGTTTCTAGAAGGGTTCAATGGATTCTTTCAATAACTATTTTGCCCTCTGGTTCCATGTTATCAGGGAAATTTTCCATCATTAAATCCTTTAATATTATGTCCATGCTTTTTTTCTCTTCAATGTTTTCATGAAGGCCTATAATTCTCAGGTTGTCCCTTATTGATTTGTTCTCAAGGTCAGTGGTTTTTCTGATGAGTTATTATATATTTTCTTCCATTTTTTTCAATCTTTTGGTTTTGTTTAACAGAATCTTGATATGTCATGTAGTCATTAGTTTCAACCACTGATTTCATTTTTTTTAGAGAAGAAGAATTCTCTTCATTTATCTTTTACAACTTCTTTTCCAGTTAGTCAATTCTATTTTTAAAGGCGTTTTCAATTTGTCCAAGTATAGTTTTGAGAGAATCATTTTCTTTTTGCATTTGCTCAATAGAAGATCAGAGTTATTCTCATTTGCATTTTTCCAATTGTATTTTCCAAGGATTTGTTTTCTTGTTGCAAGTTGCTAATTTTCTCTTCAGTTCTTTTCCCCATTTTTCCAACTGGTTTTTAAAGTCCTTCCTGATTTCTTTAAGGAACTCTTTCTGGGCTGGAGACTAATTCATATTCTCCTCAGTAGTGCTTGTTCTCTATGCATTGGAGTCTATTTCTTCTAAGTATTTCTCCATGGAACCCCCTTTTTCACTGGCCTTTCTTCATATGTGTAGGATCTTGTGTTGGGGTGGGGGTTGGCAGGGCTGTCTCTTAGAGGTTTGTTTTTGAAGATCCTAGAGACATTGTTCATTTGGCTTAGTAATTCCAAGTGCAGGCCAGTAGGGAGCTGGTTACTTTCTCTGGAATATTTGAGGCCCTCAGCAGCAGGGTCTGAGTTGATCTTGAATAATGTGCTGAGCTCTAGGGGAAGGAGTTAATCTCTTTCCATTGATTGAACTCTATTGTCCTCTTCATATCCTGAGGGGGTGTGCTGCTGTTTATTGTTTGTTCTGGGCAAAGGGCTCTGCAGAAAGAACTCAGGTCACAGGCCCAGCTGGTTATTCTCCAGGCATGCTCTGAAACTCTGTGCTGGAACTCACCCTCCTGTAGCTCCTCTCCCCCCTGGCCAAAGACTCTGCAGCTAAAGTTGAATCTCTCACAAGCCACTAATCAAAGTCTATGTAGCTAAGGCTGGTCCTCTGGCTTCCCCCTGCTGCTGTCCCAGGCTGTCCCTCTGCTCTTGTCCCCCAATTCACCCACAGTCCTCTGAGACAGAACTTCTTGGTAGGTGTTCTTCTCTTATGTTTGTTGATTGAATTTAGATTAAGAGGTTTCTTTCATGTTGTTTTTGAGGGGAAAGAGGAGCACTTAACATGGTGCCTGTCTTCTCCCTGACATCTTGGCTGGAAGTCCAATTCAGAGTATTTCCAATAAGATCAGGGTGAAACAAGGATGTTATTATTCATTATAATTTTAAAAATGTTACCTCTAGTAATAAAAAGAGAAACTGAAAGAATTAAAATTGAAAATGAGCATTTAAAAAAAATTTCACTCTTTGCAGATGATATGATGGTATACTTAGAGAAACCAAGTAAATCATCTAAAAAACTCCTTAAAACAATTAACAAATTCAACAAATATATGAACAAGAAAGCCTGAGAGCAAGATAGAAAGAGAAATTTCTTTTAAAGTAACTGCAGACAATATTAAATACTTGGGAATCTACCTACCTAGACAAACCTAGAAAAAAATTATGAAGCACTTCTCACTCAAATAAAGTCAGATCAAAATAATTGGAAAAATTTCAATTGCTCATGGTTAGGCCCATCTAATATAATCAAAATGACAATCCCACCCAAATTAAATTACTTATTCAGTAGGTGCCATATCAATCAAGCTACAAAATTATTTTTTCCAATCTAGACAAAAATAGTAACCAAATTTAGCTAGAACAACAAAAGATAGGGAATAACAAGAGAACTGATGAAAAATAATTTAAAGGAAGGTGCCCTAGCTCTACCAGATTTAAAACTATACATTTAAAGCAGCAGTCTTCAAAACTGCCTGGTGCTGGTTATAAAACAGATTAAAGAGAGGTTCAAAAGAAACAATAGTAAATGACTACAGTAATGTACTGTTTTATGAACCCAAAGACATCAGATTCTGGGATAAGAACTCAATATTTGAAAAAAATTGTTGGGAAAACTGGAAAATAGTATAGCAAAAACTAGGCATAGACCCATATCTCATACCCTATTACAAAATAAGGTCAAAGTTGATACAGGATTTAAATATAAAGGGCAATACTATAGATATATTATAGACCAAGAAATACTCTCTCTGATCTACAGAACAAGAACAAATTTATGACCTAGTAAGAAATAGAGTAAGTTATTATAAGTTGCAAAATGTGTGATTTTGCCTATATTAAATTAAAATGTTTTGCATGAATAAAATCAATGCTGCCAAAATTAAAATGAAAACAAAAAGCTTACAAACAATCCTCATAGCTAGGTATTCTGATAAAGGTCCCATTTCTAAAATATTTATAGAACTACATCAAATTTATAATTCGCAAGTCATTCCCAAATTGATAAATGGTCAAAGGATATGGATAGAGAGTTTTAAATGAAGAAATTAAAGCTATATATAATCATATGAAAAAATGCTCAGATGATCATTGATTGGGAAATAACTTCACACCTATCAGATTGGCTAAGATGACAAAAAGAGAAAATGATCAGTGTTTGAGAGGTTGTGGGAGAATTGGGACATTAATGCATTGCTGGTGGAGTTGTGAACTGATCCAGTCCTTCTGGATAGACCCCTGGAATGATGCCCAAAGAACAATAAAGCTGTTGAAACCTTATGACTCAGCAATTCCAATTTTAGGCCTATTTCCAGAGGAAATCATAAAAAATGTGCAAAGTCTCACATGTTCCAAAATAATCATAGCCACTCTTTCTGTAGTGGCAAAGAAATGAAAGTTGAGGGGATGTCCATCAATTGGGGAATGGTCAAACAAGTTATGATACATGAATATTAAAGAATACCATTTTTCTATAAAAACTATAATTGGTCAGTCTCTAGAGAAACATAGATTGAATTACAGTATCTGATGCTAAAGGAAGGGAGCAGAACCAACAGAACAATGTACACATTAACAACAAAATTGTGATCAACCCTGCTGGATGCAGCTGCTCTCAGCAGTTCAGAGAGTTATAACAACCCTATTGGACAGGCTATAGACAATGCTAATCCCACCCCGAGGAATAAAAACAAAACAGAACAAAGCAAAACAAAATCTTTAGAAACTGATGTACACTACATTCACTGTTTTATTTTCTTTTCTTTCTTTCTTTTTTTTTTTTGTGCAAGGCAATGGGGTTAAATGATTTACCCAAGATCACACAGCTTGGTAATTGTTGTCTGAGGCTAGATTTGAACTCAGGTACTTCTGACTCCAGAGCTGATGCTCTATCCACTGCACCACCTAACTACCCCTACATTCACTTTAAAAAATACCTCATCTATTTCTTTCTGTTAATCCTAATTCCTCATACTGAAAAATTACTAATCTGTACACATGCTTAACACAAATGTGAATATTCAAAATAAAACTGATTCTTTGCCATTGAAAGTAGGGGAGTAGGAAGGAAGTTTGGAAGGAAATTTTGTAACTTAAAAGTATATGTAGGCACATAGATGAATGATGAAAAACGTTTATAACATATTTTTGGAAAAAATAAAATTTAGGTTAAAAAATAATCCTGCTTTGGGATGATCTTTGTATTCCCTAATCAAAAACAAAACAAAATAAAATAAAAAATGGCAAAATATAAGCATATCCCACTGAAATTCACTCAGACATATGTATATTTTATGATGTTTGAACAATTCTAGAATATTAAGATTTTTCAATCATGATTGAGCACTTATATTTTCCAGTATAATGCAAGCTCCTTATGGACAAGGAATGTCTTTGTAAATCTAGTCTAGACCCATAAGGGGCCCAATGAAAGTACTTAATAAGTGCCAGTGCCAGTTGTTTGATTAAGGTAGTTTGAAAGAGACAGGAAGAGTCCTCTTTCTAGAATTTTAAATCTGACCTTAAACACTAGCTATGTGACCCTGGGCAAGTAATTTAATCCTCAATTACTTCATCCGCAAAATGAGTTAGAGAAGGAAATGACAAACCCTTTCTTGATCTTTGACAATAAAAACCCAAATATGGTCATGCAGAGATAGGTATGACTGAATAATAATAATGGTTGATTGCTTACTTTGCCTATCGAGAAGAAATATTACTGAAATAAAGTATACATAATAAACTAGAACATTTTTGTTGTATTTGGTATCAACTACTATAATAAAAAACAAATTTTAGTTGTCCTTGTGAATTTTTCTTATTCTGGTTGACATATAAGCCTTCACAAATGGGCAATTTTTTGCTAGTCTTTATCTTTAGTAAAATTGCTGTTTTTTTTTCCCTGGGAGATAATTTGAAATTAGGTTAGAATTAATTCGCTATTAAGAACTGAAGCAAAATTATTGCCCTTAGTACAGCTAAGTGTGGTATGTAGAAAATGCTCATGTCTTCTGAGCAAGTCCTCAGCAAACATTAAGAATATTTACCAAGAATGTCTTTTTTCCAAAAATAGTAGAAATTCTAGAAACATAGAATTAACAACATATGAAGAAGACTGGCTTGAAGTTTAACATCATAAACATTAAGATCTTATAAAATGTTCCCTTGAATTCCTGTCAAATAAAGGAAGTATGAAATGAAAAAAGATGTCAGATTTTGTATTCTTGTTCTCTCCATTCATGAAATTGAAATACACTTTCTCATTTGAGGAAAAGCTATGACAAATCTGAAAAGTATACTAACAACCAGAGATGTCACCTTGCTGAAAAATGTTCCCCAAGTCAAAGCTATGTTTTGTTCCAGTAGCAATATATGACTGTGAGAGATGGACAATAAAGAAATTTGAGTGTTGCTGAATCAATTCTTTCCATTTATGGTGCTGGAGAAAAATCTGAGAGACCTTGAACAACAACAAGATCATGCAAATCAATACATAGAGAAAGGAATTCAGGCTAATCACTGGAAGCCCAAATCCTGAAATTGTAGCTTAAATACTTTGGTTAAATAATGAGAAGATGGGATCCAGTGGAAAAGACCCTGATGTGGTGAAAGTTTGAAGGCAAATTAAAAAAGAGATGGTAGAGGATTGTATGGATAGTTATTATCATGGAAGCAATGAACGAACTTTAAGAGTTTGAAAGATAGGGCTAGCATACTACTATTTATTAGGTCTTGAGTCAGATAGGACTGAATGGCATAATAACCCTTCAGACTTCTCAACTATTTACCACTGTTGATATTTAGGAAATTCATAATATAGTGTATGGTTAAAAATATATTTCTATTGTTTCTTTATGACACCAAAATATACAAAGGAAGGAAGAGATGTGGGGAGTTCAAGTTAAAGATTTGACTATTTAATAAGAATAGTTCATAATCTTGTGAAAAAGGTAGTTTCCATTTTATTTCTGAGAAATATGAGGTACAGAGATTGATTATAGAGTTGATATTTAAGAGAGGTCTTGAAAACAGCCCTCTTAACTCTAGGTCAGGTTCAGCATACCTTGTATTTGCATAATGCTGTAGGCATTCCAAATAATTAGTGTTTTTTGATTATCTCATTCAACTTCCACATCAATAAAATGAAGTCATTAATCAGAGTTTATAGCTGAGGATACTGAGTCACAGGGAAGCTAAACAGATTGCCACACCAGTGCTCTTAAATTACATTATACTGTTTATCATTATTTCTATTTTTAAAATGAAATACACATACACACTGAGATCATTAAGTTTCTAGATATTTTGTATTTTCCAGGCTTAAGTATTCTTTTTTTTCATTTAATATAAATTTGTTCAATTGAGGTCAATTCTTTTTTTGTTTAAGAAATATTTCATTTATTTTGAGTTTTACATTTTTTTCCCCTATTCTTGCTTCCCTCCCCCTACCCCCCACAGAAGGCCGGCTGTTAATCTTTATATTGTTTCCATGGTATACATTGATCTAAGTTGAAGGTGATAAGAAAGAAATCATATCCTTAAGGAAGAAAAATGAAGTGTAAGAAATAGAAAAATACATAATGAGATAATGTTTTTCCCCCCGAAATTGATGGCAATAGTCTTTGGTCTTTGTTCAAATTCCACAATTCTTTCTCAGGATATAGATGGTAATCTCCATGGCAGATAGGCCAAAATTGTCCCTGATTGTTGTACTGATGGAATGAGCAAGTCCATCAAAGTTGATTATCACCCCCATGTTGCTGGTTTTGCTCATCAGTTGAGTTCAATTCTTGAGGATCCCATGAATTATAACATGCAAGACCCTGCAGCATTCCCCTACCTCTTTAAGTATGATCAAGTTCATGCTACTCTCTCTCTCATCCTCTGTTTGTTCCCTTTTCTTTTGAACTTCAATCTTTCCCAACATCCACTGATTTCCATTTTCTCATTATGAGACCAAAGAATTTAAACTTCAGTATTTGGCATTTCAGTGAATAGTCACCTAGTTGTCCCTAAATATAAATAGTGGATTTATATTTGAGAGACAAACAGAGTTAAAACTAATTGACTTCTTAGTTGGTGTTTCTATTCTTAGGGATCCTTGGAATACTTGATGTGTTAAAGTATGATAATTATTTTTGAACAGTAACCTCTACATATTCAATCTGTTGTCAAATTGTTTTATAGAAGAAATATATTTCAATATAATTAGTACAATGTTTAGGAGTAAATGATTTATTGCACAGTAGCGATCCTTACTATATAGTAAGCTCTGTTTGGTGTGGTTTTTGTCAGTCTGACTGTCTACTTGTAGGGCAACTAAAGACTGGAATTAGGAAGCCTTGAGTTCACATTTGGGCTTCACACACTTAGTAGTTATGTGACTCTGCGAAAGTCAGTTTACTTCTCCTTGCTTCTACATCCTCATCTTTAAAATGGAGATAATAATAAAACTTACTTACTAAATTTGTTGGGAAGATGAAATAAAAATATATTTGTTAAGATTCTTGGCATAATTCCTGATGTGTACTAAGTTCTACATAAATATTAGTTTTTATATTTATTATCTCAATAATAGTTTTCTATATAGGTAAATATATATATATATATGCTCTTATATAGCTATTAAATAAAATATTTATATAAAGCATTTATGTGAAATGCCTACATTTGTTTATGCATACCCACAGTGATTTGATAGTATTGCAAAGAACATTAGTGTTCTTATTTTTATTGTCTTATATTGCAGTATAAGCTCAATATTAGTGTTTTTAATGTAATTCAATTTTTTCATCAAAATAATGTACTTTTCTAAATTGTATATTTTTATTTTATTTAGCTAATATGTGTTCATATATGGGACTATCTACTATTATTCTATTTAGTATTTAAATTATTCTTTTAAAAGTAAAGGGATAAACATTTTGGAGTCAGTCAAAACAGACAGTCTGTTGATCTGCACAGTGGGTGCCATTTAATTTTTTCATTGCAATAAATTATTTCTGCTAATACCATTATTTCTGAAAATAGGTCACTGACAATTTATTTGCTCACTTGAGATGGAATTGGCATTGCAGACAGTATCTTTTAACCAGTAGTTTGAAATTGTCTTCATGAAATAAGGGCTAGCAAATACATTTCAAAATATGGTTTTGTGTGTCCATCATCATGGCAAGTGATTAGTTTAGTGACATTGTAAGTTCATTCAATCCTTGGTTCTTCTGCAGAGAATGCCAAAGAGTGGTCCCAATTAGTACCAGTCAATATATTAATTTTATGAGGAGAACATTTCTGCATTAACAATATTGGAAATAAAGACTCATTTGGTTCAAAAACTGATTAGCAGATGGCAACTTGAAATTATCTAAGTAACTAAACTTTGGGCCATGCAATTTAGAGATGTTGCTTATTCACATGTTGCTATCAATTGTTTGTCTTTTCCAGGATCCAGGCTAAATACTAAGACTGATATCATTATTCATATTTTGGAGAATTTCTTTTTCTTTCTCTTTTAGAGCTTATCTAAAGAGCTATATCCAATTTAGGTCTTATTTCAATCAAATTATTTATCAAAACACCATAATGCTACTTGAAATGTTAATACTTATCTCAGTGGTATTACCAAGAACTAGGAATATTTTTGTTATTACTCATGATACTCTACTTGTAATGTGAGTCTAAAATGTTAGTCTATACATTCTAAAATACACATATATTTTCGAGTATTCTGCATATCATGCTGTCAGAGTACCAGCATCATTTTCTTCCTAGTACTATAATTCAGAATCCCAGTCCTGGGCACCTGGGATCCTAAGAACATTGTTTCTTATTAGTGAACTTTCAACTTATCTTTCCTGGGTCCACCATCCTATAAATCAGCTATCTCTAGTTATTACTTCTCCACACATAATCTCTCTTCAACCTTCCCTACATATTTATGTTTTACAATTAGAATATAAGCTCCTTGACAGTATCAACTGCTTTCCTTGTTTATATTTGTATCTCTAACTCTGCACAAAGGGCAACATATAATGGCCAGCGTGTAATATAAATTATTTTCCATTTACTCATACAAACCTTTCAAATTTTCTCTCCTAATATGGTCCTTCATTTACTTATCTATAAACTGAAGTTTAGTAGATAATCTCAAATGGACCTTCTAGCTCTCAAATTCTATTGATAAAGAAATAATTCATTTACTCTTTAAAATTTGCTCTATGTAGTCTCCATTTTTCCCTGTTATTTTTATAGTACATTAATCTGTATGTATTTTGATATATATGAAACCTAGGATAATATTCATAGAGATGCTTAGAAAATGACTTTTGTTCCTAAAATAAATAATTTTCATTATTTGAAGCTATTCAATATGAAAATATTATAGAACAATATGTTACAGGGCAATATCAAGATTATTAGATATATGGGGTGTTAACTTGCCAAATCATTTTCAGGGCTGCTCATAATTTGATGTCCACTTCTAATTTGACTCACACTGGTAACTCTAAGAAGCTGTAGTATGCCAAGCAGCTATACTCTGGTAAACTGTTTCAGTAATTAGGCTAAACCAGATTGAGACCTCAAACCTATCACTATAATACCTTCATATTGGATTCCCATTTATCTTTTTATGTTGATGTCTCTGCAACTTGAATGTTTCCCTAGAGTACAGGGACTATGCCTTAAATTTTATTGTATCTTTTTCATCTACCATAGTGCCCCATATACAATAGGCATTCAATAAAATGTTCATACATAGACAATTATGTCAAAGTATGCTTATATGGATAGAGAATTCCTATACCTAATGATAAAATACAAAAAATGCTAAAGATTTTATCAATTCAATATACATTAAGCAAATATTGTGATTGATGATGTAGGGGAAACCCAAAGAAATTGAAAGCATAACATACTTACATAAAGCAACTTGATGATAACATAGGAAACAGTATTATATGACAAGGACTTTTAATTTTCTTTTTTTTTTAATGTTAGAGACTTTTGGAGCAGTCATGTCTCTTCCCTTCAAGTTTCATGCAGTGGATTTTTTGGAATTAAAGTATAGAGTTTTATACTTATTCTAATTAATTTTTTAATCTCATCTTAATGCCATACCAACTATTCCCAACATATGAGTAACCTAACCCAACTTTATTTTACTCATAAATTTGAAAATCTTTACCTTCAACTTCAACTAAGTCACTGAAACTAAAAATTTTAATCTCATTAGTGTAAAAGAGCCATATAAAATTTATTTTATTTTATTTTTTGCTCCCCTTTGATATAAATATTCTTTTATCATCACATCCATTTAGGTAGATGAGATAGGATATAGAATGTCAGACATGGAGTCAGCAAAAGCTGAGTTCAAATCCAGCCTTAGACAGTGTGTGATCCTTTTTGTTTCAATTTCCTAACCTGTAAAATGAGGATTATAATAGAACCTACCTTCCAGGATTATTGAGGTGGTTAAATAGATAATAATTGCAATGCACTTAGCAAATGTACTTAGAAAGTGTTACATAAATATTAGCTATTAACATCATAAATTATTTCCATGAATTCAATGATCTCATCTACACAGATGATTTCCAAAATCATATCTTTCTAGTTTTGATTTGTTTAATAAACTTCAGTAATTTATCTGTAATTACTGAATATCCATGTTTGCCAAAATGTCATGTTCAAAATGCCCCAAACTGAAATCATCCCTTTGCCCCCTAAACATGCCTCCCCTCCAGTTTTTCTTATTCTTATCCTTTGAGATATCCACATATGAAACCTCAAAGTTACCCCTGAATATATTTCTTCCCATAATCAGTCAAATGACAAATCCAGTCATTTCTACCTCAGTAGATTTCTTCATCTAAGTACTTCACTCAAAATAACATCACTTTTTAAAATTATTTTAGTAATTGTTTTTGTTAGTTCCACTTTCTCTCTACTTACTTTCAACCACCTAAGAAACACTATTCCTAACACATACCTAAACAAATGATTCTGCTAATAAATAACATTCAATAGGTACCTTTGGTGACAATACAAATCTTCCACAGTCTGTCTCCAACTTAGCTTTCTAGTTTTATGTTCTAAAATTCTCTCTACAAACGAATTTCCAGTTGAATTTACTCATAACCATTCCTCAAACTAGAATTTCCTGAAGGCTCCAGTTCTCACCCCTTTTTAAAGATGATCCTCCTGTTCTTGGAATTCCTTTCCTCCTTCTCTCAGTCTCAGAATTATGATTTGTTCAATATTCATCGCTGATGCCAACTTCTCTTTGCAATGTTCCTTAATTTATTCTGCCAACAGAGATGTTTTGAACACACTTTCTGGACCTTCACTCATTTTACTCCAGATCTGATATAATGTATATGTGCCATATGCTATCTACATCCAGACACTCACATCCACATCCACACACACACACACACACACACACACACACACACACACACACACACACACACAAACACACACACTCACCACATAGAATATAATCACTTTGATGTCATAAATTGTTAGCTTTCATATCTTTGTATCCCTAGGTACTAGCTTGACTATTTTAGCCATATAATAAATCTTTAAAGAATGTATGTAGAAACTACTTTCTTCTAAGTTTTTACATCCTATCTCTAAGGATAGTCAAGTCCATTTGACAAAATAAATATTTATAAAATTTTGGCTGTTTTCACAGTTCTCTTCTAGGAACTGGTAAATAGAAAGCTAAAAACAAAAGCATTCCTTCTCTTAAAATACTCATATTCCACTGAATTGAGGTACAAGGAGGAGGTCACAAATGTGTACAGGAGTTAATAAAGTAAATATAAATATATTAGCTGGAGAAATCTCATTGTTGTTTTTTGTTTGTTTAGTTTTGTTTTCAGGAAAGGTCTTAGATTAAAGATGGCAACTAAATTGCTTTAAAAAGAAATTAAGGATTCTGTGAGACAGAGTTGAGGAGAAACTGCATTGACAGCATGGGGGATCAATTTCACTAAGGCATGAAGGTGAGAAATGTTCAATATTATGTGGAGAAAACTGGTAGGCCAGTGTGACAAGAATGGGAATTGTGTTAAGGGAAGTGATATAAAATAACCACAAAGGTAGGTGGTAGCCAGATTGTATGGGCTTTAAATACCAAGCTAAGGATTCTTTATTTTATCTTAGAAAAAATATGGTGGCTATATATATATATATATATATAATATGTATATATTTGCAGTGGGGATGACATACTTTTGTAGTTCTGCAATTATATTTGGAGTTGCCAGTAATGGTATCCAGCTGGTAGTCAACAATATAGAATCAAAGGAAAGAGATGAGAGATGAATATAGAGATCTAAGATCCAAATGTAAAGAGAATATAATTAAAACAATGGGAGATGGTAATATTAGCATTGGAAAATCTATAGAAATCAAAGAGAGATTTCTCCAAGATGGACCTTGAGGAGATTTTCACACTAAATAATGATCCGATAATAATGATCCTGTAAAAGAAATTAAAATGTAGAGATTTAATAGATAAAAGAATTAGGGAATAATAACAGGTCACAGGAAAGAGAATGTTAAATATATGTCAAAAGTTAGAGGGTTAAAGAAATATGAAAATCAAAGAACAGCCATTAAGTTTAGAATTTCAAAAATTACTGGTGAATTTGGATAAAGAAATTGTGGCCCAATACTGCATTCAACAGCTATCTTGCAAATGAATGAAAAGTAAATGGAAGGTAAGGGAATGAAGGAAAGAAGTATAGCTAATTCTTTTTAGGGATTTACCTATATATGGGGAAAAGTTTTTGAGGATTACATGGCAAAATTAATTCACTTTTTTAATATGGGGAGAGTTTAAAATGTTTCAGTACTGTTAACAGATGACTAAAGATGAGAGAAGATGAAGGGGAAAATAAATGATGGAAGAACTTTCTGGAGAAGAGGGAAATGGAATAAAAGTTTAAGAAGTGGATTAGCTCTGACAAGTTAAGGCACACCTCTTCATCAGTGCATGGTTAAAAGGAAATGAATAATGAGACTGTTGAGATGTGGAGTTGGGGATAAGTGGATACTCATAGCAGATGATTTATTTTCTTAGTAAAGTAGTAGATTAGATCTTCTGTTTCAGTAGGAATTGTTAGTGTAGGAAAGCTGAAGAGGTTGAAGTGTTGGAATAGCTATTACAAAGAATGTGAGAGAAAGTCAAGTTGGGATAAATGCAAGTATCATTGTGTGGTAATCAGGATCCATTTGAGATAAGAACACAAATTTTTAGTGAATCCATTTACCACCAAGTGTTCGACTTTGACCAGAATTATTGAGCACATAAGTTGGTGGAAAAGAAAATGGCATTTTATATAGAAGGCAGTTAGACAGGATAA
Source organism: Macrotis lagotis (assembly GCF_037893015.1). Classification (NCBI taxonomy): domain Eukaryota; kingdom Metazoa; phylum Chordata; class Mammalia; order Peramelemorphia; family Peramelidae; genus Macrotis; species Macrotis lagotis. The sequence continues at coordinate 364,928,035 of NC_133666.1, read as the reverse complement.
CTAATAAAAGAACTTCAGTTAGATATAACTATTTATGAAATATGGGACTCAAGATTAAATTGTTTGACCTTACAAGAAATAGAGGGGAGAAGTGAGTTAATATGTATGTGTGTGTGTATGCATGTATATATATATATATATATATATATATATATAAAAGTATGAAGTAATATGAAGTATTTTTACAGCAATTGTCTTCCACATCTAAGGACATAGAATGGTGTGAGTTCTCCTATTTGGACCATGGAAAGATCACCGTAATTTTACAAGCTTCAGTTTTGGTTGTTTTATAACTTTTTCTAAAATTTGTATTGTTATAGTCATTGTGTATATTATTTTTCTGGTTCTGCATACCTCACTTTGTATTATTTCATTTTTTCCTATACTTCTCTCTATTCCTCTTATTCATTATTTCTTAGAGCATAGTAATAACCCACTATATTCATGTACCAGAAATTATTTGGCCATAATTTAATTGATGGGCATCAAACTTGATAACAATTCTTTCCCATTACTAAAAGTGTTGCTAAAATATTTTAGCATATAGACTTCAGTATTTTGTCATTGACCTAGGAGTTCAGAGCAATATAATCTCTGGTTTAAAGGTTATAGAATTTTAGACTCTCACTGATAAATGTGAGATTGTTTTCCAAAATACTTGGGATGACTGGTTGTTCATAAAACCACATTGACTTCTAGTCCTTAACTGTTTCTTTTTTTTTTCTTTTTATTTCTTTTGGTTTTTGCAAGGCAATGGGGTAAAGTGACTTGCCCACACAGTTAGGTAATTATTAAATGTCTGAGACCAGATTTGAACTCAGATCTTCCTAGCTCCAGAGCCAACTCTATCCACTGCACCACCTAGCTGGCCTTTCTAAGTAGCTTAAATAATACTGTGCTCTAATATATTCATAGTTACACAAAGGGACTAGTCTCCCTAAGCAAATATCTAAAAAACATAAACCACATATGATGAAAATAATTCCTATTATTATTATTATTATTAAAACAATGATGAAGTTAATTAATTTAAGTAATTTCATTGAAAATTTGCATACATTGGAAATTTTATTTCTGATTAGTTCTGATAATACTAACAGAGATAAAGACCCTCCTTTTCTAAGGACATAGGGAAATCATTACATAAGTGGAAAAAACTCAAGTATGCGCACTTTAGAAAAAATAAAATATATGTATATTCATGGAAGACATGAAAGCCAATTGCTAATTATTATTTTTTTCAGTATTATCTTCTTTTGGGATTATATACATGTGACAACTCAATAGTCTTGAAGCTATATTCATTAAGAGGAAAGTTATTTTCCATTTACTTCAATATTTTCTGTACATGGTGTATACTTTATACTACTCCCATTTTACATTAAAGAGAAAGAAAATTTTTATAGAAAGTATCAGTTAATCAACCCATCTATTAATTAGCATTCATTAAGGACTTGAGTGCTAGGTATTATATGAATTTTAAGTAATCTCAGTGGAGTAGTTTTATAAATTTGTCAACAAATCATAGGTGGCAATTTTATATATTATTTGCAGTTATCATTTGGAACATAATTAATTTGGTATTTTTCTTCACCAAGGGATTATCACCATTTTAATTAAAATTCAAAATATAACAATGATATAATATGACAATGATAAAACTTTAATTGAGTCAAGCAGGTATTCTTGGGTGTGTTTTTTTTTCCCCCAAATGACAGGAAAAAACCAATCTGACTGAATTTTTTACTTTTCAACTGTTATTATATTCTAAAGAGTCTAGCCTTAAGAAAAACAAAAAAAGAAGAAATAACAAAAAATATTAATCAGAAAAATCCTTTCTAACAACAATATCTAGTTGATTGCAAACTATCTTTAAAAGAAAAGCAGTAGTAACTTCATTGCTCTTAGTTAATTTAGAATCACATATTAGGAATAATGTAGGGAACAATGCTGGTCTATCAAAAGATAGATGGAATTTCTGTCATTTCCCTATAATGTCAAAAAGAAAAATTACATTTGATAAGCATGCAGAGCAATTTAGTATAATGGGGAAAATGAAATGATATAAACTAATCATAGTAATTTATGATGATTTAGCTGATAACTCATGAGAAAACAAAATCATATAGAAATGAAATTATAGGAAAAGAAAAATGATATTTCAAATCCTAAATTGTTATGCTATTCAAATAAAATAAAAAGATTAACTGTTGTCTTGTTGCATTGAAAATATTGTCCCAGTAATGATGCTGATCTAAATGAGAATGAATTGAAAAAAGAACTACCAAAAAAATCACCTAAGTATCAATGAATTATAGCTCTAACACCAGTGATTTAAGATTTTTTAATGCTCAAGGAAACAACTTGTATTTTCTTTAGTTAACTTTTCACAAAATAATTGTTCTCTCTTTCTATGTATGTATATTATTTTTTTCTTTTCTTTTCCTTCCTTTTTTTTTGTATTACTTCCAAAGTTTAGACAATTGCCTTATAGGAAAAGTCAAAAGACATTTGTTAATCTCCTCCTATGGGTCCAGAAGGAATGCAGTTAATCTTGGAGGGTATAAAGAAAAACAAATGAAAATTCTTTCTTTCAAGAAGAATCAAGGAAAATTCACCCTTTCTAAAGAAAATCCCTTACTTCTCTTGGTTTGAGATGAAGAGAGTTGAAATGGGTCTCAGAATGCAAAGAGGGGGGGAAAGAAGGAAAAGGAAAGTCAGGACAAAAGGGAATGAGGAGAACGACAGAAAGGGCAAAAGACTGGAATGGAAGGAAGGAAAAGAGAAAATAGGGGAGGGGAAGGAAGGGAAGAGGGAGAAGAAAAATGGAAGGAAACTAAGGAGAGAGAATAAAGGGAATATAAGAGAGAGATGGAAGGGCAATAATATCTTTATTTTCAATGTTTTTATAACCCTCCCTAATTCCTATTCCTTTTCACAACAAACAAACAAATGAATGAATAAATAAATAAATAAGATAATGTCTTCTTATTAATGATTATCCCCTTCATGAAAAATGGATAATAATAGATTTACTGTCATATAGGGCATAGATAATTAATGTCCATTATATCTCCCAAATGAAGACCCTTTTATTTAATTTATCTTTTATTCTAGTTTTATGCTTTTGCTAGTGTAATTTCCAGCATTTGGAAATGTTCCTCATGGATTCATATTTGCAGTTTATTTCTAACTTATCAGTTAATCAAGAAGTATTTATTAGGTAATTACTATATTCTAATTGATAGAGAGACTAATATAAAAGTTAGATTCTGACTTCAAGCTTACCTAACATAGAGTGTTACCGCTGTAAAAAATGTTTCATCTGGGTAGTCACAGGGATGGAGTGGAATCATTGTTAAGTAGACTGTTGTGTTCTTTCAGTAGCTTAGAGTAGGTATTTATTCTACTGCACATTGATTACTTCATACTGCCTATCTTTGTACATAGTAGTTGTTTATAAGTTTTGCTGAATTGAATCATTCTCAAATGAGTACTGCTAATTAGATTAAAACAATTGAATCTAGATGGCTATTGATTTAATCATCCTAACCCAACCCCCAAGATTATGGTTGTAACAGCTAATTAATATTTATCAAGGAATTCAGTCTTTTGTCAAAATATAAAACATCTATATGACCTTGCTAAATTGATGTCAAGTAACACTCAGTTTAGAAGTAAAGTAGAAGAAACCACAGGATAACCATGAGACTATAAACTTAATGTCATTTTAAAATTTAAGATGTGACCTTAGATGCTCAGATTTAGAAATATAACTATTGACTGAAAGCCATTCCAACCAAAACACTGTGAACACATTTTGACAATGTTCAGTTATATGAAAACATGATCATGGGAAATGTTTCTGTCATTTAAGTCTATGTCAAGAATCTTCAACAGAAAGAGATTACAGATTTATTTGGAACTAAAGGCAGGAAACCTTTAAGAAATGCCTCACAATAGTGCTCAAAATTTAGTTCAAAATAATGAAATACATAATTCTCCCAAATATCTAATGAAATCATCCTTTTCATTTCTTTATATTGTGTCTGATGTGATGGAATTCTTATAACCTCAATGTCCTTGAAAATTGCTTAAAAGTTTCAATAAGATGTTGATGAGTTTATCTCTAAAATTACATTTGAAGGGTAGGTAGCATCACATTAATATATCAGTTTTTTTTTTTATTTTCAAACAAATTTTGAAGTACTTTGTCTTCTTAACTCTTTTTTTAAGTGAAGGAATGGTTCTATATAATGTGATGACCAGTCTTCCTGACTCAACATTCTGATGAAATGGTCTTGCCAGTTCTCATAATGATATCATTTAAACTTTATCCACAGTATCAATTCCAATTACATAGGCAGTTTTCTCATATAGAGAGATGATAATGGTGATGTTTGTCTTTTACTCTCAAAAGAGATCATGACATCAGTGAGAGATGGCATGACAAGCAAGTAAATTAGATTTGGGTAATGTGCTAGGCCACCAGTCTCACTTTCTCCTCTGGAGTTATCTGGGTCCAGTGACTAGATATGAATTAGGATGACAGGAGATGGCCCTGGATATGAGACAATCAGGTTTAAGTGACTTGACCAAGGTCACACAGCTAGTAAATTTCAAGTGTCTGAAGTCAAATTTGAACTCTGATCCTCCTGACTCCAGAACTGACGCTCTATTCATTGAAATAACATTAGCTCAGTCATTAAGAACTCAATGTATGCTAGGTTTTGTATTAAAGGTCTGGGATCCTAACATAAGTAAGGAAGATAGTCCTCAAGAATCTTACATTCTAATGGGAAAAAAAAACACAAAACATTCCTGGAAAAACACTGATAGAATGTTGTCATAGCATGGAGTTGACGAGTAAGTGATATGAAGCATCAAATATGAAAAGACAATCTATCAGAGCTTAGCGAATGCAAGGAAGAAGTTCAAATTACTAATGAGGTTTAAGGTAAATATAATATTTCAACTGAAGGAGGCGTGGATTGGGTAGTATGGCTATGCCTCATAAAGAAAGTATTTTTTAAACAAAGAAGTGCTAGACACATATTGGTATCATTATTATGTGAGCTAAGACAATAACTTTCTGATTTCTATATTATTGTCTTAGCTATTACTAAGAACTGCAAGTGAGAATTGTGAGAGAGAACTGGCCTCTCCATGTGTTGCTGGTCAGCTTCCAGATTCTCAGGTTGGGACATCTATCCACAGATTTTAAACAAATTCTAAGTAATAGAATTTTCTCTATATGAAGATCACTTGTGTTTATATGGCCAATAGCTAGTACATTACCTGGAGTATGAAGTACATGTATAAGTTATTGGCTGATTAATGAGTAAATTCTCTCATCACTTAAGCTCCTGATCAATGAATAATTTTCCCACATACCATTTCTCTTTTTCTCTTGCCATCTATAAATATCCATGCCCACTTATTTTTAATACAAATTCTTAATCTATTACATTTTCCTTAGCAATCACATTACACAATGTTAAAAATTTTGAACATGTTCCAGGAAGACTCTGGAGAGATCCTTTAATTTAAAAATAGATTTTTTTTTTCCAAGTAAGAAAATTCAGTATGGGAAAGTAAATTTTTAAGAATTTATATAAAAATTTATATACTTCCATGGTGTGATAATCTAAAAATTATGCTCCTTTGAGAGGTATGGGAGAGTGTTAATAATGAAATTCTAATGCTATGATTACAATTGATTAAAGTCAGAAATGAGGACAATTAGAAAAGAACCTTGTTATACATTGTCAGAAACAGTGTCTATTGTACTTTTGATTAATTAACTTTGCTGGTCCAAACCAGGGGGTCATTCTCAACACTGAATGGGAAACAACTGTGTTGGACATAAAGATAAAAAGCATCAGTAATATGTTCGTTAAAATACAAAAAATAATGAAGAAGTAGAAAAGAACAGAAGAGCATTGCATTTGCTATAATATAGATATAACTGAGGTCAAGAATGAACTGGTTGAGATAAATCTAAAGATTATAAAACAGTATATCTCAATTGATAAATGGCCAAAGGATATGAATAGAAATTTTTCAAATGAAGAAATTAAAGATATATATATATATATATATATATATATGTATATAATCATATGATAAAATGCTCCAAATTATTGATTAGAGAAATGCAAATTAAAATGCCAATTAGGTAATCTCAAACCTATTAGATTACCCAAAATGAGAAAAAGGGAAGGTGAAAAATTTTGGAGAGTTTATGGGAAGATTGGGTCATTGATGCATGAATAGATTCAACCTTTGTGAAAGGAATGTGGAACTATGCCCAAAGAGCAATAAAACTGATCATACCCTTTGACTCAGCAATTCCAATTCTAGGTTTATATCCAGAAGAGACTATAAAAAATTGAAAGTCCTACATATTCCAAATATTCATAGTAACTCTTTTTGTAGTGGCAAAGAATTGGAAATTGAAGGGAAGCATCAATTGAAGAAAGGCTAAACAAGTTATGATACATTAATACTATGGAACACTATTGGTCTATAAGAAGCCATAATGGAAGGGTGGCTAGGTGGTGTAGTGGATAAAGCACTTGCCCTGGAGTCAGGAGTACTTGGGTTCAAATCTGGTCTCAGACACTTAATAATTGCCTAGCTGTGTGGCCTTGGGCAAGCCACTTAACCTCATTTGCCTTGCAAAAACCTAAAAACAAAAGAAGCCATAATGGGTCAGACTCTAGAGAACCATTGAATGACTTAAAGGATCTTATGCTGAGCAAATGGAGTAGACCAAGAGAGCCATGAATACATCAGCAACATTATCAGATGAACAACCTTGATAGAAGCATCTTCTCTCAGCAGTCCAGAGAGCTAGGACAACTGTATCTGACTGGTTATGCACTATATAAAACCCAACCAATGGAAGAAAACCAAAACAAAACAAAACACATAGAAGGAAAAAAAAAAAAAACAACCCTTCCAAATCTGATGAACACTTTATAAGAATTATCTATGTATCTCTTTCCCTTAATGCTAATCTCTCATGCCAAAAATTTCTAATTTGTAAAACATGTTTAATATGTTTGTAAAATGCTAACCTAACTGTTCCCTGCTGAGGGGAGGTGGTGTAGGAAGGGAGGGTGGGAAAAATTTTTGTAACTTGGTTATATGCATGTACATATGAATGAAAATAAATAAATAAAATTAAAAAAAAACAAAAGGGTATATGAGGGTCGAAGAAAGAAGTGAAGAGAGAAAAATAACAATAAAATTGTTAGGAGTGAATGACAAGGTGATGATAAATAACCTAGAAAATAGAAATTTTCAAATTGTATTTCATATCCCAACTAAGGAAAAGGTTATAATAGGAAGAAGAGACAAGAAATTCACAATCAAGATTTTTTATAATAGAAATAGAGTATCAAGCTGTTGAGTTCCAGTTTCCTACCTAGAAAAGCAACATGCAATCCAAGAGCAAAGAAAAAGAAAACAAACAAAACATATGTGATTGCTAAATTATTATGCCAACTTCCACTACACATTCATGCATATTAAAAACCATTTCCTTCTTGGATTTACTAAAAATGCCACAATATCCATATATAATTTTATCTATTAAATGTAATTTGAATTGAGAGTAATACCTAGAGAGCTCACTTCCAAGTCACAAAGACAGATTCAAGTCTTGCCTGTTATCCATAATTGTATGACTGATAATGTTGCTTAAGTTCTCTGTTCCAAGAAATTCTAAAGACTAAGTTACAGAACAGTTGGTGATCTTCATTATCAAAAGTAGTATTCACTGTGAACGTTTTCTTTGTCAAAAAAATAATATATTGGCACCAAAAAAGAGGCTAAAATATAAATCACACTTTTTTTCAGATGTAAAATCATTAAATACATCAATACTTCATAGATTATAATTGTCATTTTTGCTGACATTAAACAACATTAAAACAGACTGTTCTTTATGGAATTACTATCCCTTAACTCCACCAAAATAAAATAAATACATTCTCTTACAGTCAATTTACTGAGGGAACTCTATGAAATTAACAAAATAATCCTGTTGACAGATATATTATCAGTTTCTGAGTCTGTAATGTAAACTTCACAATTCAGAAAGTATTTTAACCTCAACTTGTATTTTAGTGGCATAGATCTTATGAACCTCTGTACTATCATGAGGTACCAGATAAGAGTAAATAGGAGTAAAAGAGAATTGCATCTTCTTGGTTTCTTTTTGTGAATACTTTTCTGCTTTTTTTTGTTTCTTTTTAATATTACCTGTAGGATAGGGCCTTTTTCATATTTACATAAAGGAAAGTATGATGTTTTTATATATTGCAGGGAAAGAAGCTAACTTCTCTGGAACATTTGTAAAGCTGTTACGTGGTAGAGTATATCGAATGCCAAGCCTGGAGTTAGGATGATCAGAGTTCAAGTCTGGCCTTAGACACCTACTAACTACACAACCCTCAGCAAATTATTTAACCTCTGCATCTGTTTTCATCTATGAAATGGAGATAATAGCAGCAGCTACCTTTCAGGGTTGTTGTGAGAATCAAATGAAATAATAACTGCACACTTCCTAGCATTATATAGCTATTGCTAGCTATTATTAATTTGGACTTCCTTTATCATGTTCAATTATCTATTGATTTATTTTATAAATTCAGATGGACTGAAAAATAATCAGTTTAGAAAATCCTTAAATTTAACATGATAGCAGAAAATTATCCTGAATTTCAGAAGTTTTAATATTTGACAGAATATAAACAGAGCATGCTGCAAATATTCACGTAAATCAGTGATCTTATTGATTTGAATGTTCCTTTTAATGATACAGATGAAAACTCTTCTGTGACTACTCATCTTATGCAATATCATCCCTGTCCTCATGCAAATTTACCAAAAAAGGTTCTTTTTCACTTTGTTCTGACATTGAAAGGACATCAGTGAATCAGGTGGAGCATCTGCCTGTCATCCCTCATTCTTATCACATACCTTGCCCTTCAATTTCATGCATACATTTCCCTAATGATATCATTTATTCCAGTTCTTCTTTAAGTTCCTTAATGTGTGTATATGTGTATGAGTCTGCTGAAGTCAATTTTATGTCTCTTACGGCTTCTTTATGCATGATACTGATTTTTAATTCACCAGAAACTTATTTACTATATATTAAAATATAATTAATTTTACTCCTCTTTTTTTCCTTTTAAAGTTATTTTTTACATAATTATGGGTCCTGACTACTGGTTATTTCCTTGAGGAAAACATTCAATGCATTTAGCTGTAAAACTTTTTTGAAATGCACAATTCTTGATCTCTTCCTTTACTTTTTTTTGATCCCCATTTTCCAGTATATTTCTTGTCATTTATAACTACATCTATTTTCACTATCAGTCATATTATGTTAAATTTGTAGTCATGTTCTGCATAGTATTTCTCTTTTTTCCATCTTATTATGATGAATGTGTTGTAGTCATTTTTATAGTTTTTTGACAATTTCTCTGATAAAAAGTAGTATATAAAATGACCAAATATGCAGTGAAATAAAGTTCTCCCCGGCATCATTTGAACAGCAAAAACTACTAACCCTATTAATTTCTTTACTTGCTTCCCCAACGACCTCCTTCAAGTTATCATTTCATTTACTCATAACTTATTTTTTCTAATTTGTTTATAGCAAACAATTTAAAGAAAATTACATTTCACTTCAGTAATTCTTGAATTCGTTGCTCAATAGACATATATCTCAAATTTAAAGGTTCAACAATCAAGTTAAATTTCAAAGTCTAAAATTAATGTGACTTTTAGTAATTTTTCCCAGAAGTGTAAGAGTACCACATAGGACTCAGGACTTTTTTTAATATTTTTGATGAATGAGAAAATCATGTCAAAGCTTTCAAAGTACACTAGCATCAATACTTCAGGATCTTCATTCACCTATATTTTCCTGCATTTATACCAAATTATTTCTCTGTAGATTGCTTAACAGTTCTATACTCATGATAGCCTTTTCTTACCAATTAAATATGATGTGATTCCACATTTTTAAAGGGTCATATCTTCTTCCTCCATTTATCTATGTGTTCTAGGAATAAAAGGACTGCCCTGCTTCCTACATATTTCTTTTCCAAAGGTATTTTTATCTCTTATTTTTCCATTAGTATTTGTAGAAATGATGTTCAAAATATACAAAGACATTTTTCATATTTTATCTCTATTATGTTTTATCAAGCACTCTCATTTAGATGTCATTTGTTTTGCCATTTTTGATTATGTTTCTTGTATAAATGACATTCTCATAATGGAGTACAATCTCTAAACTTATGTTTGTATTTAGGAATTTGTTCTGTTAAACCTGAGAAACAGTGCTGTTAAAAACAATCATTTTCGGTAGCCAGAAATGATTCTCATTAGTTTTCTTAGGTTTATTTTCTAACTACTGCATTTTGCACAGTTAGATGGATTTTAAAGCATATCTTCCAGTATATTTTTCCTCCATTTTTACATATATCCACATCACACTAAACACACTAGGTATTAGTTATATTATTTCAAAATTTGAGTTTCTTATGTACTCCATGATAATAATCTTTATTTTCATCTTGGAGAATATATGTCGCAGTTATTTTTATATCTAATTCTATTTAATTACATCTATCACTAGTGATATTGATATTAATCTTGGACTTCAAAAATGACCTTTTTAAAAATGGAATCATTTTTATACAATTCATATCATACTTAGATTTTGGAATGACCTCTCTATTGTAAGATATAACCTTTAAATCCTTTAGGAAATTGCCTAAATTAATATACATATCCAATCAATAAACTAGAGCTGATAAAACTCAATTACCATGGATTTGGGGGCTACTGTTCATATTTTCCTAAAAGTGCTGATTTTCATTTCATTTCGGTTTGTTTTAGATTAGTTTCTTGACCCAGTTTACATACATCATTGAGATGTAACCTCAGGCCATACAGTCAGGATTTTTGCTTTTGAAACATTTTTGCCAACATCTCACTCTGGGCAGTTGTGTCATATACACTGAGAGTAAATATTTGTATAGATCAGATTTATGAACATTTTTCAATGTGAATTTTTGTGCTGTGTTTGGATGTGAACATATTTTTTTGAACATTGAAATTGACCACCTAGCTCTCTACATTTAACCCCTAACCATTCTTTCTAGTATTCTGGGTGAGAGAGATGGTTAGAGAGATGTGGAATATTTCAGTTAACAATTCTATATTTGAGAGATTTCCTTTATTGATCCTCTGATTTCTATTCACTTTAAATAAACATGAAAAGGGGGGTGTTCTCAGCTCCTCATTGCTTTTCTATTAAATTGGTTGAAAAATCTCATCTATAAGAATTTAAGAAATACTAAACAGGGACAAGCATCTCTGTACTCCAATAAGAGGTTTCAGAAATTGCAGAGATATTCTGCTAAAAATTAAAATGGTTGCGAAATATTTAGTTGGTACAATATAGAGTACTGGGCCTAAAGTTCAGAAGACTAGGGTTCAAAACTGGTCTCAGATGAGTGACTCTGGGCCAGTAATTTAATCTCTACTCATTTCAATTTTCTCATCTGTAAAATGAGCTGGAGAAACAAATTGTAAAGCACTCTAGTATCTTTTCCAAGAAAACCCATAGGGTCATTTAGAGTCAGACATAACTGAAATTATTTAATGTAATATTACCCTCCATACCATCCATTTTAGTGTTTCATGAAGCATATCCATTTATTTATGGTATATCTTAATCTAAATCATTGTTTTATACTTTAACATAAAAACTGCCCAGAGATAACAATTTATATACCTGTAGTCATCTAGAACATCAAATCTTCTGACTCAGAATGTCTGAGTAGTCTTGAACAAGTATCCAAACCTCTCTTATTCTTATATTCTTCACCTAAAATGATAATATTAGATTAGATAATCTTTTTTATTGTTTTTTGAATTTTACAACTCCCCCCCCCTCCAATCTCACTTCCTTCCCCCCACCTCTGCAGAAGGCAGTCTGATAGTCTTTACATTGTTTCTATGCTATACATTGATCAAAATTGAGTGTGCTGAGATAGAAATCATATCCTTAAGGAAAAAAGATATTTAAGAGATGACAAAATTACATGATACCTTTTCTTTTTAAAATTTAAATTAAAGATAATAGTCTTTGATCTTTGTTCAAACTCCACAATTCTTTCTTTGCATAGCAATTATATTCTCCATTGCAGGTACTCTAAAATTGTCCCTTATTGTTGAACTGGTTGATCATCACCCTCATATAGCTGTTAGGTATACAATGTTCTTCTGGTTCTGCTCATCTTGTTTAGCATCAGTTCATAAAATTCTTTCCAGGCTTCTTAAAATTCCCATCATTCCTGGTTTCTAATAGAACAATAGTGTTCCATCACATACACATAGCACAATTTGTTCAGCCATTCCCCAATTGATGGACATTCACTTGATTTCCAATTCTTTGCCACCACAACCACAGCTGCTATAAATATTTTTGTACAAGTGATGTTTTTACCCTTTTCCATGTTCTCTTCAGGCTATAGACCCAGTAGTGGTATTGCTAGATCCAAGGGTATACACATTTTTATTGTCCTTTGGGTGTAATTCCAAATTGCTCTCCAAAAAGGCTGGATGAGTTCATAGTTCCACCAACAATTCACTAGTTAGACTAGATAATCTTTATGGTCCATTCTAATTCTAAATTTCCTGTAATGGTAGTCTAGCACATGAACAGACACTATCAGCCTGTTCAGCAGATGCAAGCTGATTAAGTGGAAGAAACTTCTAGGGATAATGTAACCCCCCCACCTCTCCACACACACACACACACACACACACACACAATCACACCTACATATATGTATGTGAGTGTGGAGAGAGAGAGAGAGAGAGAGAGAGAGAGAGAGAGAGAAAGAGAGAGAGAGAGAGAGAGCTTGTTTTCATTTGAAGTATAATGACACATAAGGGAAGTGTCTTGGAGAAACAATGAAGTAGGGACATTCTATAACTATAACTATAATAATAAACATTCTATTGTTTGGTTAACTATATGGTAGTGAATGGACTTTTCTGATAAGCTGTATAGATGGAATTTTTGACATCATAAAAAAAAAGGCCGGAGTAATTTTTGTATATTTTGGATTTTCTGTCTGGGGAAGTTGTGACTTTTTTATAATGTTTTATGACAGACCTTGTAATAAGGGGAATGACTTTAAGGACTTTCCCTCTAAGGATCATTTGACCCCTAAGACAAGTTCCTCAGTGTTTGTTAATTTTTGTTCCATCTACAAAGAATAGCTTAGATAATTATTGTTAGGATAATTAGCCATGGGAATGAAGAGGTTAGAATTCAGGATGTTTTTTGTGGTGAATATGAGGTCAATTTTTAGGAGTAGGAAAGGATTTTTGAGACTGATTTTGAAAACTCCAGCCCAATTGAAGAACTTAGCCAGCAGCTATACAAGTTCTGAAAATAAATTTGGTACTCTGTGGAAACTGAGCTAATATCAGCCTTTTTCTAGGATTGTATAATGGTAACTATCCCAGAGGTTCTAGGGGAAATTTATTCTGGATAACTGATATAATGCACTGAAATGGAACTAGGTCAGTAGCGTCTGGCCCCCTAACAATTGGAGGAATGCAGTGGGAGTACAGACTTATGGCAATAGAGACATGATTTCTCTCAATTCCTTAGGGTTATACTCTAATACCTGAGAGGCAATAAGTAAATCTCTGGGAGAGAGGACCAGAGAAAACCTTGGTCCTTTAAAATTTTGATAGAGTACTTTGTAGTACAACATGTGTACTCTCTTGTCATTTTTGAGAGTTTGCAGCTAAACCCTAGTTGTGTGACTTTGAGCAAATCATTTATATTCTCTGACTTCAAATTTTGGAACAACAAAATGATTAAGTTGAACCAAAGGATATGATTTACAGTTTTAATTTTTATGTCGATATGTTTGCACAGGGAAACTCTTTGATTGTTTAGCATATGTTATATTCAATCAAGGGTTAATCCTTAATTAATCCAAGGATTAATTAATATATCATATTATCACTTTAGTTAGTAAGAGCCATAGTTTAACCCCTTATACCTGTGGCAAGATTCTAGATGAACCTTCAAAACTGTGAGCTTATACATCTTCTCTTGCTGATTTTAGGATACTCCTTCTGAGTCAAAAGTGTTTTACAGCAATGCTATCAGGACAATTTTCATTTTTTTCCTTTTTGTTTAATTTCAAAAAGAATCTTTTTAAAAGGGACACATCCATTTTCCCCCTCAAAATAATGTCAATAGAATGCCAATTTGGCCAGCTGCCATCAGTCCTTAGCAGTCAGAAGGGAATAAATGCCTCTAATTGTGTGCTAAATAGCCTATGCTGTATGACTATAGACCAGAGATCAACAGGGCTAGAAAGCAAATAGCAAGAAAGAGCAGGTCACAGAATTAGAATCTGTAAATTTGAGAGTTGGATGGGATTTCAGCAGCCATCTGGTCCAATGATTGAAAGTTATGCTTACTCAGCAACCCCATTGTTTTTAGTTCTACTTTTTAAAACACAGTAGAGGGAGTCTCTACTGTTGTGGAAGGCATCACCCATGTCGTCTCTTACCTATTAGCCAAATTGGGGAGAAGTTTAGACACAGTGATCCACCCCTTTTCTGAAGTGGACCTATTCAAATTGTCTTTATTATATTATTAAAGTTATCAATATAACCTGCATCTATTATGAATCTCTTGCTGATTTCTAGTGACCATTGATGTGTTACTACCTTGGTGTATTTTTGATAAACTTTTTAAAAATTCTCTTTTGTCCTCAGTATTGCTTTGTTAAATAGACTAAAAGGTTGAACAAAGGCTTTTCCTTTTAACACAGTCTAACCAGAAAGGAAGCACCTCAGTATAAGTTATAGAAAATGATTATTTAGCCTTTGCTTGAAGAGATCTAAAAATGGAGAAGAATCCATCCCCTCTCTGGGCATCCCATTCCATTTATCCACAGCTCTAATTGTCAGGAAAGTTTTCTTCACAAAGACACTGCAGAAGTATGCTATTTCCTTCTTCACGTCATGTTACAAATGAGGAAACTGAGGAATATAGAGCTAAGTGGTTTGATAAGGGTCCCCTGCTAGTAAGTATCTGAGGTCAGTTTTGAACTCAGGTATTTCAGACTACAGATCTGGCAGTGTAATCCACTGAGTTACCTAACTGCCCCATTTCTAATTATTCTTTTTATCTACCAGTTTAGAAAATTGTTACAAAAGAAAATATTTCCCATTCTTGATAAAGTCTTGCTGACACTTGTTTTCTAACAATCTTTCTTATGTAAACAGAAGACAAATTAATTATAAAAAGATGATCAATGGAAATAAACATTCCCATTTACAGTTAGAATCTTTATTTATGCCATATCCACACCTTGAACATTTTCCAGAAAAGCTGTACTCTTAAAAAACAGAAAAGAAGGAGAAAGAATAATCAATATTTAGCATTTATATATTAAGTGTTGCAAAGCATTTTATAAATTTTACCTCATTTGATCTTCATGAAAACCCTGGGAAATAGCTGCTGTTATTTTCCTCATTTTATATATGAGGAAATTGAATCAAACAAGTGAAGTGTCTTGCTCAGTATCATATAGCAAACATTTATATGAGAATATGAATTTCAGTTTTGGTCTCTCTGACTACAGGTACAGTAATCTATTGATTGTGTTCAATATGTGAATATCAACTTGTAACAAATATTCTGTTCACTTGGATCCTATTTGTCAGCAGATGTGATATTATTATTATCTAAAGTTATCATTTGCAGCTGGATTTTCTATGAAGAAAGATTTATGGGTTTTTTTTGTTGTTGTTGAATTGCCAAAACAATAAGCCAAGGATTAATTAATATATCATATTATCACTTTAGTTAGTAAGAGCCATAGTTAAACCCCTTATACCTGTGGCAAGATTCCAGATGAACCTTCAAAACTGTGAGCTTATACATCTTCTCTTGCTGATTTTAGGATACTCCTTCTGAGTCAAAAGTGTTTTACAGCAATGCTATCAGGACAATTTTCATTTTTTTCCTTTTTGTATCCACTATTAGCTACCAATGATAAGCACCCTGATTCCATTTCACCACTTAAGATCAATTTGCTTTTACAGAGACAAATTTTATGTGGAGATATCACAAAAACAGAAATACAAACCTTTTCTCATACTATCTGGGTCTACGTTTTCCCTTATTATACTTCGGTTTTGAAGGAGAGTGGATTTAAACTTAATGTAGTTTCTACATAGCACTGTAATCAGTAGGTTCACTCCCAAATGCAGCATAACCAAAGACAAATAAATATATGTCTACATATCCGTTATTGCTGAGCTGGGGGTGAATAGATCCCTCAGGACTTTGCTCATCACCTGGTTTCTGGTAAATAACAGAAGATAGTAGAGTTGCCAGATTTCTGTTGGCTCATTTTCACAACTTTCCAATGTGTACAAGTTTGTAGCCATCTCCAGCCTCCTTTTATAAGCTGGTAAAAATAGACACAACAGATAGGAAGCAACAGCAGGGCAATGTATTCATGGACCACATGGGCCAGGTGTGTGTGGGGGCTTGGGGGAAGGGAGATTTTAAAAAATGATCAGATATATCTGTCCACAGGTAGAGCTCACTTGAACATGGAAGAGCTCAAACGACCAACAATCTCTTCAACAATATTTTTAGAATTGTCCAAAGTCTGGTCTCAGCTTTTGCAAAATTTAGGATGCTTTCCCTTTGCAATTCTGTAGTGTCTTTCACAGTTTTCATGATCTTTCAGGTATTACTGTTAATGGTTCAGTAAACATATTTGCCACTTCACAAATCCAGGTGATTTTTACTCATCAAAGGCAATTAAGGACTTTTGCTATTCACATTCTCATCTTGTCTAAAAGTTCCCCATTGATCATTATTTTTCTTTAATATCCAATGCAACAGTTATTCTCATTGGTAGAGCAAGCAAAAGAAAAATAAGCAGTGCACAGCATTATTTCTTTTCTCTTTAGGTAGCATTGTCCCATCTACCACAAGCAAAAGGTCTTTTTTGATCCCTTTTCTCCTAATACAAAGGGAAAAATAAAAAGACAGCAAAAACAACAAAACAATAACAAATTTTTTGTTGCTGTCAATAATATCTCTTTCAAGTCATTAACTCATTCTGAGATTTGAAGCTTTTGGTATTATATTTTTCGGGGTTCGTAGACAAAAAGATCATTTTCCATCCTGATGTTTGATACTGTTTTTAGGCAGATTTTTATTGTTTCCATTTTTATGAGACCATATAATTCTGATTGCCTTAATCCTGCCTGGTATTTTCTATAGAGTATGGGATTCATTTTGTGTATTACTGCTAATACGAGCATTGTGAATTTTGTATTTATAAACACATTGAACTAATCCAAGGATTTTCATTCTTTCTTTCTTTCTTTCTCTTCCCTGCCTTCCTCTATCCCTTTCAGTCCCTCATCCGCACTCTAGCTTTATTCCTTTCTGTTTCTTGTCCTACTCCTCCTCCACTTCTTTCTCTGCTTGTTTTTTTTTTACTATTCTCTCTCCCCCCTCCCCACCCCCCAGTCTTTCTCTTAGATTTCTTGCCTTATTATATAACATGATTCTAGTCAATTTGTCTAAGTTCTTTTTCAACTTCATTGAAGGACAGGTAAAACATGTTTATAGAGAACGTAGTAAAAATTCTAAATTAAGCCAGAGAATTTTGAGAACATTGAAAGATGAAATTGGAATGTCAGCAAACAGATGGAAAATTGAAAAGAATTGTCAAGATTTTATAATAATCTATTTTTTACAGCAGTGCCAGTAGAGCCAACACATTTGGACTCTATCATAACAGACCCCAATGTACTACATAGCAGAGTAGAATAGAATAGCAATTAAAATGAAAAAGATGGGAAGAGCAGGTGGATTAGATACACAGAAGAAATATGTGCTAGATGATATACAAATTTAATAGCATTGAAGGAGATATTCTCAAAATATCTGGAAAATAAAAGATACCAGATGCCTGAGGTAAAAAACAAATCATAGATCTTATTGTGAACAAAAATGTAATTTTATAATATCAATAATTATGGTATATTTCCATGTAATATTACTAACATTTTACTTTTAGTTTTCCAAAGTGTTTTATATATGCATATTTTATAATTTGGTGTTATTATCTCATCCTTCAGATGAAGAACATAAGGTCAAATAGGTTAATTGGCTTTTCCAAGGTCATATTGGTAGAATGTATTTTGAGGAAGAATTCAGACTCAAGTCTTCCTGACTTCAAGTCCTACTTCATTGTCTACAACACTTAGGTGCCAATATAACTCCACTGATACATCTACAAAATATTTTTGAAAATAAGTTACATAAGTAGAGTATCTATTTGCCATGTTTATATGATATTTCTATGTCCTCCAAAAACTTTAATTTCTCAAAAAATGCAATATTTTAGTTCTTTTTTTTTAAGTTTGTATCTTTGAATCCGTATGTTGTTAAAATTTAAATAGTTTAGTTAAGTCTTAGTTTCTTTAGTCTGACCAAACAATGTCTTTTATGGTTAAGTATTAAATACATTTCCACCTTATTTGTTTTTACTTAAGAAATGGGGTTAAGTGATTTGCAAAAGGTCACACAGCTAGGCAATTATTATGTGACTGAGGCCATATTTGAACTCAAGTACTCCTGACTCCAGGGTCAGTGCTCTATCCACTGCACCACCTAGCTACCCCCTTAAATTTTTTTTGGATTCTTTCTTATACATGCTACTGAATGTAGCAGATTAGCAAATGGGAAGGTATGAGAGAGGAACAGGAAAGGTATATAACTATATAACTATATTATGTAGCTGATCACATTCATATAGTTACACAAATAACCAGAAAGTTCAAGGAATTCAAAGTTGCACTATACATACTATTAATTGATTATATAAAAAGAATTTGATTTGTTAAAATAAGTGTCAGCTTAAAGACTCTAGAAAAGTACCTGTAATATATATGTGTAAACTAAACAAGATTACTTTGAAAAAAAAGGTAGCCATGTGAAGAACTTTATCCAATAATGCTTTGATTATTAATATCAAGTGAGTAAGAAACTAGGGAGATTATATGCTCATAAAATGTATTGTAGTGTTATAGTAGACATAACACATAGAAAAGTGATTCCTTATAAGAAGTGGTAATTAATTTCATCAAACCCCAAAATAATCAACCTTTAACAATCAACACAGGAATAAACAAACAACAAAAAAGTGGATGAAGAATGTATCTTGTCCAGATTTTTATATGCAATTGAATGGACAACTTGTAGATAATATACCAAAGAGATTCTCTTCAATATGGCTATAAGTAGAAGCAGAACAAGCCCAATTTTCTTGTGACCACAGTGGGAACCGATGGAGAAAAATTAAATTTGAGGAGAATTATAGTAAATACATTGCTTGGGCATGAGAAAAACAGTCCAAGAAGAAAATTACAGTTTGGTATATGGAATCCTTTTAGTTCAGGAAGTGGAAACATGCCAGGAAGCTTAAGCCCTATAGGACAGAGGAGACTAGACCATGATAATAGTCCAGTATCCCAGGAACCTAAGGCTGTAACTCTGACACCAATCATGTCTCTGTACAAAGCTCAGATAGAGAGGGTAACAACCAGTGTAAGCTGTGAATCATATCACCCGGGTACATTTTACCACATTTAGCTACCCACATAGCCCATCTTCAATGCTACATCAATATGTGTATACATATATATATATATATATATATATAATATGTATATATTTATATATATAAATATATACATATTATATAGCTGTTATTCAGAAGTTTCAATTGAGTCTGACTCACCCTGTCTCCATTTGGTATTTTCTTAGAAACCATAGAGTGTTTTTAATGACCCCAAAATTCTTTCTGAAACAAAGACTCATTTTATTTAATCTTCAAATTTTTCAAGGAAATCTGTATGAATTTGTGTCTTGGAATATTAGTGTCACTAAATCTGAATTTTCTTCATTCCAGGTGGGTCATGGTTACTTCAAAGAAGTAGGCATGAAAAAAATAAGATTTCTAAATGAATTTTTCTCAGAAGATCCAAATCTACATTTGAAAAGAATAAAATAGAAATATTTTTCAATATTTTAAATATTATGAAGAGAAAAAAAATTAAAATTAGTGATGAATATAGATAGAAACATTTTTTTTCCCTAAAGTTAGCTGTAATATATTATAAGAACAAAGAAAAGGAAGATTTGCAATAGCAAGCACTGTAAAATACAAAGGGTCTTTTGATTCAGCAAGTTGCCTCCTAACCATATAGCTTAAAGGATATCAGTGGTCCAACTTTCCTTCAGTACAACAACTTCCTTAACTTACTTTATTTTGTCTATATCTCCGTTTAAAGCTCTAGGAAGACTTTCGGCAGTTTCTAATCATTATAAAAATAAATATACATAAGATGAGACTTGTGAAATAAATTTTTAGATAATCCCCCCCCCTTCGCATCTGATCAATGTTGCATTGAATTCAAAGTTTGTCTACTGACTCAGTAAACTCTTCAGACATAGAGATCTGATTCAATAAGGAAAATGAAACAGTTTGTTCCTGCTTTTCCAGTATCTAATATCTTCTGATTGAAGTTATTAGCATTTAATGTTTCCAGAAACTATATTTCAGGGTGATACAACCAATTCACCTTGTTGCATTGAACTGAATCAAAATATGTCTTTACTTACTCTCATGTAAGACAATGAGAATACTGATTAAGCACATTGCCTTCTGAGTGTGTCATAGATCATGCTATTCATTATCAAATGAAAATATTTACTTGGCAAATTGTACATATACTACTGACTCACAATTGTGTGGAAGGTCAGTCTGAATTAATGAAAATAAGAATTATATATAATTTTAAAAGAATTATGCTTCATTGCTTCCATGTATTTTCCTGTAGTTTTAGAAACTTCCTAGTAGAGTTCTATAAGGGAAATAGATAAAAATGAAGAGATTTACTACTTGTACACAGGAAGGGTTTCTAAAATGCTTGGGGGTAATAATCATTTATTAACAATGGGACAATCATAAACAAAAAGTTTAGTTCTTACTTTAACTAGATTTAAAACGTATAATTCCAAAAACAGTTTTGATTTTTTCCATCTAAGGAAGAGTACTCAATAAGCAAAAACAGGATTTGTCTTTTTCAAATTTCCATAATTTCTAATGAATCTAGTTCTAATTAATGAGGTTGTGTGATATTATAGCATCAATAACCGCAGAGGGGAAGCAAATCCCTGCCAATAGTTTTAATTTGCTTATGGCTAAGCTAAAAAGGTCATATAAACCATATATTGTGAAAACTATGACAATGGAAACAATCACTGTCATAGGGAGCTCAGTTATCACATCTTTTTTGTTTTTTTGGCAAGGCAATAGGATTTAGTGACTTGTTGAAGGTTACACAGTTAGATAATTATTAAGTGTCTGTGTCTGGATTTGAACTGAGGTCCTCCTGACTCCAAAGGTGGTACTCCATTTACTTTGTCACATAACTGCCCCCACCAACACCACAAACACCAGGTATTATATCGTAGGTGTCAAAGATTATACAATAATTTTTAGCTAAAGTAAACAGACAACTTCTTCATGAAGCTGTCTGGAACTTCCCCTAAACAATATCATTTCTTTCTATTCTGAACCCAAGGAATATATCATTTGGTCTTTTCTTGATGGTGTATATAACATTATCTTTACAGTATATGTGGGCTGCTAGGCGGTGCAGTGGATAGAGAAGTGGCCTTGGATGGGAGTTCTAATCCAACCTCAGACCTTATTAGCTGTGTGACCTTGGGAAAGTCACTTAACCCTGACTGCATCACATTCTGGGCCATCTCCAGTTATCCTGATTCATATCTGGTCACTGGATTCAGATGATTCAGGAGGAGAAACTAAGACAGGTGACCTAGAACAACATCCCCTCTCTCAAATCCAATTCATGTGTTTTTCATGGCATCACCTCCCTGATGTCATGGTCTTCTTTGAGAATGAAGGAAAACATTATAGTATATGTGTTATATGCATTTATTTAGTTTATTTCTGTTCCCAAATACTAAGATAAATGTAAGAAGAAATGGGATTTTTCTTTTTTATGAATAAATGAATTTAAACAATTAAATGAAGGCCTACTAAGTGCTACATACTAGAATATACATGCAAAAGCTATATATTCTCTTCTCTAATAACAAAAAAAAGGCATTTAGGGAGTGGTTACAAAAGGAAGAAATTTTGGTTTGAAAATTCTCAGGGAATGAAAGCAGAACTATAGATCATGTGAATTTTATGCTTTTCTAGTAATAGTGGTGACATTAATTTTATTATTAGTATCAGAATACATACAAGAGGGAAAGTATGAGAGGAAAGGGGAGAACTAAACACTCCAAAAGGCAAGATGCCTTAAGTAGGTTTAGATTTTCTGGAGGGTAAAACAAAAAGCATATACATGGGCTGACTGAATATTGTAGACTTGTATGTATAACCCATTTCATCATTATAGATTAACCTGAGATGTAGTTACTTACAACATTCAGTGGGTCAACTCAACAGGAAGTTTGTAAAGGAAACATCTTTGAAACCAGAGACCTAGAAGTAGAGAGACTGCCATTCCATACAGAGATAAGAGGGTAGAGCCAATATCAAGATTTCCAGGGTTTCCTGGGATGTGATGGATGATATAGATTAGATGTTATAGGTTGAGTATTTGGTTAATAAGACAGCTTAGTTCCAGAAGAAAATTCTAAAACTGCATGTGTCAACTTATCCAGGAATGAGGGAAAGGGCATTGAATTCCAGCCTGCTGATGCTGAGGAATTGACAGAAGATTAAAGGCTGAACCTTAGTTCGGATCAAAATTTTGTTGTCCTAGGAAGGACGCCTTAATCAGTCTGTTTCTTTATTTGTAAAATGGTGATAATAATAATAATAATAATACCTAATATATACAGTTGTGAAGATCCAATGCAATCATTGCAAACCTTGAAATTATATAGCTATATAGCTATTATTATAGGGGCATGAGTTTCCTGGATGAGTGGAAGGTTTACATATTCTTAGTACTGAGCAAAGTGCCTTAAGATGAATAGGTCTTGAATAAATATTTATTTAATAAATTCAATTAAGTGAATACCAATAGATTATCCATGTTAACATCAGTTTCTTTAGTTTTAATTGTACACAGTTAATCATTCTATAGAAGTACTAGGATACTGTTATGATAATTATCAATCACATATTTATAGCTTTTATTTATTTTCTTTTTTGACAGCCTTTTCTAACATTGTCCCCTCTGATATAGTTGGATGTTGTGACATCCCAAACTAAAACACAAAACAAGTTATGATTAGGATAGCTAATAAACATAGAGTTTATCTTAGGTAGGAACTTATAATCCCTTCTCTGCAATTCACAGCTTCTGTATGTAGGTTAATGAGCCATTTAGAGGTTAAGTGTATCTTGTTTAACTTGACTATCTAAATGTAAACCTTTCCCACACACACACAAATTAAAATCTCAGCTATTATTTCTTTTGTTTTATTTTGTTTCCTTCTTCCCCGCACAATCAAACTATTTTTTCAAGAAAATACTGTTTTAATGAAATCACAAATCATTGCAAAGGCAGAAATCAGATGCAGAATTATTATATTAAAATCAAAGAGGGGTAATGCATCTTAAGAAGCTATCATACCACTAAGCTATCTTTATTAATTTCCAAATAAAAGCTGCTAAATCTTTAATATGCTACAATGTTCATTCAGAAAAACTTTATAGCATCACCCTCCTATCTATCTATTAAAATGATCTCAACTAATATATTTCTCTTTCTGGGGTGAATAAACTTATCATACACCTTCATCTACCCCCTCCCCAATTTAATTCAATAATCGAAATTTAGATGGTAGGTAACTCTAAATGAACTCTTCCAAATAATTTTCTTAATGCACTAAATGTATGATTGTAATATATTTCATATTACTACTTTACATAATGTTGAAAAATTATATTTTTAGGGTTTTTTCTGGGTAATGGGGTTAAGTGGCTTGCCCAAGGCCACACAGGTAGGTCATTATTAAGTGTCTAAGGCCAGATTTGAACTCAGGTACTCCTGACTCCAGGGCCGGTGCTCTATCCACTGAGCCACCTTGCTGCCCCCAAAAATTGTTTCTAAGCATGCTTTATAACTCAAAGGCAGGGACAGCTAGGTGACACAATGGGTAGAACACTGGTCCTGGAATCAGGAGTACCTGAGTTCAAATGTGGCCTCAGATCCTTAATTTCCTAGCTGTGCAAATCACTTGATCTCTTTGCCTTGCAAAGAAAAACAAACTCATAGACATATGCCCCCTGAAACAATAAAATGAAAATATATGCATACATTGATGAGTATATGTATGTATATATTATGGGGTGAAAATTACTTGGACAATTAATCCTCAAATTTTTAGTAATCAGTTTGATAGTTGAGAAGCTCAATAATATGTTTGTCTTCCTCACTTTATTTTTCCATTCTAACAGATTAAATTATCATAAAAACAACAAAATTATGTGTTGTTGCCTTGAACTATTTTTTTCCTAAGGTCAGTCTCTGGGATTTGATTCCAAAAATGGCAAGGAAACTAGAGACAATCACATATATAACATGTGAAGCAATCTTTTTGAAAGATGGAGTACTAGACCCACTCAGTCTACTCCAGTTATTCCCAGTTCTGCTGATGGAACATCTCTGTTTTCTTGGTATTAATTTGAATTAATTGGTTAATGATCACATTAATTTTTTATTCTAGCACATAGTCGTACATATATTATTGCACATTATTAGCACATATTGTTTATTTGCTAATTAATTGATTGATTTATTAGCACAAGCAGCAGAGAATCATTCATTCTTTTTTGTATCTAAGCTTCAGAGGTTGCATTATGTGCACAATCATCTGCAAACAAAATATCCTGTGCTAATACTCCTTCTGCTTTAGTTTTGGCTTGTAGTCTTGGCATTTGAATACATGACTAAAAAACATTATCCTAAAAAGTATGGAGCAAGCAAGGAGCCTCATCTCACTCCTTTGATAACTGGAAAAAAGCTCTCCAGAATGCAGACAAGCAAGCAATTATGAAATTGATGTACAATACTGATGGACTTTTCTAGACAATAAAATTTTGATTTTTCAAAAACTCTTGCAAGTTACAATAACAAGAACCATGATTTGATCTACAAATGTTGAATATGACCTCTGTTCTGATCTGGCATTTTTCCTGGAGTTGTTGTCAACCAATGCTACATCAATCTTTCTTTGGCCCTTTGTGAAGCCACAATGACTCTCAGGTAGATGACCATCTTCCAGGTGAAGGATTATTCTATTAAGTAAGATTAACAAGAATCTTGACAGCAATGACTAAGAGAGAGACACACCTCCCTGATTGTCAAAGGATAATCTAATCCCTTTACTTTTATAGAGATGGACAATGGAGGCATGCTTGCCCTCCTGGGAGATAACTCTGTCTTGCCACATAACTTGGAAAATTATGGTAAGTTTTTTTTTTTATGAGCAATGAACTTTCCAATTTGTCAATCTAAGCTGGGATAGAATCAGTACTAGGTGCTTTGCCATATGAAAGGAGCCTAATGGCATTTAAAACCTCTTCTTCAATTGGAACTTCAGCTAGGGAGAGATCGACTTCAGTCTAAGGCATTGTTTGATGATGGTCTGTTGAGAACAGTATAAAAGTGTTTAGCTCATCTCTCTAGTATCCTGCCCTTATCACTAATCAATGTGGCTTCACCAGCACTGAGTAGTGGCAACTGCTAAAGGTCTTTGCCCATAAATTGCCTTCAGGGTATCATAAAAGTGCTTTGCAGTGTTACTATCTGTATAAAACATTTCAACTGTCTTCTTACTGAGCCAAGAATTCTGCATTTCTCTAAACTTTACTTGTACTTTACTTTTGATGGAATTAAATGCTGTCTTCTTAAAAGTGAATAAACTATCCTATTGGTATACCCTGTGGAGGTAGCAGCTGTTTAATTTCAGCATCATTTTTGTTAAACAATTCTTGATGTTTCCAAGTGTTCTGTCCCAGATGAGCAAATACTATGCTGTACACCCAATCTCTGAAAGCTCCCCACTCCGCTTCTACTTCACTGTGACCCACCGTGTATTTGCTCAACTTTTCTCTAAAATTAGCAACAAATAGTTCCTGCACAAAGAAGCACTTTAATCTGTTGAAATCAAGTATTCTAGTCATTTTGTCTTAGGACTACTGCATTTATGCAATGTAAACATTTAGGTTGAAGAGGACAAGTTCATGAGCAATTCAGCACTCTGTGCCACACATTGCTTTTGCTATTCTAACAACTTGCTTATCTCTACTCCTGATAATCACATAGTCTATTAAACATTAATATTTGCTGTTATGGTACAACCACAAAGTTGTATTTCATTTAGGCAAACCAAAGACAGCATTAGTGATGAGAAGGTCATAAGATGCACACGTATTCTATAATAAAGGACCATTGCTACTATTTCCAACTCCATTCCTCCCAAGGATTCTCTGACCTATCTGGTAGTCTGAATTTACTCTAGCATTAAAATCACTAAAATTATAAGTTTGTTCTCTTTTGACACTTTGATGAAAAGGCTTCCTGGGTCTTCATAAATTTTTTCTTTAACTTCATCAGGGTTCATCATGGTGGAAATAGGCACTAGTGATGGTAACATGCTATTTTCCCTGCAAGTAGCAATTGCATTGTCACAAACCTGTTCACTCCTTTTAGTAGGCATTCAAGTCTGTTGACTAGATTAGTTTTGATTACAAAACTTCCCACAGATTAACAGCACTCCCCTTCACTGAAGCCACTCCAGAAACAAACAAACAAAGATGTAACCATCTCTGACTTCTGATCTTCCTTCATTTGTCAGTGTTATTTAACACAGAGCTACTACTTGGATGCAATACTGGCTATTGTCTTTCAGGTCTACTGGACTTTGAAGTATGTACACATTCCATGTATTGATGGGGAGTGGAATTACCTTTGAAGAAGTTTTTGAAAATTTTATTTTGACTGCAGGGTGGGATCCCTGCCTGTTAAGGTGATCAGGTCAGATTGGTTAAGCATACAATCTTAACAACACTTTTCTAGCCCTTTCCTCAAACCAGGAGGTAAATAGTGCAATTCTTAAAAGTTTGCTCAGACACACAGAGGGCTGAAAATCCCTCTATTGCAAATCCCCCACTGTTGTTTCCAGTGAGAATATGGCCCTATGGCCTGAGCTACCTGTGTGCAGGGTTGTGACAATTGCTCCCAATATATCTGTACCTACTGCTTTATCACTTGTCTGTCTCTCCAGAATATTGGATAGGTAAAAATGGTAAAATGGTCTAGGTGATGTCTTTTGATTCATGAGTAAATTAGATTTGTGAGGCAGAGCTGCACAAATTAGTGGACCTCACTCTTTTCCAGATGTGTCATAGTCCAGTAGCAAGACAGAGTAAGGATTACTGGTGATGACTTGATATGCAGGTGATGACCTTGATGTCTCTCACCAGAGACAAGCTCTAAGTACTCCATCTGTTTAAGCTGTTTTCATGATCATTTGAACAAATGGTTTGAGCCAGGGAACCCTTTACCGGCTTGGAGTATAAACTTCGCTAACTAAGAAATTTCAGACCGGTTGCCCTTACTTTGATTTAGACAATCTTCTGAAATTGCTTACAGGATGTAGATACCATGAATACTATAGCTTCTTGAAACCAGTTGAGTTAGGTAGATCAGGTGGACATCAAAGGTGTAAAGTAGCACTCATCAGTCCTCATACCAGAGGCACTAACTTCCTTGAACATATCCTACACCCCTCAAAGAAATGAAGAAATTAAAACTAGAGAGATACTAAGCACCTTTGTCCAAACGAAGCTGTGTCAATATAAGAGAACTACAGTGTTGTACTACCTAGATTCAGAGGTGAGGAAAGAACAAAACTTCTAATATAATTATAGAAAACAATAAAATTCAATATCAAAAAATTTGAGACCATAAATAATAAATCAGTAAGCATTAAAACTATGTTGTAATAGTTTAAAATTATAAAATTATCAGATAAATTTATCAGAAAAAATCAGATGAATTAGTAAATCAGAGGCTAAAAGACCAGAAAATTCCCAGATCATGTTACTATTAAGAGCTATTTTAGGTAGATAATTATTTTTTTCTCTTTCTTTTTTATTATATAAATGCTTTATGTTTTCCAATTATATACAATAGTACTTTCTACCTATTATTTTTGTAAGATTTTGAATTCTACAATTTTGCCCATGCCTCCCTTGCCTCCCCACTCCCCCCCACAAAAGACAATCTGTTTCCATGCTATGTATTGATCAAAATTGAGTGTTGAGAGAGAAAAACATATCCTTAGAGAAAGCAACATTATGTAGTTCATAAAACAAGCTTTTAAAAAAAAAATTGAAGGTAATGATCTTTGACCTTTGTTTAAACTCCACAGTTATTTCTCTAGATACAGATAGTATTCTCCAATCCAGATACCCTAAAATTGTCCCTGATTATTGCAGTGATGGAATGAGAAAGTCCATTAAGGTTGATTGTTACCCCCATGTTGCTATTAGGGTAATAATGTTCTTCCAGTTCTGTTCATTACTAGATAAATTCTTAACCACAGTTCAGAGAATATCATGGAAGATGAAATAGATAATTTTGTGTTTTTGAAATTAAAAATCTTTTGCCAACAATCTTTTTATAAATATGATAATTAAGAAAGCAATCAATTTTGGAAAAAAAAATTATAAAGCATTTCTGGAAGAGTTTTCAACAAAATGTATATAGAGAATCAATAGAAACATGTGAGCAAAAGTAATGTAACAATAAACAAAGGATAAAAGGATCTGAATAACTAATTTTCAAAAAAAGAAACCTACCATCAAATTTGATCTCCAAAAGATAAAGGATTAAAGGATGCAAGCAGCCAGTTTTTAAAAGAAACATCACAACCAGATAAGTATTGGTCTAAATCATTAGTAATGAGAAAAAACAAATCAATACAACTGAGCTTTCCTATCAAAATCAGAAAAGATGACAAAAGGATATAAAATGGGAATAGCCAATGATGAAGGGGCTTGGGAGGACAAACATACTAAATAGTATTGATAAAGCTATTTCTTGATCCAATATTTTGGAAATAAATTTTGTACTATGATAAGAAACTGATTAAAAAGTTCAACCTTTTGACCTGGAAATTCTGCTAATAGAGTCTACTTATATTTCAAGGGGATCAGTAATGAAAAGAAAACCACATATACACATATACGCTATTCATGTCTCTTTTCATCATGGCAGAGAATTACAATATGAACATTTATGTTGTATAACTAAACAAGTTGTGATATGTGAATATAATATATTCAGATGCTGAATACTGAGAATCATGGTAGATGTGAATTTATGAAAAGTAAAGTAAGTTGAATTTGGAAAATCATACTCTCAATAACTTCAACAACGTAAATGGCAATAACAACAACAACAAAATTAAAATAGAATTCTTTGAAATTATAATGAACCACCATAGACAAATTAATGGATGAAGAAATATTCTCTCTATCAGATCTATTGAAGGTGATAAATTTATGATTAAACTGAAAAAATGAAGGAATTCTTTATTTATTTAATTTTATTTTTAAAAATGTCTTTATCCATATGCACAAGGATATTTTTAAATTACAAAATTTCCATCCATATTCCCTTCCCTTAGTGGTAAACAGTCAGGTTAGCATTATATGCACATATTTTTGATAAATATGTTTATAGATTAGTCATTTTCAGTATTAGGAATTAGGATTAGGAGACATGGAAAGAGATTCATGATAGATAATTTTTATAATATTCATGAGATTCTGAAGGGTTGTTTTGTTTTATTTTGTTCTGTTTTGCTTTGCATTGCTCCCTATGGATTGGGATAACATTGTCCATAACTAGTCTAAAATGGTGGTCCTAGCTCTCTGAACTGCTGAGGAAAGCAGTTTCAATGATTTAGACTATATTAAATAAACAAAGTTTTAGCACAAATAAAATAAATGATGCCAAAATTAGAAGAAAGCAGAAAGCTGGGAAATAATCTTCATAGCTAGTAGTTCTGATAAGGGTCTAATTTCTAAAATATATAGAGAATTGCATCAAATTTGTAAGGCTGTATAGGTCATTCCCCAATTGATAAATGCTATGTGTATATGTGTGTATATATGTATGTGTGTGTGTTTGTATGTATATTCAAACATATTTATGTTTGAAAAAAGTCTAAACATTGTAAAATCTTT
Organism: Macrotis lagotis; assembly: GCF_037893015.1. Classification (NCBI taxonomy): domain Eukaryota; kingdom Metazoa; phylum Chordata; class Mammalia; order Peramelemorphia; family Peramelidae; genus Macrotis; species Macrotis lagotis. The sequence continues at coordinate 364,897,610 of NC_133666.1, read as the reverse complement.
TGGATTTTCCTATCTTTGAATTCCCAGGTCTTAGTAATATCTGCCATGTAATAGATTCTTAGCAAATGCTTGATGGTTGGTTGAGTGTTTAATTATAGTTTATTCTAAGTATATCATAGTTGCTGTCTAATGAATAAAAGAAGAGGCAAAGAGTCATCAAAGTTTTTTAAATGATTTGCTTTGTTTCATTAGTCTAAAAGTGCACCTTAATGCTGAAATACTATAATTGGCTTGTAAGGCAAGCACCAGAGGCTCACCAATCCAGAGGGTCTGGAGAATTCAGAATTCAGATACTCAGTACCATCGTGTTGCTAATATAGACCTTCCTTTCTTCCACTGCACCTCAGCAGGAAAGACAGTTAAATTATTTGACAGGTTGTAATAGAAAGAAAACAACATTATTAGTATGTCCTAAATTCATAGCTTTTAACATACTCATTGAAACAAATGAGACTGTGCCAAATATATATTAAAAGAGAATAAGCAATAAACATAATTCTACTTACAGATATTTGCCATTTAATCCTTTGAAACCACTGTATGTTTGTGTTTTAGAGCTAAAACAGCTATTCTCCTGATAGCCTTTTTTGGAAAGCTCCTATTGTTTTTCAGAGTAAATTATTTTCTGTAGCCTGCAGCTACCTTCAGTACTAGAAGAATTAATAATGGTTTTGGCCTAGGTCAGTCCATGTTCTGCCAGTTTTATCACATACTCATAGTGCTTATGATGTTCAAAGATAGGGTGCCTGCAAATCTGATTGGATTTTACTGAGTTTGGTGAGAGTAATTTTGACCACGGGATGCTAAAGGAGAAGGAAGAGATGTGGTAACAGAATTGTAAAACAAAATACAATAAATGAAACAAGTTACCTATGTAGATAACTAATAATCCATTTTCTACTAATTGTGAAGTTTTCCTAGTTTCAGAACTGTCTAAAGTTTGCCTCTGTTTTTCAGAACTTCCTCCATAAATGCTTATTTGCTTTTTGGTGGTGGAAGGGAACAGAAAGCATACAACAAAAATGTAAAAAATAGTATAGCCAAATAAAGAGGCAAATAAAAACGTCTAGAAGATTAAACTATTTTCAAATGGATTGGAAGTTTGATGAACCTCAGAGAGGTGGGAATCAAAAGTGATTTTAGATATTGTCTAAAACAATCATTAGCTGAGTCAATTAATTCCTTAGAGAAGAATCTTTTCATCTTTGTGTCTGTAAGTGTGTGTGTGTATGTGTCTGCATGTTTGAATGTCTGTGTCACATACCCCCCTTTAGAAGGCTGTTGAGGTCTGTGAGGCTTTTCTCATTTCTTGTAATTTTAAAAATTTTTATAAAATATAAATATGTGATGTACAATGTTGTGTGGATATGGAAATAGATTAGATTTTTACTCGCTAAGACATAATACCAAAGTAATCATGTTTTGCTGCTGATGAGTTTGGATAAAAAGACAACCATGCATGCTAGGCAGGTAGAGAGACAGTGACTTTGTCCCTGGAGTGTTTTCCAGCACATATTCAGGTAGAAATAAGTGGCTAAAGATCTTGGAAGTATTTAAGAATATCAGAATCTCAAGTTGTATCATCATGTGTAAAAAGAAAGAATGAAATAGTGAAAAAGCATTTATTAAACTGTTATAATCAGCAAGATTTTAGAGATACAAATAGAAAACTAAGTCATCCATTCTCTAAAGGAACTCATGTTTTAATAAAGGGAGTCAACAAATATAGGAAGGTTTAGCTTCAAGTGACATTGAAGCTTCCTGTGATCTCTAGGGTTTAGCAGAAAGAAAAAAAAAACTTAAAACACACATGCTAATAAATCTTCTTTAATGGTCTTTCCAATGTCATTTCTGTTTCTGATGTTGAGTCTTTTGACAGCACCACTTACTTTCATGGTGAAAAAATTATGTTTCTATACATAAATTAGCTATAGCAGCTAAAAAGAATAAGAATAGAATATTAGAATAGAATAATAGAAAGACTTTCCAAGTGGTATCCCCACAAGGGTTAATTCCCTATATAGGTGTGATAATCAAGGTGAAGGCTCACCTGGCAGATAGAGGCTTTTTGTCTTTCCCTTAAGGAGCCTGGCTGCTTCACCTGGATTGAGCTGATTTTCCTGTACATAACAATGAGACTTTGATCTCCACACAAATGAATGATTGACTTCCTAATTAGTCTGAGAGCATTCTGCCTGTTTTTGTTGTCTGTGTGTAGTGGCTATGACTAAAGAACAGTTAGTCTCCTCTTTTCAAGGAATCAGAATGTATTGAGATCACAATTAATCAATATATATGGAAGAGCAATTCAATCTCCAGTGCCCATAATTTGGTAGATGTGAATAGGAGGAGCCCCGAAAGGATCAAATTTTGAAAATGGCACAGTGTTTTCAATTATCCTAAGTTGTGAACTGCTGTTAAAAAACACACAACAAACAAAAATCACTATTGATTCCAATAAAGCTAGTATGATTTTTAATCGTATACTATGAGAATCCTAAAAGAATCAGAACTTTACATTATCAAATGGATAAGGAAATGTTCACTACAATCAAACTTTAGCATATTACCAAAAATATTTAAACATAAAAAGCAACATAAAACATCATATCAAAGACATAGAATCAAGTCAAAAAGCCTACAAAGTCACAGAGTCACTTTGTGTTGGGAAGATAATGAAAGCAAAAACAACACAGCAACAAAAAACTAGGCTTTAGCAAAATGGGGGAAGCCACAGGCAAACAATTAGGTACTAAAAAAGATATAGACAGGATATATTGAAGTTAATATTTTAGGGAAGTCATTATCATTAAGAGGGATTAGGAAAAATATCTTTCAAAAGGTAGGATTCTAATAGGTAACTGAATGGGCTGATCATTTTTCAAGAATAAGGCAAAACAACAAAAATAATAGCTAGCATTTTTATAGCAATTTATGGCTCAATGCTTACAAAAACCCTAGGAAGTAGGCACAATTATTCCCATTTTTCAAATGAGGAAACTGAGACATACGGAGGTTGAGTAATTTCCCCAGCCTCCCATAACTAGAAAATTATTTAAATGAATTTGAACCCATGTTTTCCAGATTATAGTGTTCTATTCACTGTAAAGGCAACTTGTACAGCATTAATTTACTTGAGACACAAGAATTAGAGAGGGGATAGTCTGTGGTTCATCTCATAAAGGACTAAGAGCTTGATTGCACTGTAGGCTCAATATAGATTAATGGTATGATATGATAGAAAAGTCATCATGATGCATCAGTTATTGAGAAAATAATAGTCCTAGTTAGAGCATTTTATTCAATTTTGAGTGCTACATTTTAAGGAGCACACTAATGAGCTTGAGAGAGTCTCGAAGAGTGCAACCAGGATTATGAAGGGCCTCAGATAATATCAAATGATGATCAGCTGAAAGACCTGGAGATACTGATCCTAGAAAAGGAAACACTTAAAGCATCCCTTCACTTATTTGAAGAGTTATCACTTAGGAAAAGAAGAATTAGACTTGTTATGGATGAAAGAAATAGAAGTTGCAAATGAACAAAAATTATCATTGATTTAGAGAATTCTTCCCAATACTTAAGGCTATCCCAAAGCAAAAAGAACTTTCTAGAAAGTTGTTTTTTTTTTAGAAACTTTCAAGCTAAATCTGAATGACTACTTCTCAGGTATGTTTTAAAAAGACATCTTCCTTGATTTGGATTGGTCCCAGATGGTTACTGGGAACCTTTTCAAATCTATGACCCAAAGAGATACAAGACATTAATTATTTTATTAGATAGATCCATAGAGAATTTATTGAAAGTCATAAAGAAGATTTTTCTAGGCTGAGAAAGATAATCTTTATTTTTATAATAAATACTCACACTGGTGACCTCATAGATCTAAGTATTAAAATACTACAACCTGAGCTAAAATCTACTTCCCTTTCTACATAATTATGGGATGTCTCAATGGATAATTATGCTGTTTCTAATTAACTGTAATACTACTTCCACCACTTCAGATTAAAACCCATCTACACCCTCCCTTTCTTTGAGACCTGGGACAGTCTTTTTTCTTTTTTTATATCCCCATAACTTAGGTTTTAATTTTCACAAGAAAAAAAATAGCAATTTGCATGGAATGCATATTAGATTTTTTAATTCCATCACTAAAAAAGAATCCCATTGATGCTGATTTTCTATGGTATTTTTAAGCAGCATTATGGCACAAAATTTTCAATCGATCTGTGGGAAGTATTGTGTCTGTCCAATGTAGACTAATCAGTATGCACCTACTTTCATACTATTATGTTGTCACTTTGTTGTTTTGTGTTTGCTTTCACACTTTGCACCTTTGCTTGTCATACTGATAATGTGCATTCTCCCACTTTCTAAGAAGTTGAAAGTACCATGACTTTTAGTATTTCTTGCTAAACCTAACTAAGGGAAGACTACAAATTTAGTATTATGTTAATGTATAATTTTTTTACTCTGGGTGCGATCCTCAAATATTTATTTTATTTTCATGCGGCCCTAAGGTTGGACAGCCCTGACTTAGAACATAGGAATCATTTTAGTAAAGGTTTACTGACTAGTCAATTGTGCTGGAGTTAGAGGGTGGTGATGGTGCATATATTTGATGATGATTTTTGTCCCTCGTTTTTTGAAGAAGACCCCTACCTCAGAGGGGTGATGCCATTATATGCACATGAATTGGATTTGAGTGAGGGATGCAGTGCTAAATCATCAGTCTCACTTTCTCCTTCAGAGCCATCTGGGTCCAATGACCAGATATGGATCAGGAGGACTGGAGATTGCCCTGGATGTGAGGCAATCAGGGTTAAAGATTTGCCTGAGGTCACACAGCTAGTAAGTATCTGAGATCAGATTTGAACTTGGGACTTTCTGATTTCAGGGCCAGAGCTCTGTCCATTGCACCATCCAACAGCCCTGGATACATTTACCTCTTTTGTCAATGGATGATTTCCAAGATTCCAGTAAAGCACACAGGTACACTGGTATATGCTTAGATATCAAAACATAATTGCCCACCTTCTTTTCCCATCATATATGCCTCTCATGACCACATTTATGAAACTACTTCCAAAAAATTTCTCGCTAACAATGTCATATTGTTGCAATGCATCTTTTCCTACATTTGCTTCTCTATTTCCCTTTGGGTAATCTTCAATTTTAAATATGAATGAAAATTTCATACATTGATCCTAGTTATTTCTTGAGGAATACTAATCATGCTATCCTTTTCATTTACTACTAAAAACTCATAGAAGATATAGTCCTTGGGGAATGAAAAGATCAATCAATAGATAGATGATAGATATAGGTAGATAGATAGATGATGATAGATAGATAGATAGATAGATAGATAGATAGACAGAAAAATAGATAGACAGATGGATGGATGGTTTAGTTAGATAAATATAGATATTTTTCCATCTCCAGACATAATATAATAATCCCTGGCCAATACCAGGTGCTTGATTAGTACTTTTTTATTGATTAAATAACAGTTCTTAAAATATCATGATAAATTTAATAATTTTCCCTTTGCGGAGGTAAATGTAACAGAGTCAACAAATATTTACTGACTTTATTAAGTCATTGAATTTGATGTGCATATTTCTCTCTTTTATGTCTAGGATATAATTCTTTCTCTAAAATTGGAAACGAATTATTATTCCATTTATTCTATATGCATAATCTATTTTGTTTTGAAGCTATGTATACACACATACATGTGCATATGTATATATGCATATTTTAACACATATAGCAGTTATTCAATTAAGGATATAGGCTATGCTATATTTATGGTACATAATTATATTCAAGATGAATTATTTGGAATTTATAGGACATATATTTAGAATATCTGTTATACTATATGGAATGTATTTTATTCAGATATATACACATACATACATATATACATATACACAAATACATTCTATTACATACAACTTTAAACATATAATTCAATTAACCATGATTACAGCTGCATGACATATTTTGAAACATAGAAATTTTTCACCTATTCTTCTTCCTTTCACAGACCATGAAGTTAACTTCTTTTTTTGTAGTCATAGATTTTTCTGTAGTGTAAAGAAAAAATTCAGTACCCACAATATCATCTCCCCACAGGAAAATCTGCAGAACTTCCCAGTTTACAAGCAATAATTCCTCTTCCCTCCTGATTTCTGTGCAAGGAATTCTCTATAACAGAACTGAATGCCATATTATTTTTACTTGATATACAAAATGACAAGTTTGATAGTTATCATTTAAAAACATAAGTAATAAACATAACTCACATGACTCTTATATAGTAACTTGCATCTTACCATGTGTTTTCCTCAGAAACCTTCCTTTAAAGCAATGGTTACTAAGCTCGGCTCTATAGACTAATCAGGAGTCTAGAGTTAGATTTAATCATGGACTATATGAACTTGAAAGAGAAACATTAAATCTTTACTTTCACTAGCTCTACCTGTAATTTAGCATTTCTCTCTATTATGATTTTTTTAAGATCCAGTTTTATTCTAATAAGGATGCCATAGGCTTCACTGCCAAAGTTTTCCATGGTACACCAAAGAAGGTAGATAATGAAAGGGTTATCACATCTGTTTCAAAGATAAGGAAACTGAAAATCAAAAATATAATTAGTTTGCCCACTGTCACACTGTGACTAGACTATTCATTGTTCTTTCCATTGTGGGTTCTGCTTGCAAAATTATAGTATGGTAAATTTCTTGTGTTTTTCATAATAAAACTTTATGCACAGCATAAAGTTCTTTCTCATATTATTGTTGGCACTTAAAGTGGATGGTTTTCTAATAAAGCTACACTGTAGTTGCATTATAAATTGATTTATACGTCAGGTTGAGACCTCTTCTTCAAAGACACCAAAATTCCCCTAAACTCCTCTTTTCTTTAATTCTTCATTTTAACAGACAATGCAAAGACAAGAAACAATGTAAAAATGCAAAAAAAGTTATAACTTTCTTCCATTGAATCCTAGGAATAAAATATTATAATTGTAGTGTCCTTTTCTACTTTCTTCTGTGTTTACAGTAAGAGTTTTCTTAAACATTTCCCATATTCATAAGACTCAGAGAAAAGGAATTGTTCATCATTTTCACTCTCCCCCCTCTCCCATCTGGGTGTAGGAGAAGCCAAGTGCCACAGGGTTTCTTTCTCTCCCTACTCACTATGGTTATAAGGAAGAGCAATATTCAGCCAGACCTAAACTGAGCTAACAGATGCTGCTTACCACAGCAGAAGGTATGGACGAATATTCATATCATCTTGATAATGTTTTCAGCACAATAGTGATAATCATTTCACAAAAATAATCTGAGAATATTTGTTTCTTAGAAAGATCTTTATTCTCTAATAAGGTATGTTTTATGGGCACCAATTAGTGGTCACTGGGACATTTGGTCACAAACCATTCTAATTTTACATATTCAATATTTTTAGCATACTATTTTGTAAAACTAAAGAATATGAAAAATTACTAGTATGGGGAAGAGGGGTTATGATTCAATCAACTCAGAGATGATATCTGATTAACCCATCTTCTGTTTCTGACAAACTTATGCTCTTTATGTCAGTCTTTGTGGGTCTCCATTTCTCTGTCTTTGAATTTTGGTGCCTTTGACATTGTGTTTATATACTATCTTCCTTTGTATCTCTCCATCCTGTCCCCATCTCTGTATCTTTGACACGGTCTTTCTCTGTCTCTTGTCTCTTTATTTCTCTCTCTCTGTCTCTCACTTTTTCTGTCTTTGAGTCCATCCGACTCTCTATCTCTCCCTGCTGTCTCTCTCTTTTGTCTATCTCCATTTCTCTTTCTGTCTCTGTCTTTGTTCATTCTCTTTATGTTTCTCTCTGTCTCAGGTTCTCTTTATATCTCAGTCTCAATGTCTGTCTCTGTCCTCTATTTCTATCTCTGTCTCTCTGTGTGTCTCTGTATCTCTGTCTATTTCTGTTGGTGTCTTTGTCTCTGTCTCTCTGTGTTTGTATTTCTCTCTCTATCTCTGTCTTTATGTGTCTTTTTCAGTCTCTTTATCTTGTCTCTGTCATTCTCTGCCTCTCTTATCTCTGTCACTCCCTATCTTTGCTTATGTGTGTGTCTCAGCTTTTTTCCATTGAGATGCTAGTTGAGGAAGGATATGAGTTACAAAGTTACAATGAAAAAGATAAAGAACTCTTGTAGGGAGCAAGCTATGAGGTTTGAAAGAATCAATATCTTTATTCAATTCATATATGAATTGTTCATGTGGGTGAACTGTTTTTACCAGCTGACAACCTTTAGATAACTGTCTATGCTTGATCCAAGAATATTGTTTTTTTGCTAATTCCTAACCATAAGTAGAAATTCGTCACATTTATGTACAAAATACAAAAAATGGAAAAGGAAAGTAATAATATACTCCAAATACTCTGATGAAAATAATTTAAAACATTACAGTATATTGGATATATAATTAATGTATTTCTTAATTCCTTTCCACCTGCCATCTTAAAATGATGTCTTTATTTACCACCAATAATTTATTGTGTATATTCCTGGAGCACAGCAAGCAGCTCTTCAATAAGGATTTAATATTCTATTTGACCTAGAGTCAAAATATTAAGACAATCTTGTACTAAAAGACTATTACCTCATGGAAGGAAATGAGTTTCAATATGCAACATCTCATCCTTATATGATTTCTTTCACTAAGTTCATTACTTATACAAGAATGAAAATTAAATTGGAACCTGAAGGATTACAATGTCCAGATATATGTTGGATAATAAATAACATAGATTTGAATCAAGGCTTAACCCAATTTTTATGACATAGTCTATAATATCCACATAATATCCTAAACCAAATATTCATATTTTAGGAGGACTCTATTTTGAACTTTGTTGAATTATTTTCATGAAAGGACATGAAGTCATTGTGAAAGAACTTTGCTAAAGAACTTCATATTAAGGAATCAAGTTTTAGGGTTTTCTAGAGGGCAAATGATGAAAAGACTACTGGTAAAAATGCCTTGTCTTCTCTTTCTGAAGATTGAAATACCAGTTGTTGAAATAAAGTATAAATCTCTTCGATACTGAAAGATGGTAAAGAGGAATCTAAGTATTTACATATGACTGCTTAAATATAGACTTCTGAAGTGTTCAATTTTCCCTTTTGCTATGTAACTGCTGCCCCTACAAATTATTAGATAATACAAGAGATGTCATTTCAAGGTAATTAAAACATGCACAACTGAAGACTGACAATTTTTAGGGGTTTTTTAAAGTGGATAACTTTTATTGCATTTAGAGTTGGATAGTTAGATATAGTACAGGTAATTCCAATTTTTTGATAACATCTAAGTATTATAGTCAGATCAAATTGAACAAATATAGTCTATTTTCTCTTCATCTTCATTGATGGGTACATCAATGGAATACAACTAATTTACAGCTTGCTTGTTCTGATAACTATTGACAATTCCATACACAATGATGCTCTGAACATCGTTGTTCTCAGGTTTTTTTTTAGTATATTCAGTTATCCAGGTAAACTTGATAATGGAATATTCAATAAACTTGTTTCCCCTTAGAGTCCTTTTATGAGGGTATTTAGAGTCTTCAAAACCTTAATATCTTGAGATGTAGGATATTAATTTTGGCCCTCTAGAACTTTGACTTCAAAATCTGGCCTCTTTCTTGGGGAGGACAAGTGTTTCGTTTTTACCTTTAGCAAAACCTTGGGGAGCAACCAGTTTTTAGTACTCTTGAGGATATAAAGGAAAAACAAACTCATTGAGGATCGGGGTCCTTGGGAATCATGCAACCATGAAGAATATGGAGAGGGGCAAATTACCAATACTTAATTTTGAAAATGTTTCAATGTATGGATATAAATATTTGTGATCATAATTTAAAAAGTCTTATATATCTTTTAAGTAGAATTTCATTTGGACCATTGATGCCTGCCAAAACCTCCACCTACTTGAACTGGAAGACTTGATAGTTTATAAAGAAAAGAGAGTATGGTTGCTGTCATTCTTTATGAAATTTGGTATTTGTACTTATGTTACCTCCAGCACTCTGTGTACACACAGCATGGTGCTCTGTCATGGTCCTGGCAGCATTTTCACAAATTACCAAAAAAAAAAAAATCACTGCATTGCAATCTGTCTATATCTTTCCCTACCCGCTCAAAATATTTTATCCCTAAATGATTATGTGAAATGTGAAGTAGTCAGAGGACTGGAGAGCTTAATCACTGTGAAGCAGCCTGGCATATACTTGACCTGCTCTTCATAGCACAGACTGTGTCAGCAATGGGATATTTAAATGCTTACATGACATACCATCCATCTTGAATGCAGTGATTCTGCATACTCCTTCCCTCTGTGTCTCTTCATATCTTTCTTTCTATTTGACTCAGGAATTTACTTACTTACAAGTTTAAGCCATAAATCTGTGGTATTGACAGAAAGCTATTCATAAAACATGGAGATTTTGCTATACATTCTAGGAGAGAGTCAATGTTGCAAAGTGAAGTGTAAAATTATTTCTGTCTCAATGTTATTTTTGAGTCATATATCTCTGCCTTTTTATGAACAGCAGGCATATTTGGAAGAATTATGTCTGAGTCATAAATCCCTATTTGCCTGGGACATGACTAATAGGTGTCTTTAACACAGTAAGATGATATTACTGTCTTATCTTGCAAATTTTTTTTAACCTCTGAATCACACAGAGGACAGATGAAATTTAAATGACAGAACATTAATGCACAGCTTGTCAAGAAAATAGTTGTCTCCTTCCTTTTCTGGTCCACTGGGTCCAAGTGAAAGATCTTGTAATTTAAAAGTATTTGGATCTTATCATTTCATTATTTAGCAAGTTAAATTAACCTGTTTGGTTTCATAATTTAGGGGCTGTCAGGAGTTAAGACTACAATAATTCTGGGAGAGAGAGGGAGGGAAGTAAAAAGGAAGAAAGAGAGAGAGAGAGAGAGAGAGAGAGAGAGAGAGAGAGAGAGAGAGAGTCAAGAATCAAAAACCTGAACTTTTTGAAATCTATTTTATATTGCGACCTTCCTACTTCCTATTCTAGATTGATGCTATGGAAGTTCTTTCTTTACTTTGTATTGATTAAATTTTAGGGCTAGGTAATAAGAGCAGGTCAGAGATCAAATAAAGGGAGAGGGGATTTAAATGATTTCAGAGTTTAAAAAGGAGGTTTAAGGAGGAGACTGAAATTGATAGGTCAGAACAAAGAGAAAGACAACATATTTTCTCATAACCAGGGTCAACCACTTGAGTCAAGATGCTGTCACACTTTAATTGGACTATGAATACAATGTTATATTTTTCAGAAAACCTGGTAATAAAATAGAAATAAGGAGAATTTTTTATTAAAATTTGAAGTTCTTGTTTATAATGCTTTAATTTTTCCCACTATTTGTAACTTTTTAGAGATGGTAAGATATTATATGATATGATTTAAGTAAGGTTTGAGGAATAAAAAAAAAAGAAACAAAAAAATGCTAGAAAGGAAAAGGAGACCATAATTAAAGACACCATATTGGGGACTAAGTGGTGTTAGGAGCTGAATTAGTAAGGAAGAGCTGCAAAGATTTCAGTGGAGTTTAAATTTTAAATATCTATTAGTGTCTCCTTCTAAGAATTGCACCTGAAGATATTAGCTTAGAATTAGTGAAAAAAATGGTATCTTCCACAGTGGATGGGGTGCCCAGTCTGGAATCAGGAAAACTTCTTGTTAAATTCAAATTCATGCTCAGATATGAGGTGTGTGACACTGGGCAAATCCTTTAAACCTGTTGTCCTCAGTATCTGTATGTGCAAAAGTGAATTTGAGATGGAAATGGCAAACCATTCCAGTATTTTTGCCAAAAGACCCATTAATGGCGACCCAAAGAATCAGACATGAATGAAAAATTACTAAAACAAATACTCTTTATATTGGAAGATGATTTGCAAACTGTGGACTCTGAAGAAGAGTGGCAACTTTAAAATAATGAAAAGTATATGGAAGGCATAAAATTCCTACAGCTAGTTGTTGCCTTTAGACTTATCAATTTAAAATTTCAATACATGTATATATATGTATATATATATATATATATATATTACTATAAGAATCATCCCTCTCTTACATCCACCATGAAAAAGCATTAAAATTATTTCTTCTAAAAAGATCATTAAATGAAAAGATTTGAAAACACTTGAAGCTAACAGTTAACTAATAAAGATTATTACAAATTATGTTAGGCTACCTAATAATTGAAATCTAGCAAATTAAGAAATATTTGGATAAAATAATTTCATTTTTGACTAATAATTGAGCCACATTTTTCCTATAAAATGGTAACAGTAAACATGGCAAGCTTTTTGAAATGGTCAAACCTTTATACATCTCTATTTTTCTTATGTCTGTCAGCAGGGACCATTTAAACAAGAGACTGTGAATTCATGTTTAATTCATTCCTTTCCTCCAAATATTAAACCTTATCATTCTCCAACTCCTATCATTTCATCCTTTAAAATGTCAATCAAATCTGCTTTTTCATTTCTGTTCCCTTCCAGGCAAGACTTTATTCACTTTTCCACACTCACACAGTGCCTAGAACAGTGCCTTGTACATAGGTATTGAATAACATCTCTTCACTGACTGGATAAATGAGTCAATGAGTAACCTAGATTGTCCCTCTTCACAATATAATAGGTCACTGTAAAAGTTTTCTAGTTATTCTTCCTTCTTCTATTATCTTCTCATTACAATTTGTACTACATTTTGCTCCTATTCATTAAAATTTTTTGTCATATAATTCCTATGCTGAAACTACTTCTCTGACTTTTTTGTTTCTTATTGAATCAATTCCAGGTTATTCAAAATCTTAATATTGATAAGAAATGGCTATGTCATAACCTGCATTATTCAACATCTAATCCATTCAATGTGTACAGGAAGAAATGTAAGTCTAAGGAGAGAAGGGAAGTCAGAGAGGGAGGAAATGCCATTTATAAAGTGCTTACTATATGCTAGGCATTATGTTATGCATTTTACAAATATCTCATTTCATGTTCAGAACAAACTTATGAGGTTCTTTTATTATTCCTATTTTGCAGCTAAAGAAACTGAAAGAAATAGAGATTAAATTATTTGCCCATTAAATGGACAACCATAAGGGGAGAGAGAGAGAGAGAGAGAGAGAGAGAGAGAGAGAGAGAGAGAGAGAGAGAGAATCAGAACTCGGTAGAAATGTAGAAATTATTGCTCTCTAATACCCTATAAATGACTAGACTTCCCTGGGTCGGTATTATTAGAGGTCTACTCATAAACACCCCAAACTATGTCCATAGAATGGCAATTAGGTTTAGGGCATTCCTGCAGACTGAGATTGGACAGTTCAAGTTCAAGAACCACAAGTACACTACCTATATTTTGATTTTTTTTAATGCATTTCATTATTTTTGTGTCTTTGGCAAGTCATATACGTATGAATGGTGTTATTTTCCAGTGACAGTGTGATTGAATAGAAAGGGAGCTTAATGGTTACAGACAGAGCTTTTCTGGCAAATAGGAATCTATTCAAATACATAACTAGATAAATTCCCCAGAAATTCATGACATTTTTAATGCTATGGAAGCCTTTGGTTGTTTCTAGTGTTACATATGGAGTACTTAATCAAAATAATGTTCCTAAATGCTAAAATTTATTTAGAAGATAGTAAAAAATAAAGATGTATTTTTTCCACATATAAGGTCATGATCACTTTATAATATAAAAAGGAGCAAATCCAGGGATAAAAGTTTTTAGCTTTTAGGAGTTATATAGAGCTTGAAATTTCCCCAAGCATTCTCTGGTGTTGTGTGCATATAATTGCAGGGATGGCCATGAGATTGCTCTTGTTTATTCTTTACTATGGACAATATCAGACAAAAGACCAATAATTCCATGGTAGGAACTGTTAATAAAATGGATTATACTAACAATTATATGAGGGAGTGAGACAGGCTAAGACAGAGATAAAGAAAAAGAGACAGAGAGAGGGAGAGGAAGTGGGAGAGGGAGAGGGTGGGAGGATGTTAGTCAAGATAAAAAATAATAGTAAGGGACCATAATGGGTGAATAATAAAGGGAATGGAAAGGACAGGATAGATTTTTGCATATTTCAGTTACAGGACTTGATACCTTATTGAATTGTAAAGTAAAGACAGAGGTAAATGCAAAGATAATTCAGGGGAAACAACTTGCAACATATATGAGAAGTGAAGGATACTGAAGAGTCTAAAACAGTATCACTTATATGAACATGCCATGAGAAAGAATGCATTTTCGAGAAGGAAAGTTTTGAAAGAGAAGAGGAGAGAGTAAAACACAGGAGCCTCTTTGGGAATTCTGACACTAAAGGCTTAGGTCACTTCCAGTTGAAAAACCAGGAAAGGAAAAAGCAGTTAGAAAAGAAAAAAAGGAGGAAAAGATGGATCTTTGAACTCAGAGAAATCAAATGTCCATTAATAAAAACGTTGGCCAATAATGTTAAAACTACACAGACATTAAAAGAAAAAAAAAAGAACTGAAAGTACCCGGTGTATGATAATTGAGCAGTAATCTTAGAGATAGTATTGTTAGGTGAATTGTGACAGCAGAAGCAATTTCAGAGGTTAAGTAAAGAAGAGGTAGAAGGAAACTAAATGTATAGAATTTAAACAGCTTTATCAAGAAACTTATAAATGGACTTCCGGCCAAGATGGCGAAGAGAAGACAGGCACAGTGCTAAAGTCTCCTGATCACTTCCCCATCTATCACATGAAGCAAACCTCTTAAAAAGAAATCCGACCCACAAAACCCAGAAAGAACATCTACCTCAGGATTCCTCTGGAGCAGCAGCTTTGGCTGAATTTGGGCGGGGTGACTCTGGGCTCAGAGGGAGGATCAGCCCTAGATCATCTAGTTTAACAGCTGAATTGGAGCTGGGAGTCTGAGGGCCTGAGAGCCGGACCTGCTGGATCAGCGGTGGTGCTGGATGACAGGAGCTTGGGTCAGCTGGGGAGCAGAAGCGCTGGTGCTGGTGCTGTTCCCCTGGAGCTTGGGGATAGGGTTTGGGGGAGAGTTCTGGTGCAGGAGAGCTTCAGACAACATCCCTGGGCTCCTAGAACCTGAGGAACTCTGAGTCCATGCCTCCATTAAGGCTGAGGTCTCTTTCCAAACAAACAAATGCAAACTACTTCTGCCTCAGGCCCAGGTGTGAGAGCAGAAGAACTAGCCCAGCTGAGGAATGACCTTAGGCCAGGGTAAAGCCCAACATTGATTGAAGGCAAAAGAATTCAATAGCTCCAACTCCTCCCTTCTGGCAAAGGGAGAAGGCCACAACCAAGGTCACAGACAATCCAGAGAAAGCAACCAACACCTCCTACTGGCCAGTCAGAGAAGCTGCACTCAGTGAGTAAAGCCTTTAGCGACCCCAAGCCCCGGTGAACCAGCCCCCCACCACCACAACTCAAGGTCTTAGCAAAATGAAGAAGGGACAGTAGAAAGGTGGATCCATAGAAAAATTCCTGGAAGGAAAAGACCCTAACTCAGAGAGACCTGGAACCTCTGAGGAGAATACAATCTGGTCTTCAGCATAGAAAGACTTCCTTGACGAAATAAGGAAGGAGCTTAAAAATTTTGGAGAGACAATTAATACCTTGCAACAAGAAAGCAAAACTTTAGAAAGTACAATTGGACATATACAAAAGGAGAATAAATCTCTCAGATCATCAATTGGACAACTACAAAATGAGAATAAATCTTTCAGATCATCAATTGGACAAATACAAAATGAGAATAAATCTCTCAGATCCTCAAATGAGCAAATGCAAAAAAAATTAATTCTCTCAAAACTTCAATTGGTCAAATGGAAAGCTCTTTCAAAAAGTAGAATTGACCAATTGCAAAAGGAGTTGCAAAAGGTTAATGAAGAAAACTCCTCCCCCCCAAAAAAAATGGAGTCTACAGAAACTAATGACTCCATGAGACAGCAAGAGTCAGTTAAACAAAATCAAAAAAAATAGAAGCAAATGTAAAATACCTCATCAACAAAACCACTGACCTCAGGAACAGATCAAGGAGGGGCAACCTGAAAATTATAGGACTTCCTGAAAACATTGAAGAGAATAAAAGCCTGGACTTAATATTACAGGATCTAGTATTGGAAAACTGCCCTGATGTCATGCAATCAGAGGGCAAAGTAGTTATTGAAATAGTACATCTAATCCCACCAGAAAAAGATCCTAAAATGAAAACATCAAGGAATGTTATGGCAAACTGCAGAACTATAAGATAAAAGAGAAAATCTTGCAAGCAGCCAGAAAGAAACAATTTAAATACCAAGGAGCCATAGTAAGGATCATGCAGGACCTGGCTGCATCAATATTAAGGGACTGAAGGGCCTGGAACAAGATATTTCAAAGAGCAAGGGAGCTTGGAATGCAGCCAAGAATCTACTTTCCTGCAAAGCTGAGCCTTCTTTTCAAGGGAAAAAGATGTACATTTAATGAAATGGAAGAATTCCAAAATTTTCTGATGAAAAGACCAGAGCTAAACAGAAAATTGGGACATCAAACAGGAGGTTCAAGAGACACATGAAAAGGTAAAAAAAAAGGGGGGTGGGCGGTAAAAGGAAAAATAAATGCAATCCAGTAAGTTGACACTGGCTATAACCCATCATGGGGGGAAAAAGATTCTCATAAATCTTGAGAATTTTAACTCTAACGGAGAGAATACATGTAGTCAGAAATGATGGACATTCATGACCTATCCATGAGACTGCTATCTAACAGGATGTAACTGGCTTTAACCCCACTTGGGAGAAAGACTCTAATAACTCCCAAGCATTTTGACTATATTTGGTAGAATATACTGAACTAGAAGGGACAGACACACAGAATATTCTATGACTTAGAATGATCTAAATAAAACACTACCTCCTTGAAAAGTGGGACAGGAAAGAGACTGGAGGAGGGAGGGGATGAATGGGGTAAATCTTATTACACTAGGAGGTACAAAAAACCTATGGTAATAGAGGGGAAGACGGGAGTAGAGGAGAAAGACCTGAATCTTCTTCTCATCAGACTTGGCTTAAAGTAAACCTACACATACTCTGATAACTTATAAAACATCTACCCTTTCAAGTATTAAAAGGGTGAAAGGGGAGGGGGGGTGGAGAAAGGTAAGGGGAGTGGGGCAGAAAAGGGGAAATAACAAAAGGAATGGAAAGGAAAAGGGGAAAAGAGAAAGGGGAAAGAAAGGTGAGGGTGTGATATAGGAGGGCAAACACATTGAAGGGGGTCATATTCAGAAACAAAATACTGGGGAATATCAATAAAGGGGGGGAGGGGCAAAATACAAACAGAGGGAAGATAACATGGAGGGCAATAAAGAAACATGAATATGAATTGGATGAACACTCCCTTAAAATGTAAGCGTATAGCAGAGTGGATTAAAAACCGGAATCCTACAATATGCTGCTTACAAGGAACTCATTTGAAGCAGAGAGATACATATAGAGTAAAGGTAAAAGGTTGGAGCAAAATATATTTTGTTTCAGCTGAAGTACAAAAAGCAGGGATAGCAATCCTAATCTCAGACAAAGCAGCACCAAAAAGAGATAGTGTTAAAAGAGATAAGGAAGGAAACTTTATCCTCCTAAAAGGTACCATAGACAATAAAGTCATTTCAATATTGAATATATTTGCACCCAGTGGGATCGCACCCAAATTCTTAGAGGAGAAGCTGAGAGAATTACAGGAAGACATAGACAGCAAAACCCTACTAGTGGGAGAACTCAACCTCCCTCTCTCAGATCTAGATAAATCAAATCATAAAATAAACAATAAAGAAGTTAAGGAGGTAAATAGAGTATTAGAAAAATTAGAAAAATTAGATATGCTAGACTTATGGAGGAAACTGAATGGGGAGAGAAAGGAATATACCATTTCCTCTGCATTACATGGAACTTATACAAAAATTGACCCTGTACTAGGACATAAAACCATAATGATCAACTGCAGAAAGGAAGAAATAGTAAATACATCTTTCTTAGATGACAATGCAATAAAAGTCACATGCAATACTAGGCCAAGGAGATATAGACCCAGAAGAAACTGGAAACTGAATTTTAAAAAATGAGTGGATAAAAAACAAATTATAGAAAGAATTAACCATTTTATCCTACATAATGATAATAATGAAACAACATACCAAAACCTATAGGATTCATTCAAATCAACTCTCAGGGGATATATTATAGCTCTAAATGCTTACATGAATAAATTGGAGTAAGAGGATATTAATGAACTAAACATGCAACTAAAAAAATAGGGAAAGAACAAATCAAAAATCCCCAATTAAATACCAAATTAGAAATTCTAAAAATTAAAGGAGAAATTAATAAAATAGAAAGCAAAAAAAAAAACTATTGAATTAATAAATAAAACCAAATATTGGTATTATGAAAAATCAATAAAACTGATAAACCTCAGGTCAATTTGATGAAAAAAAAGGAAGAAGAAAACCAAATTGCTAGTATCATAAATGGAAAAGGTGAACTTACCACCAATGAGGAGGAAATTAAAGTAATAATTTGAAATTATTTTGCCCAACTCTATGCCAAAAAATTTGGTAATCTAAGTGAAATGCATGAATATTTACAAAAATATAAGGTGGCCAGGTTAAATGAATAAGAGATTAAATACCTAAGCAACCCTATCTCAGAAAAAGAAATTCAACAAGCCATTACTGAACTCCCTAAAAAAAAAAACTCCAGGGCCTGATGGATTCACAAGTGAATTCTACCAAACATTTAAGGAACAATTGGTTCCAATCATTTATAAAATCTTTGGAAAAATAAGGAAAGATGGAACTCTGCCTAATTCTTTCTATAAAACCAATATGGTACTGTTACCTAAACCAGGAAGAGATAAAACAGTGAAAGAAAATTATAGACCTATTTCCCTGATGAATATAGATGCAAAAATCCTAAATAAAATCTTAGCAAAATGATTACAATAAGTCATCACTAGGATAATACATTATGATCAAGTAGGATTTATTCCAGGAATACAGGGTTGGTTCAATATTAGGAAAACTGCTAGTATACTCAATTATATCAACAACAAACCTATCAGAAATCAAATGATCATATCAAAAGATGCTGAAAAAAGCTTTTCACAAAATACAGCATCCATTCCTATTAAAAACACTAGAGAGTGTAGGAATAAATGGACTGTTCCTTAGAATAATCTGAAACCATCAACAAGCATTATATTCAATGGGGAGAGGCTAGAGGCATTCCCAATAAGATCAGGGGTGAAACAAGGATGCCCATTATCACCACTACTATTCAGTATCTTATTAGAAATGTTACCTTCAGCAATTAGAGAAGAAAAAGGAATTGAAGGAATAAGAATTGGGAAGGAAAAGGCAAAGCTCCCACTCTTTGCAGATGACATGATGGTCTACTTACAGAATCCCAAGAAATCATCCAAAAAACTACTGGAAATAATTAGCAATTTTAGCAAAGTTGCAGGTTATAAAATAAACCCTCATAAATCCTCAACTTTTCTATATATGTCTAGCAAGAAACAGGAGGAAGAGCTAGAAAGAGAAATCCCATTCAAAGTAACCTCAGAAAATATAAAATATTTGGGAGTCTAATCGCCAAAACAGACTCAGAACCTTTTTTTTGAAAACAATTATAAAACACTTCTCACACAAATTAAATCAGATTTAATCAACTGGGCAAATATCAACTACTCATGGATAGGTAGAGCTAATTTAATAAAAATGATGATTCTACCAAAACTAAACTATCTGTTTAGTACCCTACCAACCAAAATTCCAAAAAATTACTTTAACTAGTTAGAAAAAATTGTAATTAAATAAAAAGTCAAGAATTGCCAGGAGCTCAATGAAAAAAATTGCAAAATAAGCTGGCTTAGTCCAACCTAATTTAAAATTATATTATAAAGCATCAGTCATCAAAACTGTTTGGTATTGGCTAAGAAATAGAGTGGTGGACCAGTGGAATAGACTTGGTGTAAAAGCAGGAGATGATTATAGTAATCTGCTGTTAGATAAACCCAAAGAGTCTGGCCATTGGGATAAAAACTCCCTCTTTGATAAAAATTGCTGGGATAATTGGAAGGTAGTATGGAAGACACTTAGATTATACTAACACCTCACACCATTTACCAAGGTAAGATCCAAATGGTTACAGGACATAGAAATAAAAAACAATACTATAAGCAAATTAGAAGGTCAAGGACTAGTCTACCTGTCAGACCTATGGAAAGGGGAGCAGTTTATGACTAAGGAAGAGTTGGAGAACATCACCAAAAACCAATTAGATGATTTCAATTACATTAAATTAAAAAGCTTTTGCACAGATAAAACTAATGTAACCAAGATCAAAAGAAATATAGTAAATTGGGAAACAACCTTTGCAACTAATGATTCTGACAAAGGACTCATTTCTAAAATATACAGAGAACTAGTCATATTTTTAAAACAAAAAGCCATTCCCCAATTGACAAATGGTCAAAGGATATACAAAGGCAATTTACAGATGAGGAGATCAAAGCAATCCATAGCCATATGAAAAAATGCCCTAAATCATTAATTATTAGAGAAATGCAAATTAATTCTTCTCTGTGGTACCACCTCACAATTCTCAGATTGGTCAATATGACCAGCAAGGATAAAGATCATTGTTGTAAGGGATGTGGGAAATCTGGGACACTATTACACTGTTGATGGAGCTGTAAACTCATCCAACACTTCTGGAGAGCTCTTTGGAACTATGCCCAAAGGGCAACAAAAATGTGCATACCCTTTGACACAGCAATACCACTACTGGGTCTATACCTTGAAGAGATGATGAAAAAAGGGTAAAAACATCACTTGTACAAAGATATTTATAGCAGCCCTGTTTGTCGTGGCAAAGAATTGGAAATCAAGTAAATGTCCTTCAATTGGGGAATGGCTTAGCAAACTGTGGTATATGTATGTCATGGAGCACTATTGTTCTATTAGAAATCAGGACGGACAGGATTTCAGGGAAGCCTGGAGGGATTTGCATGAATTGATGCTGAGTGATTTGAGCAGAACCAGAAAAACAATGTACACCCTAACAGCAACATGGGTGTGATGTTCAACCTTGAATGGCTTGCTCATTCCATCAGTGCAACAATCAGGAACAATTTTGGTCTGTCTGCAAAGGAGAGTGCCATCTGTATCCAGATAAGGAACTGTGGAACTTGAACAAAGTACAAGGACTATTCCATTTAATTTAGAAAAAAAAACAGATATCTTATTGTCTGATCTTGTTACCTCTTAGACTTCTCTTCTCTTCTTTAAGGATATGATTTCTGTCTCATCACACCCAATTTTGATCAAGTTACAACATGGAAACAAGGTAAAGACTGACAGAGTATTTCCGTGGGGGGAAGCAAGATTGGGGAGAAAATTGTAAAACTCATATAATATCTTTAATAAAAATAAACTAAATCAAAATAATAATAAATAATAAATAAATAAATAATAAAATAAATTTTTAAAAAGAAATTTAGAAATGAAATTGGCAGAAAGATGAAAAGATAACTGGAAATTACAGAAAGGGAACAAAGTGAAACCTTTGTTGTTAGAATTGGAAACATGAATAGTTTTTTGGGGGGAGAAGGAGATATGAAAATTCATAAAAGAACAATCATTGGTTCAGTAAAAAGCCTCTTGAAGGAGGAAGGAGAGTATGTGATTAAGTGTATAGGTAGAAAGATTAGTTTTAGGAGAAATGATAATTCAGGGAAGGAAACAAAAATATGTATACAATTGCCCGTTAGACTCTACGCACTGCGCTAAGCACTTTACAAATATTATATAATTTGATATTCAGAACAATGTTGTGAAGTAATTTTATTATCCCCATTGTCAAGTTGAAGAAACTGAGGGAAATAGAAGATAAATTATTTTTCCAGGATTACGTAGCCCTTAAGCTTTATTCTAGCACAAGTTCTGTTCCATCAGCTGTTATGGGAGGGAGGAAAGAGAGAGAGACAGAACAGAGACAGAGAGGCAGAGAGGAGAGACACACACACACACACACACACACAGAAATAGACAGACAGAGAGACAGACAGAGACAAAGAAATAGAGAGACAGAGATGAGACAAACAGAGACAGCCAGGGATGATATTGAATTTTGGGAGAAATAGAGGTACTTTTTGGCATATGATCTTAAATATCTCAGAATGTTAGTGTGTGTGATTAGATGGGAATATAATGGGTGGCAAAATTGAGGGAAATAAGATGAAAACTTCAATAAGGATAGAATAGAAATTTTAAAAGTAGTCTTTAAGTGTTTGAATAGTTATCATGGGGAATATCAATTAAACTTATTCATTGAGTTCCCCTGTCCACCACAGGATTCACTCAGCTCAGGAGAGAAAAGAAACACATGTACACTCCGGTAGGGATGCTTGCATGACAACTAGCAGAGCAGTTTATTGATAATATTAAACAGTTATTTACAGCAAGAAACCACAAAATTAACATTCAGGATAAAAACAATGATGTAACTCTAACTTGGGCAGAATGTATCCTGGCAAGATATAATTCAGGTCAAGAAGTTTGCGAATACCGCTATCAACAACTCGAGAGGCCACAAATGATGCAGTTTTGTTATCAAATCAGAATTCCATGGAAACCTTCAACTTGAGGGCCACCAGAGCTTAGGATTTTTAGTCATAACTGATTTTTTAACCAAAATTATCTCCAGTAGCCACAAACACTTATTCTGTTTGTCCTCATAGGGAAGAACTAGGAGCAATAGTTAGAAGTTTCAGAGAAAGATAATTTGACCGGGTATAAGAGGAAAGACAAGGAAAAAATTAGATGTTTCCAAAGGTAGAATGGTCCATCTTTGAAATTAATGGGCTTTACCTCACTGCAAGCAAAGAAGGGATGATAATTTGTCAGGTATTAAATGGAGAAATCCTCATTCAGCAAAAGTTTGTACTAGAAGAATTCTAAGAGACCTTCTCCCTGAGATTCTATGATATTGGGATGATATTTTTAGCAGTTGGCAAATGATCAACTAAGGCTGACTGTTATGAATTTGTGATGGGTGTATTGGACTATACAAGCTCCCTGTGAGCTGTAAGGGCTGTATAGAGGAATGGCAATAAAAGAAAAGTGAGGTACACACTCTAAGCAAAAATCAATATATTGAAAGAAATGAATTTTGGTGAGACTAGCCCCCTAACTAAATCCATCAACCTTGGAGTGGGGACGGGGACTGAATTTATTGACATACAGGAAAGGAGGAGGAACCTGGTTAATTTTGGTACCTTACAATTGACTATTAGAAAAGAAATGGGTTGGCATTTAGGTGTGGCTAATCATATCCCTATCTGGCAATTAAGAACTGTTAATTATTTTGTAGAACCCATTTGCCCCTTGTAATCTTGACCAAGAGATGAGGACCAACAGGTCAGTTGTCCCCTTTAGGGAAATCAAACCTCTTTTAATTCCACAAGGACAGGCAATGACATATGACTTGCCTTTGGGAGGAATAGCACCATATTAACATGGTTAGAACTTGCAAGCAATAAGCAGATGCCCCCAGGGACTAACAACTTTACTGATAAAATCATTCTCTTTCTCTCAAATCTTTAAACTTAATTCAAAGACAAAACTATGTTTCTGAGCAAGGTGAATTCAGGCATATGCTAACTCGATTACAAAAATCAATACTGCATAAAATTAATTATAATATTAAAATCAATACTTTAGAAATCAGAAATGATACTAATTTTTGTTACTTTTTTACCAAGGCTTTTTTCTCACAACTTTTTCATCTTACATATTCTAACATAGCATAATAGTTGGCAGTAAAGTATTTGTTCACTTATTGAATATATGAATTCTGTGCCAAAATTTTGTCTCTTGTAATTTCTTAATTTGATATACCAGAATAACACAGAACAAGTAAAATACTGATTATCACCACCATCAAATATTCAATGAAACTGACATTCTTCATCTAACAATTCCCTTCTTTTGTGAAAATATGGTATTAAGACAATTAATACTTTTTTAGGAAGCAAATGAACAGTTTATCTATTTTATTGCTTTTTCTCATAAAACAAGCTCCTGCTTTTTATTTATTAATTTAATGAATTTCTTCCTTTCCATTTTATCAATCTCTCTTTTTTTTTGCAAGGCAAACAGGATTAAGTGGCTTGCCCAAGGCCACACAGCTAGGTAATTATTAAGTGTCTGAGACCGGATTTGAACCCAGGTACTCCTGACTCCAGGGCCAGTGCTTTATCTATGGCACCACCTAGCCACCCCTGTAATCTCTCTTTTAATTATCTTGATTTTCATTTTTATGTTTAATTGAGAATTTTTAAGTTTTTCTCTTTTCTAGTCTTTTTTCCTTTCATGCACAATTGATTGATCTGCTTTCTCTTCTTTTTATTGATGTATGCTTTTAGAGATATAAATATTTCCCTAAGTACTCATTTAACTGTTATGTTGGGGTTTTTTGGCTATGCTGTTTTATTTTTGTCATTCTCTTTAATGAAATTATTGATTTTTTTTAACCACTCAGGAGCTTCATATATACTCCCACTGTATGTTATTGGATGTAAGTTTTAATGTATTATGGTCTGAAAAAAAGTTTATTTAATATTGTTTTCCTTTCCTGTATTTGTTTGTGAAGTTTATATGCCTTAATACTTGATCAATTTCTATGAAAGTGACACATACAGCTGAAATAGAGGTGTACTCATTTTTATGTTCATTCAGTTTTGTTCTATCCTTCCTCACTTTCCTAAATTTTATTCATCTCTTTAACTTCTTTCTTGTTTATTTTTTAGCTTGATTCCCTTGAGAGACGAAAGTTAAGTTTTCCCAGTAGTATAGCTTTACTGTCAATTTCTTCCTGTAACTCATTTAAAATATTCTTTAAGAATTTATATGAAGTTCCCCTGATATGGGTGGATGAGAACAATTTGTTCCAATGGCCAGAAAAGCAGCTTAAGTAGGCACTATGGAGTGCATTGAGTTTAGTTAGACCAAGCTCATCCACTGCATCTTGAGCAATCTCCAATTATTTTGACTGTCACTGAACTGTTATGACTCTGGAAGAGAGAATGAGTTTGACAATTTTATGCAATTCTGCCCAACTTAATTCCAATTAAAATATAGAATCAAAGAAATCACTCATATCATTTGATAATTTGTCCCTATCTCAAAGAAGGTAAGTGACAAATTAGTATGTATAGATACACTGTGAGTTATATTCACCACCTTACAAACAGGCCGCTCAGGAGAGACGGTCATTTCATGGAAGAAGCAGTGTTTGGCAGCCCCTCCATATCTGAGCAGCCTTTTAACAATGCACTGTTTACTTTGTTGTTTGAGGAAGGGGCTGTATGCTCACTTCCATACATTGTTAGCATGCTTTCTGTGTTGTTGTCAGACACCTTCAACAAGGATGAAAATGACATTAATATTGGCTATCACAGTGAAGTTAAAGTATTTAACTTGAAAAGGCAACAAGCTAAGACTAAAATGGAGAGAAAGTTGTTGCATATTTTTTTTTGTTCACAGTTGATTGTGCACTCAACATAGCCGATGCAGTAAAGCATTTCTGGCCTAAAATTAACATTAAGAAAGCTAAGGTTCTTCATCTACCTGCACCATAGGATCTATATGTGAAACCATCAGTTTCAGTAAATGGAGAAATTTTGAATACTGTGCATTAGTTCACTTATACTTCCAGGCATGTACACAAAAATGATGAGACTGACATGCACATTGTCAGAGGCAGGTCAGTGACTGAGAAGCTCCAAAGGAAAGTGTGAAAGAGAAGAGTTATTAACCTGCCTAGTAAACTGAAGTTCTCTAGTGCCATTGTGATGACCTCATTGCTATATGCTTGTGAAACCTGGACAATATTCCAGTGCCATGCATTAAAACTGAATCTCTTCCATTTGAATTTTCTTATGGAGATGCAGAATATAAGGTACTAGATTTTGAGATAATTTCTCAAATTAAACTGCCAAGCATTCAAATTCTACTGAAGAGAGCTACTTTCCAGCTAATTGAAGTATTTTCTATTTGGTCTAGGATTTCTGGAATTTCCTTATAGCCTTACTGGAAGTTTCTATTTGGGGATCTATTCTAGGAAGTGATGCATGAATTCTTTCATGTTCTATTTTGCCTTTATTCTTAAATATTGGGGAAGTTTTTCCTTTTAAAATTCCTTAAATATGATAGCTAGGTTCTTTCTTAGAACATGTCTTTCATATTGACTATAATTCTTAAATTATTCCTCCCAAATCTATTTTTCTGCTCAGTTAATTTTTTAGATGATATTTCATATTTTCTTCTTTTTTAATATTTAACTCATTTTTTTCCTCATTCTCTCATGGAATCATACATTTTCACTTGTCTGATTCTAAATTTTAAAGCAATATTTTCAACAATCATATTATGTACCTTGTATTGTGATTTTAATGAGGTTCAGATTCGTTCCTGTAAAATGAAGCTCTCACGCATTTGAAAATGAAAGTATTTTAATAATGCAAAGAATAGATTGCTTACAATAATATTCTATACAGCAAATAATATATATATATATATGTATATATATGAGAAAGGATTATTAATACTATAACAAAAGTCGAAGAGAAAGATAAAGAAAACATCATCAATTAGGGGGAGCACCAACTCTTAATCGGTTTGGCTGGATAATTTCGGTTCAACAGCCACGAGTCCCAAATGGGAGAGTCAAAGGCAGAATGTCTTCTCCATGGGTGGGATTCCCTTTCTTCTGCTTCTTCTCCTTCTCCTTCTTCATCTTCATCTTCATAATGAATGATTGGAGTCTCAGGATATTTATTAGGGGAGAACAAAGGTTTGTTGCCAAATTCAATTGGAAAGGATCCCAGAATTCTTATCAGGAATGTAGGAAGTCAGTAAGTGTTATGACGTTAGGAAGATGTCATATGGGGCCGCAAGACACAACATAATTAAGGTCAGTACTGCGAGAATAGCCAGTTCTTTTCAGTACTTTTTATGTTCCAAGGAATGGCTAATTCCTGGGACTCTAAGAATGTGGTCAATTCACATAGGACATGTTCCAGGGGGGAAGGACACATTCTCATACAAGCTCAAGTGAACTTATTCATATAAGAATCTTAATTTCTATACATACCTATTAAAAATTTTGGCCAAATCTGGGTTTTTTTTACTTTCTTTTAATTTTAGGCAATGGGGTTCACTGACTTGCCCAACATCACACAACTAGGCAATAATTAAGTGTCTGAGGCTTGTTTTGAATTCATGTCCTCCTAATTCCAGGGTCAGAGCTCTATCCCCTGCCAAATCTGTTTTTAAGTATTATATTCTTTTTTTTTTTTTTTTAGATTTTTCAAGGCAATGGGGTTAAGTGGCTTGCCCAAGGCCATACAGATAGTAATTATTAAGTGTCTGAGGTTGTATTTGAACCCAGGTGCTCCTGACTCCAAGGCCAGTGCTCTATCCACTGCGTCACCTAGTCACCTAACACCCCTCAGTGTTACAATCTTGAGAATTTTTATACACCAGACTGTTAATCACATTTTTATAATCTCACTCTTTTTTTTTAGGTTTTTGCAAGGCAAATGGGGTTAAGTGGCTTTCCCAAGGCCCCACAGCTAGGTAATTATTAATTGTCTGAGAGCGGATTTGAACACAGATACTCCTGACTCCAAGGCCGGTGCTTTATCCACTACGCCACCTAGCTGCACTATAATTCTCTTTCAATATTTGTATTTTTTTCCATAAGTTTCCTGCACCAATTTTATCCCTTCTACCAATTCTTGTTGAGCTTGCATCTAATTCACATTCTGTTTTCTTTCAGATTTGGCTTACAGTTGTTTGTATATTATTATGTTCTTCTGAGTTTATTAATTTAATCTTCCCTGTCACCATATTAACTTTTTATGTTATGTTCAGGTTTTATTTTAATTTTATTATTGATTACTCAGTATTATCTGACCCTATTTCTTGTCTTTGAACTTTATTTTTAAAGTTGGGTTCTTTTCCCAGGGTTGTAGTGGGAGAAAGAGGGGGTACCAAGCTTCAAGATTTTTGCACTGCTATTTTTAGAACTGGGAGTTTGGAAGGTTTTTGTTTGGTTTCTTTTTTTTTTTTTTATTTTGCTTTCTTTTCTTTTGCTCTGCTTTAAACATGATTTGATCTAAGGAGTGTTTTGTTCAAATGGACTCTGTTCCTTACCCAGGAAATATCCCTGATCACATAGGACTGCATGTGAAATTCTACTTGGGCTTTATCCTCCCTTGTGACCATATTTGCTTTTCTTTCTCAGGACCTTTGATCCTCTGGGAACCTATTCACTTCTCAACAAAAGCCTTCCTCTCTAGGATAGTACTGAGGCCTGGAAATGGGTAAAAATAACCAAGATGCCCAATGAAGCTCAGTTCTGAGCCCAGTACTAGCAAAAGGCTTCTATATAATCTCATTCTAAGCAGTTGTCATATTCCCTTGACATTTCTGGCTTGACACACCCTAAAGCCACTGCTGCTGCTGCTGCTGTTATTGTCCCACAATTGGTGTTGCTGCCACATAAGCAATAAGCTAGCTACCATCCCATTGCCATAGACGTCTCCTTCTGATTTACTAAGCTGTCTTGTATTGGAAAATATGCCTCATCCTGACCTTTTGATGGCTCTTTTGCTCCAGAGTTAGTTTTTAAAGTGATATTTTAAGTTGTTTGAATGGAAAGATTGGGAGAGAACAGATATGGCGTTTCTTATTCTCACATTCTTGGTTTCACTCCTAGAATAAAGAAAAAAAAACAAAATATAGCCTTGAAGAATTTATTCCTATCTCATGAAATCCTCAAGATTATATGATTCCTTGATAGAAACAACCACATAGGATTAACACAGGTAGAAATGAATTCATCACATGGAGGATATCCATGGGGATTCCAAATAGAATAAAGATTTAATATAGATGTTGAGGTCCTGAGGTCCTTTAGATTATTTTATTTATGGATGGCATTATATTGATTGTCCTGAACATTGAAGAACTCTAAAGACTCTTAAATGAGATCCCTGGTAATGCAGAAAAGGTTGATTTTATGCTGTAAATTTCATTCATGCAAACCCAAAATGATTGAAGATGCATGTTGCCCAATTTATGATAAGAAGGTCAAAGGAATATGCAAAAGAAAGAAGAAAGAGAGAGAGAGAGAGAGAGAGAGAGAGAGAGAGAGAGAGAGAGAAGACAGACAGACACAGACAGAAAGACAGATGATTATCATTTTTATGTTATGTTCTACAAAGTAACTGAACACTGGAATAGTGAATACAGAACAGTGTTCCTAAGGAAAATAAAACTTTCTGAAGATGCACAGGGTCTCAGGGAGGTAACTATCTTCTAGCTGAAGGATCAGCCTATTGAGAAGACTCTGGTAAAAATCTTACAAGCAATGTGTGTTCTCAAAGAATGTGTTCAAGGAAGACTGGTACCTCATGTCTGAGAGTTGTTGATACCTTTTCAAGGCTGCTTTCCATCTCTGATGTCCACCTAACTCCAAAACTAACCTGTAACTGCAAGAACCTGTAGCATACACAGAAGTCACACCCAGTACAATGCTTTGTTTGGCAGATGGGCTAAACCAGGTTGAGGGTAACCCAGGGGATCTAAAACCCATCAGTGAGTTAAGGGGTGTCTACCTCAAGCATGTGAAGTTTTCCACTGGAATGAGTGTATGAGAAAAATTCATTCCAACAGCCATGAAAGCATTTAAAGCAGGAGGTGTGAAACCCTTAGAGTTTGGTTAGACAGCAAAGACTCCATAGTCATTCACTGCATTTAAAGTCAATACCAGTTTTCTTGGATGTGCCTTAATTGAGGAGTGGCTAAACAAGTCCCGGTACATGAATACTATGGAATATTATTGTTCTATAAGTAACCATAAATGGTTGGACTCTAAAGAAGCATGGAAAGAGTTACGAGATCTGATGCTGAACAAAGGGAGCAGGACCAAGAGAACAATGTAAACATTAACAACAACATTGTGAGATGATAAAACTTAAAAGAAGCAGCTTTTTTCAGCATTTCAGAGAACTAGGACTACTGTATTAGACTAACTATGGATAAATGCTAAACCGCAAGTAGAGGAAGAAAAACAAAACAACAACAGCAACAAAACCCTTAAGAATCTGATAAACACTTTATAAAACTTATCTCTTATGTATCTCTTTCCCTCATACCAAAAATGACTAATCTGTAAACATGTTTATCAAGTATATGTAGGTACAATATTAACTTGACTGTTCGCTGTTGAGGAGATGGAGGTAGTAAGGGAGATTGGAAGGAAATTTTGAAACTTAAAAACAAACATAGGCATTTGGATGATTGTTGAAAATATTTTCATAACAGTTATGAATACAAAAAACATGTATTTTTAAAAATGAAATCTCAATAAAAAAACACCAGTTGTCTTGGCTCTGTCTTGCCACTGGATCACAATGACTTTGGAAGAGAGGGTGAGGCCGATAACACCATGCAACTCCCTCAATATGTATAAATTGAATAGCTAATATAGATAAACATAAAGTGTACTTAGGATTGAATATGTGGAAAAATAGTCTGGATCATACATAATATTATACAAAAAATCAAACATTCTTTAAGAGACTTAATGAGTTAGAGGGAAAGCATTTCATAGGACATAAAGGGGAATATTGGAATGATATTACAGACATAAATGTTAGGGGACTTGCAAAAGAGTGACTATTGGGGATTGTATGAGATATTGAGGAGTCATAACAGGCCTATTTTTCAAGTCTGGGAAACCAGGAAAATGGTGTTATCTTCCTATAGAGAAACTAGGAGGAAAGTTGTTTAATGAGAAAGGCAGAGTTTGATTTTGAACAGATTAAAAGTAATGTGTCAACTGCGGCCATTTCAAGATATCCAAAAGGCAGGTGAATATGTGAGAATGAATGTCAAGTGAGAGGTTAGGACTAGACAATTAATTTGAGAATTATGAGCATAGATATGGCCATTGAGTCCATGAGAGTATTTGAGGCAAGTAATAAACTTTTTGAAGAAGAAAGGGGAATAATTTAAAGGATTATAGATGACAAATGGTGGAAGATAAGAATTGAATGAACTTCAAAGAAGGAGAAGTTACTAAGTGGATTAAGGGGAGAATCTGGAAATGACAATAGGGAGCAAAGAACATTCCAAATCACTCACCTTGACCAGTGAGCTGATAAGAAAGTGAAAAAGTACATCTAGTAATGGAAAGAGTGGTCTTAGTGACTGACTTCAGACAGTTTGGTAATAACTAGAAGCTGGAAGGGGTTGGAGAGGAAAAATTTTAGGATGATGAGAAATTTTTTGCCAATGGAATAGGCATTCTAGAGGGTACAATGGAAGGGATGGTGGGCATTGCATGAGGAGAAGGGAACAAGGAATCAGATGGTATGGTATGGAGATTGGAAAAAGGAAGAATGATGACCTACAAGGGTTCAGAATCACTGGAATAAGGTTATGGCAAGTTATGAGAATATTAATCATTAATTGAAAATTGATTTTCCTCTTTCTGGGTGAGATTGGATATGGAAATGAGATAAAAATG
Source organism: Macrotis lagotis (assembly GCF_037893015.1). NCBI lineage: Eukaryota > Metazoa > Chordata > Mammalia > Peramelemorphia > Peramelidae > Macrotis > Macrotis lagotis. The sequence continues at coordinate 364,865,865 of NC_133666.1, read as the reverse complement.
TCAAATAAGATGAAAGGCAGATGGTCATATGTGAAAACTTATTTCACTATATCTCCTCCCTACAGATTAGGGAGGTGCAAATTATGAAGGAAGTTGTACATCAGGAGATGGAGTTTCAATTTCCCACCAACTTTCCTCTTCCTTTTCCCTACAGGAACAGGCATAGCAATATATAGAAGACCTTAATTGAAAGAGAAGGTTGTTTCTCTTTTTAATGGATGGAGTCCATATCCTGGTTGGCAGCAGGATGCCTTTTGTAGGCATAGATGGAAGTTTGCCAGCCTTCCTGTAATCTGCCAGTCTCTAGCACTTTCCCTCAGAGACTCCATACAGACAAAGTTGAAAGGCACCCAGGAACATAATTCCAGAAATTTGGGAAGGTCTTCTATGGAGATTCTATTAAAGAATATGCACACATGTAATCTAAGGTGAGAAAACATTTTCTTTCCTTGGCCTCTCTTTCATAGGGTTTATTATGGAAAAATATCCATCTCTTTCACTAGTCACAATTATATTTTGGAAGATGGATATCAGACATTCATTCCTTATGTATTCATTGATTTTATTATTATTATATTTTTCTTTTTTATACATTATACATCACATTTTAAGTTCATATTATACTTATGAACTTAAAATATGATGTATAATGTATAAAAAGAAAATCATATTTAAAATAATTTGTATTTTTTGTGTATTTAAGGTAGTTTTCAATTATATCTGACTGGGTGATAACACAAGAAACACATAATCAAGGTCATGAATTAAAAGGGCCCAACTTTCTTAGTCTCATTATAACAAAACAAATAAGATAATACTATTTGGGATAGAGACTGGGTCTTTAATTTCATTAATATAAAGTCCAAGTGAGGAAATTCCATTAGCCAAACACTAGCACAATTAAAATAAATAATGTAAAATTCTTTTTTTTATTGATGTGTCACTTTTCCATGTGCTTTCCATGTTACTTTCATTCATGTGCTGATGCATATTTCTAAGTTACAAAATTTCCTTACACCCTCCCTTCCCATCCACCCCTCATTCCCTCAGCAGCAAACAGTCAGGTTCATATTGTATTTACACATTTGTTTTAAGCAAGTTTACAGGTTAGCCATTTTTTGGTATGAGGAATTAGGATTAAGGGAAAGAAAAACATGAGATATTTTTTTTTTAAATGTGAACATAGTATTCCTCAGATTCTGAAGGATTTTCTTTTGTTTTCTTTTGTTTTTCTTCCTCTGGATGGAGACAGCAATGTCAAAACCAGTCTAATAGGATCATCTCACAGCATTGTTTCGAATATATAATTTATTCTCTTGGTTCTGCTCCCTTTGCTCAGCATCAGATCCTGTACCTCATTCCATGCTTCTCTAGAGTTTAATCACTTATGGTTTCTTTTAGAATAATATTATTTGGGGTGGTTAGATGGCTCAGTGGATAGAGCACTGGCCCTGGAGTCAGGAGTACCTGAGTTCAAATCCAGCCTCAGACATTTCATAATTCCCTAGCTGTGTGGCCTTGGGCAAGCCACTTAACCCTGTTGCCTTGCCAGAAAAAAAAGAAAGTAAAAACAGAAAAAAAAAAAAGAATAATATTATTCCACAGAATTCATATACTTGTTTAGTCATTTTCCAACTGATGGACATCCCCTCAATTTTCAATTCTTTGACATTACAGAAAAGAGCTGCTATGAATATTTTGGAACATATGTGCTTTTTCCCATTTTTTTTATGATTTCTTCTCAATATAAGCCTAGAATTGGAATTTCTGGGTCAAAGGGTATAAACAGTTTTATTACTCTTTGGACATAGTCCAATTTTGCTCTCCAGAATGATGAAATCACTTCACAACTCCACCAGCAATGCATCAATGTCACAATCTTCCCACAGCCTCTCCAACATTGATCATTTTCCCTTTTTGTCACCTTAAGCAAACTGATAGGTAGGAGGTAATACTTCATAGTTGCTTTAAATTGCATTTCTCTAATCAATAATGATTTAGATCATTTTTTTCAAATTATTGTCTATAGTTTTAATTTATTCATTTGAAAATTATCTATTCATATCTTTGACCATTTTTCAATTGGGAAATAATGTAAAATTCTTATATATTAGCCTCGGAGCATTCTTTGCTTTGCAGCACTGAGGTTAAGAGAATTTCCCAAAGTCACCCAGTCACTCTCTCAGAAGTGAGACTGGGAAGACCAGCTCTGAGGACAACTCTGTATCCACTCTACCACATTTATCAAAATTAAAGTATTTTCAATAATTAGAAACAAAGTATTTAATGAAATTTGTTCAAAGCAAAGTGTGCTTCTAAAGAAGTAAAGGGACTCTTGGAAAACCTTTGTTTCAAATACTTTTATAATTTTTAGAATATCCTTAAAATGAGTGATTTTGAGAATACTAGAAAAGATTTTGAAATAGGAGGAAATAAGGAGGGGGCAGAGCCAAGATGGAGGCTGAGAACAGTCTTTCCTAGGATGTCTCTCAAAAATATTCCAAAAACCAGGGGCAGCAAGGTGCAGGGAGAGAGGGAGGTGGCAGCACTGCCAGGATTATTGTGCAGTGTTGGAGTGAAGGAGCTCCAGTTTTCTAGGAATAGCCCGCTGTACACCTAGATGCCAGGGTTAGAGGGAGTACTGGCTCCTGGAAGCAGAAGCAGTTTCCTGACCTGGACACTCAGGGAACACCAAGCACAACTTGGAAGATCAGTGGGGAAACCTCTGCCAAAGTAAGTGGGAGCCAGTTTGGCCCTCAGCACAGGCCAGATCCCAGGAAATGGAAGCAAGTGCATAGAGTCACTTGACAGCTGCTCCCTGAGTGCTCAGCAAATGGAAAGTAAGGGAAAGGGGTGAAACTGTCAAGGTCTCCCCTCTAGCCCTGTGGCAGGACTCTGGGATTCAGTCCATATTCAGACGCTGGTCATAGTCTTGGAGCCCTCTCTGGCCATCCATAGGAACAAGAGCAGTCAGAGCCTTTTAGAAGACCTTGAATGAACTGAGGTCCTTGTGGAAGTGTCCCAATAATACTCAAAATTTCAGGAAGCACCCCAAAACAGGCACAGTATTGGGAAAAGAGTAAACAAAAAAAAGAATACTGACCATAGACAATTACTTTGGTCCTATGGAGGACCAAAACACACAATCAGAAGACAAGCAAGTTCCAGTTTCTGCATTTAAATTCTCCAAGAAATGTAGAAGTTGGGCTAAGCATATTTCAGAGCTCAAACAAGATTTTGAAAATCAAGTAAGGGAAGTAGAGGAAAAATTGGGAAGTAAAATGAGGGAGATGAAGGAAAAACATGAAAACCAAGTCAACAGCTTAGTCAAGGAGATCGAAAAAAATGTTGGAGAAAATAACATTTTAAAAACTAGTTTAGGTCAAATGGAAAACATAATTCAAAAAGTTAATGAGAAGAAAAATACCTCAAAAAGCATAATTGGCCAGATGGAAAAGAAGAAACAAAAGGTGTCTGAAGAAAATAAATCCTTCAAAAGCAAAATGGAGCTAAAATAAGCTAATGACTTAGCAACAAATCAAGACACAATAAAATAATATTAAAGAACAAAAAAGTAGAAGAAAATGTAAACTATCTCATTGAAAAAAAAAAAAAAAAACAATGGAACTGGAAAACAGTTCCAGAAGAGACAACTTAAAAATTATTGGGTTACTTGAAAGTCATGATCAAGAAAAGAGCCTTGACCTCATTTTTAAATTATTTCTACAGGAAAATTGTCCTAATATCCTAGGCAGAGGGCAAATCTCTTACTGAAAGAGATCTTCTCCCCACAAAAAAACCCCCCCAAAAAAAACAAATATTACAGCCAAGTTCCAAAGCTCCTAAATCAAAGAAAAAATACTACAAGCAGCTAGGAGGACACAATTCAAATATTCTGGAGCTGAAGTCAGAATCACACAGGACTTAGCAGCATTCACATTACAGACTCATAGGGTTTGGAATATAAAATTCTGGAATGCAAAAGAGCTTGGAATGCAAACGGAAATCAACTACCCAGCAAAACTGAATGTCCTCTTCCAGAGGAAAAGATGGACTTTCAATGAAACAAGAGAATTTCAAATGTTCCTCTTGAAATGACCAGAGTTAAACAGAAAGTTTGATATTCAAGTACAGGACTCAGGTGAAGCATAGAGAGGGTAGATGAGAAGGGTTAATTATGAGGGATTTAATGATGAATTGCGTGCATTCCTGCATAGAAAGATGGTACAGATGATAGTCATATGAACCTTCTCATTTATTAGAGTAGTTAGAATGAGCTTTTATAGTTGAGACAAAGGAGAGAGCTGAATTTGAAGGTATAATATAATTTAAAAATGGAGTCAGTGCGTGAAAAGGAAATGTTCTGGGAGAAAGGGAAGGAGAAGTAGAGTAGACTAAGATATTTCATGTGAAAGAGTCAAGAAATACCTATTGCAATGGTGTGGAGGGGGGGAATGTGAGAGGGATACTGAGCCATTTCTCATTGGAAATGGCTCTGAAAGAAACAACATATATATTTAATAGAGTATAGAAATTTAGAAGTAAAAGGAGAGAAAGGGGATGGGAGAAAGTGGACAGGGGAAGGGGGGGATGCAGGTAATAGAGGAGAGAGTAGATCTTGGGAGAGGATAGTCATATATAATACACTTTCTTTTTTTACTTTTTGCAACGTGGTGGAATTGGATGGCCTGTCCGGTACCATGGGGATGTGTGGGTGCTGATTCTCTGGGATGGCTTGTAGGCATGGGACCTTTTGGCCCCAGGGTCAGTCCTCTGTCCCACTCAGCTGTCCCACAGAAGAGATTTGATGATATTCAGAGTGAAAGGAGAGAGAAAATATAATAATTGGTAGTGGGTGGAAATGGATGGAAGCAATCCATCAATTGTGGAAGTAATTTATTGGAACACAGACTGAATTTTGTTTTCTCTTTCACTTTACTTTTCATGAGTTTTTTTGGGGGGAGGGGGTTTCCCATTTACTCTTACAACAAGACTATGTTACTAATGTATAAATAAATTTTAAAATGTAAATTAAAAAATAAACAAAAAATGAACTGGAATAATAAACAAAATTCAAATTTAAACTAAAAAAATGCAGAATTGTTTAAATAGAAATGTTGTGGAACCACAGACAGGATAAAAAAAAAAGGAGGAAATAAGAGAGTTCAATTTTCTCCCTCCATTACTCCAACAAAGATAAGAAAAGAGAACCACACTAATCATCAGAGGACCTGTGGAGAAGTCATAATGAATCACATTTCCAGCCCCAGTCATCATGGGGAAATAGGCAGATGTCTGTGGGTTCCAGAATAAGCATCCTGCCACAAAGGTCAACTCAGATCTATCCTGCTTAAAGAAACAATCTGTTTGTCAGTCATGAATCTAGTTCAAATTCCCCTCAAAAGAGGTGGCAGCTATATGTCCTTGATCTTTAATGTGGTTCATGAACTTGGTATAAACTCTAGTGCAGTTTCTCCCATTTGTCCTGTTCAGCATGTATTTTTAAAGGAAATGTTTAATTTTGTAAGAAAATTTTTTTTCATCTATAGAAATGTCTGTGATTAGAGGTACCTTCTTTACAAGGAGAGTCACCTAGTTTATTTTTGTACTTCCAGACCACTCTCTCTTGTCAATATGAGTAGATGACTATCTTATGACCATCTTATGACAACTTACTCAGTGAAGGTACACTATGCTTTTCCCAATGTGAGACTCCTCTGCTTACATGCCATTTTCAGCTGATGGGTCAGTTTTTGACCCTTGAAATAAAGTTTATCAATCAATTGGATTATGTATTTTGTATAGATCCTCTTGTGTAGATATCAACTTCATTATTAAGCATTAAAAAACATATAGCTGTGAAAGAAGATGACATCTCAGATCATGAGGAAGATCTGAGTTCTACTTCAGGATAAATCATAGAAACTTAAATAAAATATCATTGACTCAGAACTCTGACTCTGAGCTCTCGTGCAAATTGGGCAAAAATCCTTCCCATACATCAAAGAAGATCATATATATATATATATATATATATATATATATATATATATATATATATATATGTCAAACTTTATGATATGGTGCTATAGTAGTTTGGAAACGTTTTTACATTATATATATACATATATATGTTTGTAATTTTTTCCCTTTATTGATGTTTTGCCACATTTGTATCCTTGAAGGAATTTACTATCATCCTTTCTCGTACTTTCAAACCAGTTGCGGACTAGTGGTTCAATAAATTTTTGATAGGATTAATTTGTAAGATAATGTTTTTTCCCCCTTGGTGTATTAATTTATGCATTATTTGATTTCTTTTTCTTAGAACAATTATTCAATTTTTAAAAATCTTTTGTTTGTCAGAGCATATAACCATCATCACTATCAACATGTAACTATCAGTCCATTCCATTTGTTAGTTTTCTGGTCTTATTTTTGGACAAAATAACTGCAAATAATTATTTTTTTCCATTTGTTATCTTGAATTTACAATATTGGAAATTTGTTTTGCTTCTAAAAAATTAAATTAATTTATTGTTTATCTCATTTCTTAGATTTAATTAACTTATATTTTGAAACATTAAATCTATCATACATCTTTTAAAGAATTATTATTTGGCTATACAATTGGGGTTTCTTTGTTGTCTAGGATTTCTGTTTTTATTTCTAGTTGCATGCCTAATTTATTGACTTCCCTTTGTCTATTTTACTGATAAAAAATACATTTTTACTGATAAAAAAATACATACATTTTCCTTCAAAGGACATCGTTAAAATATTGGTATGTTGTCTCATTTTTATCATCATATTTCTTGAAATTATTATTTCTCTTTTTTTCTTTGATCAATGTTTTTTAAAACAATTTAATATAGGGGCAGCTAGGTGGCACAGTGTATAGAGCACTTGCCCTGGAGTCAGGAGCACCTGAGTTCAAATCTTGTCTCAGACACTTAATAATTACCTAGCTGTGTGGTATTGGGAAAGCCACTTTAACCCCGTTGTCTTGCAAAAACTAAAATAAACAAAAACAAAAAATAATCAATTTAATATAATTATTTTTATTTTAGGGACCAATAAAGAATATGTTTAATATTTCTTATTTCATAAATTTTACAAGGTGTTTATGTGATCAATAATTGAAAAACTAGGTACTAATTTTTCCATTCCAGTTCTATAATTGTCAAATATTCATAATAACTAAATTTTCTACAATGTTAGTCAAGAAACCTCAATATTTTTCTTTTTTGCTGCACTTGCTAAATTTGTGTTTAATTTTCCAAAGCATACACTGAAGTGTATTTTGTTATCTCTTTTATCTAATGTTTTGTTATCTATTGTTCCCTGCAATTTATTAATCATTTATTTAAGGTTTTTTTTATTATGTCATTCTATGGTTATATATTAAGTGCTAATATTAATCCATTCTCTATAGTATCATCAATCACAAGTAGTCTTTTTTCCCTTTTTTGGTGCCTAAAATCATAATGGTTATTTATGCTGCTTTGTTGCTCATGTTCTTGATGTTAATCTTGACTTGTCTTCAACAAAATAGATTTTGCTCTCTTCCATTATTTTAACTCTGGGATTTTTGTGATTTCTATGAATTATCATGATTCAGATTTTTTCCTTATAAAAAATTATAATTTGGATTCTGCTTTTTTAAAGACAATTTTTCAATACTTCCATTTTATAATTGAATTCACACCATTTAAAGTGAGTGTTATCTTCATTGCTTGTTATGTTTTTTCCCTTATATTACTCATAAATATTAATCCCATTTATCCCACTCTTTTAATTTTACAAGAAGTGTGTGGTAGTGAAAAGAAATATGTACAGCTCTAGTAATCTCTGCTTCTACTTTGCCCTTCACCTGAGCACTAATTATAAGGGATTTGTACTTTGGGTCATTCATTTTAAAACCTCTTCTTCATATATTCTCAGAGGTTGAAGTCTGCTTTTCTTAAGACTAATCTCTCACTGAGATAGTCTCTCATTTCCCACTTTCCTCTTTTCCTCTTCTTTTCTGGTTGAGTTGAAGATATATCTATACCAATAGTATTGCATGGGAATATTCTGTTCTTTTATAAGTTTAAATGAAAGCAAGGGTTAAGTGATGCCTGTCTCCTATCCCCTCTCATGTTCTACTTGGGCCTCCAAATATGTGAGATAATAACTTACATTATTCTATATACTATCCTTCTTCCCTAGGGAAACTTTCCTTTCCATGTCTTTTTCTTTCTGAAAAGAGAGAGTGGAAACAAATTTAAATCCATTTAGTAGGTTTTGTTTTTCCTCCTGCTTGACATGTTTTCTAAACATTCTTCAGGGGGCATAGTACCTTATATTTTCTTCCATTTTTCTTTTGACATGCTTTAAATATTTCTTCTCATAAATTTATTTACTTTGGTTTGGTATATTATAATTTTTAAAATGTCTGTTATATGAGTTAGACTAGGTACCTCTTCTCCAAAGCTATTAATTCTCCTTTTAAGTTTTTCCCCTCTAGTTCTTTCATTGTTTTCCTATTTTTTCCTTGAGATCTCATTTAATTTATAACATGACTTAAGAAAAAAACATTTTATCTCATTCTTCCAGAAAAAGTGTGACCTTAAGCTATGATACTCCAGAAATCTCTAGCAAAAGGAAGGATTTTAAGAGTCTACAATAGCCATGTTGAACTCTTTCCACTTTACTCAATTATCTGCTAAGACCTGCCAAATTTGCCTCAATAATATTTTTCATCTCCCATACTTACCACCTTCATTCCATACATCTCATCACCAATAATTTGGATTTCATAATTTTTTTCAATCCAATTAATTATCCACACAGGCATCAAAATATTCCAAAAATGTCTGACCACATCTTTTCTTTGCCCAAAAATATCCAATGGATTTTCATTGCCTTTTGGATAAAATGATTCCCCATGGTGTAACTTCAAAACCAACTTTCTGGTTTTGTTGTACAGTATTCTGCTTATCTCACTTGATGAATCATTTCTTCTGATAAACCTAGTCTTTTTATGAGCAATTTTTTTTTATTCTGCTCATGTTGCTCTAGATCACTTTATCCAGAAATCTCCTTTACATCATAATTTTCTACCTCACATCATATTCATCAATAGAGCATTTTGGATAAATTAAGGGTTTAATAAAGGTCTGTAGAACTGAATTCAATTGTGTTTAATTGAATTAACATCCTTGAGTGGAATATAAACTCCTTGAAAACCTAAAGTGTTTTTTTTACCTTTATCTTCCCATCAACAAACAAAGGGCATTGTGAATAGAATGCTAGTGATGTCAATTTTGCTAAAGTAAAAGAATCGCCTAGTCAGGTAAATATATTGAGGACAATTTTTATCTAGATGTGTAAAAAATTTCTGGAAATTCCTCCTATTATTCCATTGCCATATTTATTATTAATATGACCATAATACTGTAGTAACTTTCAGAATTAAAAACATACAGAAAATAAAGCATGAAATGTCACAGGATAGCGGAGTGGATTACAAACCAGAATGTTTATTTTAGAAATGAATTTTCTTCATTTACCTTTTGCAATTCCTTTTCCAATTGGTCAATTCTACTTTTAAAGGAGTTTTCCATTATCCCAATTGAGGCTTTGAGAGAACTGTTTTCTTTTTACATTTGCCCAATTGAGGATTTGATAGAATTATTTTCTTTTTGCATTTCTGCAATTGTATTTTCTAAGGATTTGTTTTCTTGTTGTGAGGTGTTAATTTTCTCTTGAGTTTCTTTTCCCAGTTCTTCCAACTGATTTTAAAACTCTTTCCTGATCTCTTCTAAGGAGTCTTTCTGGGCTGGAGCTCAATTCATGTTCTCCTCAGAAGTTTTACCTGTCTCCGAGGTAGAGTCTTTGTCTTCAAAGGAACTTTCAATGGGACACCTTTTCAATAGCCTTTCTTCATTTTCTTAGGATTTTGTATTGGGGGAGGGGCTGGTTAACAGATCTTTGGTTTTGAAATCTCTAGTTGCTTTGATCACTGGGCTTAGTAACTCCTAGTGGGTCAGCTAATAAGGGTGCTAGAGGTTTTCTCTGGAGTGCCTGTGAGCTTGATTTGTGGCCCACTCCCTAGTCCTAGGAGGTAATTGGAGCTGCAGGGTGTGAACTAACCTTCAACAATATGGGCTAGGTCCTTGGGCTATTTCATTAATCACAGTATTGAGAAAATGCTGCTGCCCACACCTGAGCCTGTACGAGGTAGGGAGGTTGCCATTGTATTTGTTCTGGGAAGAGTCCCTTTCTCTCACAGGGATCAGGGATGCGCTTAAGCTCAAGTGGTAACACAGGGACTCTGCTGAAAATATGAGGCTCGCAGCCCTGATCTTCCAGGCCAGCAGAGCTGACCAGTTTGATGTTTATCTTCCTGGAGCTCTGCTGTCCCACTGCACTGTTCTCCTTCCTGCTCACAACACCAAAACTTCTGAGACTGCTCTGAGGTTAGTATGGGATCTCATCCCATGTCCCCTGAACTAGCACTTGGCTGCCAGCTCAGCAATGGTCCCCTGAGAAAGACCTTGTTGGTAGATGTTCTTCTCCTTTGCTCTTTCTAGATTTTTGTGGATTTGAATTCTGTTAAGAGGCTTGATTCATATTAATTCTAAGGGAAAGCCAGGAGACCTTAGCACAGTGCCTGGCTTCCCTTGCCATCTTGGCCAGAAGGGAATCTGTGGAAAGTAATGACTTAATGAGACAACAAGAATCTATTAAACAAAACCAAAATATTTAAAAACTAAAGGAAATTGTAAAATAGCTCATCAGCAAAACCACTGACCTCGAGAATAGATTCACAAAAGACAACTTATGAATCATTGGGCTTTTGGAAAACACTGAAGAGGAAAAAAAAATCCTGAACACAATATCAAAAGATATAGTGATGGAAAACTGCCCTGACATCATGGAACTAGAGGGAAAAATAGTTATTGAAAGAATACATCGATCCCCTCCTTAAAGGGATAGCAAAATGAAAACACCAAGGAATATTGTGACCAAATTCCAGAACTAGCATATAAAAGAGAAAATCCTGTAAGCAGCCAGAAAGAAAAACATTTAGATACCAAGGAGTCACAGTAAGGATTACACAGGACCAGCTGCATCAACATTAAGGGATCAAAGGGCCTGGAATGCAATATTCCTAAGAGCAAAGGAGCTAGGAATACTGCCAAGAATCCACTATCCATCAAAACTGAGCCTTCTTTTCCCCTAGAAAAGATGGACATTTAATGAAATAGGACACTTCCCACTTTTCCTGATGAAAAGAAATAGAAAATATGGACTTCAAACAGTAGACTCAAGGGACACATGAAAAGGTCAAAAAAGGATAATTCAAAGAAAAAATGCTGTGCAATAAGATGAACCCCCCATCCTATCATGGGGGAAAGATTCTCATAACTCTTAAGAATTGTAACTCTGTTAGAGAGAATATACTTAGCCAGAATTGATGGGCACTCATTACTTATCCATGACTTTGATAAAATGACTTAAAAACAATATCTCCTTAAAAGGGGGTACAGTAAAGAGATGGGAGGATAGAAGAGATTGAATGGGGTTAAACCACATTACAAAAAGAGGTTCAAATGATATATTAAATGAAATAGTGGGGAAGAAGGGAGGAGATGAGAACCAACTTAATTCTAGTCTTACCAGACATGACTTAAGGTTAACATACATAAACTCAGTTAAGAAACTTATCTTACCTTTCAAGTATTAAAATGGGAAATGAGAAAGAAATGGAGGGGCATTGGATATAAGGACACAAACACACTGAAGGTGGTGGTATTCAGAAAAAAATACTGGGGAAAATTAATAAAGTGAAAAAAATGGAAAATACAAACAGAGGGAAGATAGCATAGAGGGCCATAATGAGTTAATAATTATAACTTTGAATGTGAATGGGATGAACTCTCCCATAAAGCATAAGAATATAGCAGAGTGAATTAAAAACCAGAATCCTACAATATGCGACTTACAAGGAACTCATTTGAAGCAGAGAGATACATATAGAGAAAAGATAAAAGGCTAGAGAGCAATGTATTTTGCTTTAGCTGAAGTGAAACAAAGCAAGTGTAGCAATCCTTATCTCAGACAAAGCAGCTGCGAAAATAGATCTTATTAAAAGAGGCAAAGAAGGAAACTATATCCTCCTAAAAGGTGCCATAGACAATGAAGCAATTTAAATACTATATATGCACCAAGTGGTATAGCATCCAAATTCTTTGAGGAGAAATTGAAGGAGTTACAGTAAGTCATGGACAGGAAAACTTTACTTGTGGGAGACCTCAACCCACAAGATCTAGATCTAGATAAATCAGATCAAATCTATCAGATCTAGATAAATCTAACCATAAAATAAACAAGAAGGATGTTAGGGAGGTAAATAAAATGTTAGAAAACCTAGACATGATAGACGATTGGAGGAAATTGAATGGGGATAGAAAGAAATATACTTTTTTTCTGTAGTACATGTAACTCAAAAATTGATCATGTACTGGAGTATAAAAACCTTATACTTGAATACAGAAAGGCAGAAATAGTGAATTCATCCTTCTCAGATCATCATGCAATAAAAATCACATGCTATAATGAGCCAGGGAGACATAGACATAAAACTAATTGGAAACTAAATAATTTCATTTTAAATTAACAACAAATTAAGCAACAAATTATAGGAAGAATTAATGATTTTATCCTAGATAATGACAATAATGAAACAATGTAACAAAATTTATGGGATATAGCTAAGGCAGTTGTCAGGGGGTATGTTCTATATTTAAATGCTTACATGAATAAATTAGAGAAAGAGGAAATCAATGAACTAAACATGCAACTAAAAATTAGAGAAAGAACAAATCAAACCCCCCCAATTAAATATCAAATTAGAAATTCTAAAAATTAAAGGAGCAATTAATAAAATCAAAAGCAAGAAAACTATTAAATAAATAAAACAAAGAGTTGGTTTTATGGTAAAAAGCAATAAAATAAATTTGATTAAAAAAAGAAAGATGAAAATCAAATTACTAGTATCATAAATGAAAAAGGTGAACTCACCACCAATGAGGTGGAAATTAAAGTAATAATTCTTACCTATATTGCTCAACTGTATGCCAATAAATTTGATAATCTGAGTGACATTGATTAATATTTACAAAAAATAAAAGTTGCCAGGATAAAGGAAGAGGAAATTAAATAACTAAATAACCCTATCTCAGAAAAAGTAATTCAACAAGTCATCAATGAATTCCCAAAGAAAAACTCTCCAAGATCAAATGGATTCATAAGAGAATCCTATCAAACATTTAAGGAACAATTGGTTCCAGTGCTATATAAAGTCTTTGGAAAAATAGATGAAAATGGAACTCTGCCTAAGTGTTTCTATGACACCTATGTTTTTCTGATACCTAAATGAGGAAGATTCAAAATGGGGAAAGAAAATTATAGCCAATTTCCCTAATGAATATGGATGCAAAAATCTTAAATAAAATCTTATCTAAGGGACTTCAGCAATTTATTCCATTAGTGCAAGGTTGCTTCAATATTAGGAAAACTGTCAGTGTAATTAACTACATTAATAACAAACCTATCAGAAGTCATATGATTATATCAATACATGCTGAAAAAATCTTTGACAAAATACAGCACCCATTCCTACTGAAAACACTAGAGAACATAGGAATAAATGGATTGCTCCTTAGAATGATAAGCAGTATTTATGTGAAAACATCAAACCATTCCCCAATTTGACAAATAGTCAAAGGACATGCAAAGGCAATTTACATATGAGGAATTTAAAGTTACCCATACACATATGAAAAATTGCTCTAATCATTACTGATTAGAGAAATGCAAATTAAAAATCTCTGAGGTAGCATCTCATACTACTCAGATTGGCCAACATGTCCATAAAGAACAATGATCAGTGTTGCAAGGGATGTGGGAAATATGGGACACTAATGCATTGATAGTGGAGCTGTTAACTGTTTCAACTCTTCTGGAGAAAAATTTGGAATTATGCCTCATAGGAAATTAAAATGGGCATACTGTTTTATCCAGCAATACCACTACTGGATCTATACCCTGAAGAGATCATGAAAAAGTGTAAAACATCACTTGTACAAAAAATTTCATAGCTGCTCTGTGGTGGCAAAGAATTGGAAATTGAGGGGATGCACATCAATTGGGGAATGACTAAACAAATATGTATGTTCTGGAACACTATTGTTCTGTAGAATACAATTGTTCTATTAGAAACCAGGAGGGATGGGATTTCAGAGAAGCCTGGAAAGACTTGCATGAGCAAGTTGCTGAGCAAGGTAAGCATAACCAGATAAACATTGTACATGCTAACAGCAACATGAAAAATGATGATATGTCTTAATGGACTTGCTCATTCCATCAGTGCCATAATCAGGGACAATTATAGGGTATCTGTGACAGAGAATAGCATCTGATCCAGAGAAAGAACTATAAGTTTAAACAAAGACCAAATTCTATTGCCTTCAATTAAAAAAAAAGTGTTATGTACCACATAATTTTGCTGTCTCTAATATTTTATTTCTTCCTTAACGATATTGTTTTCCTCTCAACACTTTCAGTTTTGATCAATGCATAGCATGGAAACAATGTAAAGTATCACATTGCCTTCTGTTGGGGAGGTGAGAAAGGAAAGGGAAAGGGGGGAAAATTGTAAAATTCAAAACCTTATAAAAATGAGAGTAATTACCATTGTATATAATTGGGAAACAAATACAATGTTTAAATAAAACAGAAAAGAAAGCAAGGAAATTAATACTTAACAATTTATTAAATGAAAAATTAATTAGAGGACAACTTGGAGGAAATTCTCTAACTGGGTGCTATAGACATCTATGTTGTATTTTTATATATTATGTTATTTCAATTTCCTATTATCAGCTTGGATAAAAGAGTAATTTTTATGTTGTTCTAATTTGCAGTTGATTTAAATCTCTGAGAGTTAGCTAGAAAAAATAGATTGCAGAATACTTTTTCAAAATAATTCAACAAGTCAAATTTAATCATTTGACACCTTTTAAAAATAAAGGTCACATTCAAATTCATGTACAATACGAGTAAGAACAAGGGAATACCAAGTAGAACAACTGTAAGACCATAGTGATATTAGTGGCAATCAAATGTGTGGTGAAGTTCACGCCTTCCTGATTGAGTTTCTGGCTCAAAGAAGAAAATGAAAAGTCAATATTTCTATGGCACATCCAAGATGGAAGATAGTAGCAGCTGGATGCCAAAGTAGCCAATTTAAATCATTTATTGAATATCGACTATGTGCCAATACTCTAAAAGTAATATTTTCTTAAGCAAGAGAATAAGTCAATTGCAAAAGAAAATAGAGAAAAGATGAACATGCAGATCTCAGAGAGAAAGAAAAGGGTTGCAGATACCAGAACCACCTGAGAAATTATAGAGTATTTTGTGAAGTAGGGACATGACTACTTATCATTTTTAGTAGTATAAGCCAGAACTCAACATCTATTCTTTATTGGTATGCTTTTAAATACTTCAGTTCTTAGAATGAATGCTTTTGATAGATTACAGTGATTACAGAATAGACTGAAGTGGAGAAAAGAGAAAATCAAAAACTAGATTCTGATATTCACAGAGCGGTACTACATGGTATGTGAATTCTAGCAATAATAATTCAAAAATGAACATAGTCCATTCAGAGATCTGGGACTATAAGTCACATATTACGGACACAAATGTATTTTTTAATTTAGTTTAAAAATCACTTTCATAGATTAGAGAGGTATGGCTAGGCAATTTTTGAAAGAAATTAGTTTTAATAGACTACAAATGTCAATTCAAGTCATCAGGTTGAAAGCTGTTCCAAAATACTAGATACTATTAATGTAAGGGAACATCTTAAGATGTATGAAGTAAAAAAATTATAGTTTTAGTTCTAATTTTTCTCTGCTCTGATAAGACTACAATTGAAGTACTATATT
Source organism: Macrotis lagotis (assembly GCF_037893015.1). Classification (NCBI taxonomy): domain Eukaryota; kingdom Metazoa; phylum Chordata; class Mammalia; order Peramelemorphia; family Peramelidae; genus Macrotis; species Macrotis lagotis. The sequence goes on along the minus strand of NC_133666.1, from coordinate 364,849,861 downwards.
TTTTTAGTGGAAATGCATAGAGAATTTGGAGAATGTTTGTAAGAGTCCCCATTAGATAGTGAGCTCCTGGAAGGTAAGGAATGTCTTTTGTATTTGTATCATCACTGTTTAATACAGAGTAAGTGTTTCAAAAAATTTCATTAACTGACTGAATGGAATGTTGGAAGAATTTGAGACTATACCCCCTAGAAAGAAATGCTGAAATTTGGTCTGGAGAAGATGGAAGTAAAAATGATACATCGTTTTTTTCCAAGTATTTAAGGATCACTCTATAGAAAGAAATGGGAACCTCCCAGCATGGAGCCAAGATGGTGGCCCTGTGCTAGGAAGCTCATGAAGCTTTTCCCAAAACAACTTTAAGTGAAGCCTCTAAACAGATAGTAAAGCAATAGAGCACCAAACAAACAATCAAAAAAAAAAAAAAACAGTGAAACAACTTGTCAGAAAGATATTTTGAAGGGTGAAGGAGGAATATTGCCCAGTGTAGCCAGAGACCTGGGAAGTTAATAAGAGGCTTTAGCCACAGGGCAGAGAAGATCCTTCACAGATCTCCCAGCAGTGAGGGTCCCAACCCCAGATAAAAAAGTAAGGTTTCGAGCCCTGGGAAGCTGGTGCAGCATTGGGCTACTGTAGTTCAGGGAGTAAATCAAGAACACCAGAAATGACAGAACAAAAAACCAGAGACCAGAACTCTGGCCCCCAACAAAAACAAAAGCCAAAAAAAAAAATAAAAAACCTTGGACAATATACACAGGAACAGAGCTCAATGGACAAACATGATTTAAAAAATGTGTTAATCACTGAGAGACACTATTCTTTTTTTTTTTTTTAGTTTTTTGCAAGGCAATAGGGTTAAGTGGCTTGCCCAAGGCCACACAGCAATGTAATTATAATGTGTCTGAGGCCAGATTTGAATTCAGGTGCTCTATTTACTGCACCACCTAGCCACCCCCTGAGAGACACTATTCTGATAGGGGTATAAAAATACTATCTCAGAAGAGGAAAGCAATGCCAAACTGCATGCATGTTAAACTTCTAATGAGTAGATGAATTAGTCTAAATTCCAAAAAGATCTGTTAGCAGAGATAAAAAAGGATTTAAAAACCAAAGAATAGAGGAATTAGGAAAATGGAGAAAAGAAATGAGAGCCATGTAGGAGAATTATGAAAAATTAACTAAAACAACAATAATTTTAAAATAAAGTTGACCAGCTGGAAAATAAAATTAATCAACTGCAAATGGAAACCAAAAAGCCAATTGAAGAAAAAAATAAAAATAAGTTGGACAAATAGAATAAATGACACTATGAGACACCAAGATTCCATCTAACAAAACCAAAAGAATGAAAAAAAAGAGAAGAAAATGTAAATAACCTCCTCAGAAAAATGTCCAGCCTTGAAAATAGAAGTAGGAAAGAGAACCTATGAATTATTGGTCTACTTGAAAGCCACGATTAGAAAAAGAGCCTGGATAAGCATGGAGAAAATCATCATGGAAATTTGTCCCAATAACCTAGGACAAGAAGATAAAATAGTCGTTGAAATAAATACTCCAAGGGATATTGTAGCCAAATTTCAGAATTCTTAGCTAAAGGATAAAGTACTGAAAACAACCAAAAACAAGCAATTGAAATACTAGGGAACAACAGTCAGAATTATGTAGGACTTAACTTCAACATTAAAGGACCAGAAAGCCTGCAATATGATATTCCAGAGGGCAAAAGAGCTTGAATAACAACGAAGAATCAAGTACCCTGTAGTCATAAAATTCAACATATTCACTCAGAGGAAAAGATAGATTTTCAACAAAATAGAAGACTTTTAGGCTTATCTGATAAAAAACAAGAATTGAACAGAAAATTTGATATTCATATACAAGACACAAGAGATGTGTGGAAATGTATATGGAAGGTAGGTGGGGAAATGTTAGCTCACTCGAGAACTATATTTCTCTTAGGACAATTGAGAGGAATATATTTAGACAAAGGGTTGAGATATATATATATATATATATATATATATATATATATATATATATATATATATAGGTGTGGGTATAAATTAACTGTGCTGTCATCTTAGCTCTTAGGGATTATATTCCTATAGGATCAGTAGAATAGAGGGTACTTGAAAAGGGGATGTGAGTGTCAATTGATTGGGATATGATCAAATTCTTAGCTCTTGAGGGTTGTATTTATTGCACAGTTGGAGAGATTATTCTTGAAAATCAGGAGTTTAAATTGATTATGATGTAAGGATACTTATGTCTCTTGAAAACTGTACTTCTATTAGGACAATCAAAAGGAGTAAATCTTATTCTCAAGAGATTTGACTCAAAGAGAGAATAACATATGGTCTCTAATGGATTTAAAATTATATCCTACCCTAGTAGGATAGTAGGGTAGTAGAGGGGACAGGTAGAAAAGGAGGAGGTGAGGCTGATAAAAGGGAAGGGATAAGTAAAAGTAAATGTAAAGTTAGTGTAAAAACAATGTCAAGTAAAGTAAATGGGAAAAGAGAGAAGAAAAGGGACGAGGGCTGGTAGAAGCTAGGACAGATTGAAAGATTCAGGAGTTAGAAGCAAAACATTTGTAAGGAGGGATAAGGGAAAAGGAGAGAGAAAAGTATAAAGAGGGCAAATATTGGATGAAGGGAAATACAGAATTGGTATTCTTAATCTGAATGTGAATGGGATGAATCTCCCATAAAAGAGAAGCAGATAACAGAGTGGATTAAAAAACAGAATACTATAATATGCCAGACTAAAGTATATTATGCTTCAGCTGAGGTGAAAAAAAAAAGAGGGATAGTAATCCTGATCTCTGACAAAACAAAGGTTAAAAGGGCTAAAGAAGGAGAAATACTTTGTAAAGGTAAGGTTAACTAATTGATATATTTGTGAAACTTTGTGAAAATTTATTATATACTTCCCATCAATTAAGGAATGGCTGAACAAAGATATGATATATGAATGTTATGGAAAACTATTGTTTTGTAAGAAATCATGAACAGCCTGATTTAAGAAAACCCTGGGAATCCTTGCCTGAACTGATGCTGAGTGAAGTGAGAAGAATCAGAACACTGCACATTAAAAGCAACATTGTGAGATGATCAACTACAATGAAAGTAACTTCTCTCAACAGTTCAGTGATCATGGACAATTATGAGGGAACTGTTAAGGAAAATTCCATCCACCTCCAGAGAAGAAAGTATGGATTCTGAATGCAGAGCAAAGTATATTATTTCATGTTCTAAAACGTATGTTTTTAAAAAAAACTTATTTTTTTTCCTTTCCTTCTCAGAGATCCCCCCCTTAATTCTAATTCTTCCATCTCAACATAACTAATAAAGAAATGTGTTACAAAGGATTGTACATGTGCAATCTATATCAAATTGTTTGATGCCATGGGGAAGGTGGGAGGGAAAGGAGAGTGGTAGAAAAACATGAAACTCAAAAGTTTGCAAAAGGATGAATGTTAAAAACTATTTTTGCATGTAATTGTAAGATATTTTAAAAAAGAAAAAAAGTAAAGGAATTAGACTTGTGGTGTATAGCTCTAGAAGGAAAAACTAGTGAAAATGGGTAGTCATCTCAGAGAGAAAAATATAAGAATACTTACTAACAATCAGAGCTATTGAAAATTGGAATTCGCTGGTAATAAAATTATGGATTTCCACTGAGTGAAACTCTTTAAGTGAAGGCTAATTGAACAATTGGGGTGGTGGGGTTGGTGGCGAATATTGTGAAAGAAATTAATGACATAGCTCATTTCAGGACAGATGACTTTTGATGTCTTTAAGATTCCTTAACTCTGACTAAACCTGAGTATAGAAATAGTGAAGAGTGAATAAGCAATGACTCAAGAAGCTAGATGCTGGGGAGTGGAGAAAGTTCTGCCTACTGATATTTTTTCAAAGTTAAAATTCTTGTGCAAATATGCAATCTATATTTCCTGCTGTTGTCCATTCCAAATAATTTCATTGCCTCTTCTTTCTATTCAATTTATCAAACAAAAATTCAATATTTTCTTTCTATGTGACATTCACTGTGCCACATATGGATTTAAAGACAAAGATGAGAGAATCTGCCCTACAGGAGTATACATTTAAATGAAGAAAAACTATAACAGTCAGTATTTAATTGATGATTTTAGTTTGGAAAAATATTTTGTTTACATTAGCTCATCTGATCAACGTAATGACTTACTGAAATTGAAGTGTAACTATTAATCTTCACTTTATAAATTAACAAATTTACATTGAAGGAAGTTGAATGACTTCCTACTAGCAGTTATTTATGTGTGGGATTTAAAATTGTACAGGTTTCTATTCATTAAGCCATGATGCTTATCTACAATCTTGTCCACATCTTTCTCATATGCTTCCTTAATATGTTAAAGCCTACAAACTGATCTTTTGTAAATTATTTTTCCATTTAAATCAGCCCAAAATGTCAGTTTTTATCATAAACAGGGTTATTTGCCTTCTTTCCAGAAACCCACAAAATATGACGCATTTGAACTCCTCAAAATTATACTCATTCATAAATTTAATTTGCTGAATTCACTAAACTAATACTTGTATTAAAGTCCCATAGTATAGCCTCATTGTAAAATGTAAATGACCTTAGTCTACACAGATATGAAGATTGACGATGTAGTATATCTGGTATTAATATACAAAACTAAGTTTAGAGAGGCTTATTAACAGAAATGTTGGCACCAAATGCTATTTTATTTTTGTTCCAGTAGATCATTAAGCCCTGTCCTAAGTCAGGGATGGTTATGATTTGAATCGCTATAGAGAGAATTCAACATCATTAAATAAAAATATGATTTACACAAATCTTTTTTATTATATTACTTTTTAGTTATCTGTTTCATAGAAAGCAAGATTAAAATTGGGTAAAGTTCAAATTCTGGCTCCATTGTTGGTATATATAACAATATCAACAACTATGACAGCATTTATTTATAAGATTAGGTCTATTGGTCCTTAAAGAAGGCTGTAAGTTTATATAACAAATACATAGAAAAATACTGAAAATGATATTTTTCAAAGATAAATATAACTGTATCTTACCCCAATAATATTTTGTCTAATTTCACCTTGTTTTCTTCTCCCTGATGATAAGCCTGTCCCCCACCAAATAATATTTTGCCATAAATTCTGATGGCAATTTGCGTTCATTCAAAATAAAAATATAAGAATTGTACCCTCAAAGGAGAATATCCTCCCCTTTCTGATGAATGAATTCATGAATTTTTGCTTCTTAATTCAGCACTGTCCTTACATGAGTTAATCTATGTTCCATACACCCATCTTGTATGTTGGGTCTCTTTTTCCTCTCTTCCTTTTTCTTCTCTTCCCCATTTCTTACAATAGAATTTTACACTGAACTTAATTCCATTTGTTTATGTGTTATTCTCAATACTCAAACTCAAACTTCTTAAGGAGTTGAGTTGCTTACCCTGACATCTCTAGCTATGAACTTTCTTTAAAATGAGTACCTGGACAAGGACATAGTTGTATCTAGCCTGCAGAAGTATGACACTATGAACCCAGTTGAGTGTATGAGGGAACCCTAAGTTCTCTCACAAGGGATATTTTTATGCCAGAAGACTCTGACAAAACAATATCACATTTTAAATTTTGCAAAGTTCTTTCCTCATAGATACTATCTCAGCTGATCCACATAGCAACTTCAGAAGATAGATGCTATTATTAATATTATTATTTCAATTTTACAGTTGAGAAAACTAACGCAATTATACATTAAGTGACTTTCTCAGGGTAAAATACAATGAGTAAATGTCAAAGGGAGAATTCTCCTGTCTTCAAGTTCAGTGATCTATTCAAGAAATGTATGGGATAAACTATATACCAGTTGACTGGCAAGAAAATACTTTGTCCTTTGGTAGATTTTTTTAAAGGTTGAAAGCCATTTGTTATTCCAGGTTAGTTATTTTCTGTACCAAAGATACATTATTTGTAAAATAGCTTTCAAACACAAAGAAATTGGTCCTGATAGGTTTCCCAATCTTTTTTCTATTAAAAGAACAATGAGCTGCCATTTTGGAGTTGATCAACTGTAATGAACAAATAAACACAAATTAATCTTCATATCAATTTTGATAGAATCTGACTTTCAAATAGAAAATACCCTATCATTATGTTATGGAAAGTAATGAAGGGAGAGAATTAAAATGTGAGATATATATATATATATATATATATATATATATATATATATATAGAGAGAGAGAGAGAGAGAGAGAGAGAGAGAGAGAGAGAGAGAGAGAGAGAAAAGAGAGAGAGAGAGTTAGTTTCAGGTCTCACAGAAATTTACAGAGATCAATTTACCAATCAATAAATATATATATTTATTAAGTATCTGTTATGTGCCACATACCATAATAAGTTCTAGCTTTCCAAAGGGTTAAAAGACAATCTTTGCCTTCAAGTAATTTATACCATTTTTTTAGGATTTTAGCAAAGGAATGGGGTTAAGTGCCTTGCCCAAGGCCACAGACCTAGGTAATTATTAAGTGTCTGAGGCTGGATTTGAACTCAGGTACTTCTGACTCCGGGCACAGTGCTCTATCCACTGTACCACCTAGCAGCCCCTACAAGTAGTTTATACTCTTGTGGAAATCAACATGCAAACATATTGAGAGGAGTTAAGAAATACTTCATGTAAATAATAGAATTTTAGCTGGGACTTAAAAAGAGCCAGAGAACTCAGTAGGTAGAGCTGAGGAAGCAGAGAGCTAGAGAAAATGTCTGAAGGCAACAGGTAGAGTACATTGTTTTTGAAAAAGTAGGGAGTATAGTGTCACGTCACCCAACTGTACATGGTAGGGAGTAAAGCATAAGAAGAATGGAAAAGAAGCCAAGATGGAGACAGAAGAAGAGCCTCTCTTAGGTGCGCTCTCTCAAAACATATAAAATAAGGACTCTAAATTTTTGAGAGACAGAACCCACAGAGGGATCCAGTAAGGCAGTTCTCCAGTCTGAGGTAACGTGGAAAATACCAGAAAGGCTCCACTCCACAGGGGTGGCCCACCAGAGTGAAGGAACTTCAGCCTCCTGGAGGCATCCCCAGGGTACCTGGGAGTTGCAGCTCATGGCAGTAGGAGCAGTTTCCTGACCTACAACCTGGGGAGCACCCGGCACAACTTGGAGGATCAGAGGAGGGAAGGGGACCTCTGCTAGAGCAAGCTCATAAAACCCAGCCCTCAGGTCACTCTGAGAGATGAGTGCCCCTGCAGCCCAGATCTAGGAACCAGGCAGAAGCAGTAAGCAGGATCCCCCAAGCAACTGAGTCTTGAGTACTCAGCATAGGTAGGGAAGTAGAGTGAGACTGCCAAGGTCTGTCCTCTATACCTGGAACAGGACTCTAGGACTCTGAACACATTCAAATCCTGATCATAGTCTACTGCCCCCATATAATAGCAGGGTCCCCCCCCCCCACCTCAGCCCCATGGCAGAGTGGTGAGATTCCAGGATGGAAGTCAGAGCTTCACAAACTGAGATCCTTGTGGGGTGATGTCCCAATCATACTCAAAAGCCCAGGAAGCACCCCAAAACTTGACATAGGCTGGGTAAATTAGTAAAAGAGAAAAAAAAGAGGAAAACCATTGAGAAATGCATTGTCTATAATCCCAAGAAGGATCAAAATAATCTGAATATGAGGAAGTACAAGCTCCTTCATTTAAAGACTCCAAGAAAAATGGAAATTGGGTTTAGGCTATGACGGATTTCAAAAAAATATTTTGAAAATCCAGTAAGGGAGATAGAAGAAAAATTGGGGAAAAACATGAGTGTGATGCAGGAAAAATATGTAAAAGAAGTCAGCACCTTTGCCAAGGAGATCCAAAAAAATGCTAAATAAAATAGCATGTTAAAAACCAGCATAGGTCAAATGGATAAAACACTTCAAAAATTGTTGAGGAGAAGAGTGCTTTAAAAAGCAGAAATGGTCAGATGGCAAAAGAGATAAGAAAGCTCTCTGAAGAAAACAAATCCTTCAAGTCTAGAATGGAGCTGAAGGAAGTTGCTGACTTTATGAGAAGTCAGGACACAATACTTCAAACCAAAAGAATGAAAAATTAGAAGAAAATGTGAAACATCTCATTGAATAAAACAACTGATATGGGAAACAAATTCAGGAAAGATAAATTTAAAATTATTGGGATACCTGAAATTCATGATCAGGAAAAGAGCCTTGACATCATTTTAAAAGAATTCCTACAGGAAAATTGCCCAGATATCCTAGAAGCAGAAGGCAAAATAGAAATGGAGAGAATGCACATATCTCTCCCAGAAAGAGATACCAAAAAATCAACCCCCAGGAATATTATAGGAAAGTTCCAGAACTACTAAGTCAAGGAGAAAATATTACAAGCAGCCAGAATGACACAATTCATATATCACGGAGCTGCAGTCAGGATCACACAGGACTCAGTAGCAACTACATTAAAGGCTCACAGGGCTTAGAATATAATATTCTGGAAGACAAAAGAACTCAGAATGCAACCAAGAATCACCTACCCAGCAAAACTGAACATCTTCTTCCAGGGGAAAAGATTGACTTTCATTGAAATGGGGGAATGTCAATTGTTCCTATTGAAACGACCAGAGTTGAACAGAAAGTTTGATCTTCAAATATAGGACTCATTTGAAGCATAGAGAGTGCAGGAGAAGGGTAAAATATGAGGGACTTAATGATGATGAACCACATGTATTCCTGCATAGAAAAATGATAATGATGATACTCATAAGAAACCTCTCATTTGATGAAGATGAAGCTGAAGCACCAGAGAGAGCTGAATTTGAGATATATTGTAAAAATGGAGTCAATGACTAAAAGGAAAGTGTAATGTGATTAAAGAAAGGAGAGGTAGAATAGGCTAAGATATTTCATATAATAAGATTTTTTTATTACAATGAGCTATTGAAAAGATATGAAAGGGGGGAAGGTGAAAGGGGATGAGGGAACTCTTGATCTCATCAGAGGTGGCTCAGAGAGGAAATACCATATATATACTCAATGGGGTATAGACATCAAGAGTAAGAAGGAGAGAAGGGGGACAGGGGAAAGTGGGTGGATGTAAGTGATGGAGGAAAGGGTATACTATGGAGGAGAGTGGTAAGATATAACTCATTTTTTTTTTATTTCTTGCAATGGGCTGGGATTGGATGGCCTGTCCAGGACTATAGGGCCAGATGGTTGCTTGGCCTTAAGTGTGTTAGCTGGGCTCAGGTCCTCTTGAACCCAGGGCAGGTGATCAGTCTGCTGCATCACTCAGCTACCCTACAGCACATTTAGGAAGAGGGAGAGATTGAAAGGGGAGAGAAAATATAGTGTATGGTAGTGGGGAAGTACGAATGGAGGGAGTTGCAATAATCAATGACAACAGTGGAAAAATATGGAAGTAGCTTTGTAATGGACTTATCATAAAGAAGGCAATTCACCCACAACTAAAACACAGACTGAAGCACATTTTTTTCAGTATTATTATTATTTGCGGGGGGTGGGTTATGGGGCGATGGGATTGGTTGGTTTGCCTGGGGCTGCACAGCTGTGTAATTGTTGGGTGTCTGAGGCTGGACTTGGACCCGGGTACTCCTGACTCTGGGCCAGTGTTCTGTCCACTGTGCCACCTGACTGCCCCCATTATTATTATTATTATTATTATTATTATTATTATTATTATTGTTATTATTATTTTTATTTTATTTTATTTTGTTGGGATTTTTTTGCAGGGCAATGGGGTTGGGGTAGCTTGCCCACGGTTACACAGCTGGGTGATTGTTGAGTGTCTGGGGCCGGATTTGAGCTCAGGTGCTCCTGACTCCAGTGCCAGTGCTCTGTCCACTATGCCACCTAGCTGCCCCTATTATTACTATTTTTCATTTTCATTTTTTCCTCTCCTTTATTGTTCATGATGGTCTATGTTTTGGGGAGGGAGGGGGTATTTTGTTTACTCTTAAACAAGAATATTTTAGCAATGTATATAAAAAACATTTGTACAAATATAAAATAAATATAAAAAAGAATGTAAAAGTAAAAGGGTTATATGAAAGCATTTGAATGATAAACACATCATTTTATCCATTGGAGTTTAGTTTGCAAGAAAGTGGTATAATTGGCCCCATGCTTTAGGAAAATTACTTTGATAGTTGAATGGAGGAATGGAAAGAGACTTAAGGCTGGGAGACTTATGTACAGACATAGTCCAGAACTGAGCTGATGAAGGCTTGTATTAGAGTGATGAAAGAGAGAAGAAGAGGCATATTGCAAAGATACTGCTGAGGTGCAATCAAGAGGACGTGGACAAATGTTTGGATATGGGGCATTGGAACTGTGGGGAGAAATAGTGAACAGTTTAGGATAAATCCTAGGTCCTGTGTCTGAGAGACTGACAAAATGGTGTTAAATTCTACAACAAGGGAAAATGGGGGGGAAGAGAATATAGGAGGAAATTTTAGATCTATTTTGGATATAAAATATTCTGTTTTAAATTTATTGGAGCTGATAAAATTATTAAGTAAAAGAATGTAGAAGAATAGAAGAGGGCCCAGGACAGAACCCTCAGGGACAGGTATGTCTAGAGATTGTGATCTGAATGATGATTCAACAAAAAGAGACTGATAACATCAGATATGTAGAAGGGGCCTAAAGTCAGGATCAGCAGCAAGTTTAAATCTGATTTTTGGCACTTACTAAGGCTATGACCCTGGGGAAATTGATTAACCCTGTTTGCCTCAATTTCCTCATGTGTAAATGAACTGGGAAAGGAAATGACAAAACATTCTAGTATCTTTGCTGAGAAAAACCCAAGACTCGGACTTGACTGAATATGACAAAAATATAATTTTATACTTTATGTCTATATTTTTGTGAAATATTTCCCAGTCATATTTAACTAAACTTTTTTTTGGCTCTACTTGGAAATTTTCTGTTTTATAGTTCTTATCTAGTCCAACCTTGATACCAACGCAGAAATATTTTTTCTGTTTTATTTTTCTTATTAAAATCAGACTATTGTCAAGTTTCATGCAACCTTGGCCCAAATATTTAAAGGAATAAAGAACACAACTTATTGGCCTTATAGAACAACTCTAATTGGTAGAAAATGATGCATTTTATTGAAACAAAATTGGATATATTGGAACCTAGTTTTACATTCTGAAGTAATAAGAAATGAATATCTTGCTTTGCATTAAATTTTGAAATATTTGAAGACATCTATCCTTTTACCCTTTGCTCTTCTTGGTTAAGTCATTTTTTAAATAAATTTATTTATTTATTTTCATCCATATGCACATGCATATTTCCAAGTTACATAATTTCCCTCCACCCTCCGTTCCCATTCTCTCCCCTCAAGCAGGGAAAAGTCATGTTAGTATTTTCATACATGTTTTGATAAATATGTTTACAAATTAATAATTTTCCGAATCAGAAATAAGATTAAGGGAAAGAGATAACTAAGAGATATTTTTTATAAAGTTCATCATATTTGGAAGGGTTTGCACGTGCTCACATGTGTGTGTGTGTGTGTGTGTGTGTGTGTGTGTGTGTTTGTTTGTTTCGTTTTTCTTCTTCTGGATGGGTATAACATTGTCCTTAGCCAGTCTAATACAGTTGTCCCAGCTTTCTGTCTTGTCAAGAGGAGTTTTTGGTTAAATCTTGCCAGTTTCCTTAACTTTTCCTTGTATGACACTTTTCCAACTTCTTACCACCTATCCTGAACACTTTCTACTCTGTCAGTGTCCTCAAAATGTGAATTCCAGAACAGAAGATAATAATTCATTTTGATTGGTACAAAATGCAAGGCTATTACTTTCTTTGATCGAATACTGTATTTTAAAGGCCTCTATTATTTTTTCTCCCACAGAAAGCTTATCATTTTGGTGGCTCATATTTAAAATATGGTCAGTTAAAACTCCCAAACCTTTACTTATAAAGGATTCCTAACAAGTATTTTCATGATATTCTTATGGATAACAGATGAAATCTGAAAGGTTTTTATATTATAAATAGTTCAGAACAATTTAACTGACCAGTTTCAAAGCATAGTGATTAATGGACTGATGTCAATAGAGACGGAGATTTCTCATGAAATAGAACAGAGCAAGTTTTATTCACTAATTTGAATGAAGTTCAAAATCATTCTTATTAAATAGCTAAATGACCCAAATATTGAATTATCTAGAATAAAAAAGAATTTAGCATATTGGAATGCTGGGATTATTTCAAGCCTATAAAATTTCATAGATAAATAAAAGGTCCTGCTTTTGATTTCAATAAAAATGAACTCTACAAAGAGAGGATGGGGAAAACATGACTGAAAAGCAGTTCATAAAAAGACATTTGGAGTTTTGTGAATGACTATTTCACTTTGCATAAGCAAAACAAGATATTTTTCAAGAAAGAAAATGTTCTTTTAATTGATCTACCTCCTGTCAAATCTAGTTCTTTGGTCACCATAACATAATGCTTTTCAATGTGACTTCAATCTATGGTAATAAAAGTACCATGTAAAGATGGAGGAATATAATGATCCTACTGGATTTTGCCTTGGAACAACATGGCTGATATATTTTGCTTAGATCTGTACAGACTACCACATTTAGAATCAATATTCACAATATAAAACTTATATAGGGAAGGGAGGGTGACCATTGAAAACTATGCCATCAAGATCACTTAAAAAATGTGGATCAGTTGTCATAAGCACTACATAAGTTTGCTATGTGTAAAATTTTATTTCTTCCTCAAGGATATTTTTTTCTCTCAACATATTCAATTTTGATCAAGGCCTATCGTGGAAACTCTTATCAAATTGCCTTCTCTTGGGGGAAGGGGGAGGGAAGGTAAAGAGGGGAAAAATTGTAAAATTCAAAGTATTACAAAAAATGATTGGTAGAAACTATTATTGTACATATTTAGAAAACAAATTATTTTTATAATAAAAAAGAAGAAAAATGAGTATGTTTAGTTTGAAAGCAAGCAAACTTATGGAATATGTGCTATCAGTTTTGAAATATTTTCATTGTTCTGTGTGGAAGAAGAATTAGACTTATTATTCTTGCCTATGAAATGGAGAAAGCATCAATAGATAGGTATATGGAAGCACATTTTGACTAAAAGTGTAAAGCACATACACTCACCCAAATTAATAAAAAATATTCCTACCAAAAAAATAAAAATTTAGAGTTATATAAACACACAATGGGCTACTATAAGTGTAGTGCATTGTTAATCATTAGAATTTTTCATGGATGCGTAGAATGATAAATTGTTGGGAAAGTTTAAAATTAAATTTATTATTTGGCTGGAAGTTGGATTATATGAATCTCCATCCCTAATCCAGTTCTAGGTCTATGATTTACTTATACTTTTTTCTATACTGCATATAAGTCCCAATTCAGCAATATATTTTATATCTAAAATTTAGAGATAGAGACATGTGAAACTCAAAATATTATTCTTGACCTTCTCCCCATTTTTCATGCTTATTGTTGTCTCATCACTGTCTTCTTTTCCTTTACATATTCAATCTGTTATCTTTTAGCATTTTGTGAATTTTATTCTTTCTCTTCAAATTTCAGTTAGATGAGTCTTGATTAAGTTGTTTTTTTTCCTTTCAAGGACATTCTTCTCAGTGCTCAAAAGATACTCCCAGATTATTCTTTGTTTAGGAAAATCATCTCAGAACAAAAATCAGGAAAATGGCCAATAAACAAATCCAAAGGTTATTCGTAAACTAGGGACACAGTCAGCCAGGAAGTAAGAAAACTTTTGCTAAAGTGGCAGGCACTGAATTAAGTGTTGGAAATACAAAGAAAGGTTAAAAAATGTTCCTATTCTCAAGAAACTCACATTATATTGAGGGATATATGAAATTAAATAGGTCTATGAAAGCTATAGATTTCTAGATATTTATCTCTCTAAATATATGTTATAAATATGCATGTTATGTGTATATGTGTACACCCATATATGTATATAATCTTAGATAGAAGTTAATGTCAGAAGGGAAAACACTAGTGGGACTGAGGAAAAAAGGAAGAAAGGGAGCAAACATTTATTAAACTATATGTGCCAGACACTGTGCTAAGATCTTTATAAATGTTATCTCATTTGCTCCTTAAAACAACCCTTGGAGGTTGGTGATATTATTATTCACATTTTTACAGTTGAAGAAACTGATGTAAACAAAAATTAAGTGACTTGTGCAGGGTCATCTGATTAGTATATGCATCAGGCTCAAATTTAACTTGAACCTCTTTGATTACAGAACTCTCTCCACTAAGCCAACTAGCTGACTTGGAAAAGCTGAAGAATGTTCACTTCAAGCTGAGTGAATCTAACCCTAGCTGAGTCAAGGTAGCTAAGAGGCAGAAATGAGAAAGGAGAGAATTTCAGGTATGGGGAAAAACAATGCAACCAAGAGAATTTGAAAGGAAGAGCATAGCCTGAATTTGCAAAGTATGTATTAGGAAGTTATGTCTGAAATTATAAAGGTAAGAGTGGACTAGGTTATGAAGAGCTTCGAATGTAAACAGCAGGAGAATAGAACTTCCATGAGGTAGTCCAAAATATGAAACAAAGCTATTAAAAAAGAGTAAGATGCACTTCTGGCCAGGATGCTGGAGAGAAGAGAGGTACTCTGTTGTGTTCTTCTTTCCCCTCAAAAAGAACATGAAAGCAATCTTTTAACGGACATTTGATCAACAAAACCCAGAAATAGAAGATAGCAGAAGAATACCCACCAAGAAGATCTGTTTCAGGGGACCATGGGTGAATCAGGAGCAGAGACCAATGTGCCAGCACAGGGACAGCAGCTGGGGGAAGCCAGATGACCAGGTATAGTCACAGGGCTTTTAGTGTGGGGCAGGTGTGAGCTCCAAATTTAACCAATGAATTTTTGGCCTGGGTAGAGGAGTTACAGGAAGATGAGTTCAAACAGAGAGAGTTTCAGAGAATGCCTGGAGAACAACCAGCTGGTCCAGGGACCTGAGCTCCACACTTTCAGTGGATCCCTTTGATTAGAACACACTAAAAACAACACCTGACCAGCTGAAGCTCAGGGGTGGGCAACTGAGTTCAACTCAGACCCTGCTGCTGAGGACCTCAAACACTCCAGAGAAAGCAACAAGTGTCCCCCTACTGGCTGGGCCTTGGAATTATTAAGCCAAGTGAACAAAGCCTCTAGGATCTTCAAAAGTAAACCTCTGAGAGCCAGCCCCCCCCACAAGATCCTAGAAAGATGAAGAAAGGCCAGCATGGGTGGGGCAAGGAGAAATACACAGAGAGATCAAGCACTTCTGAGGACAATATGAATTGTCTCCAACCCAGAAAGACTTTCTTGAAGAAATCAGGAAAAACTGGGAAAAGAAACTCAAGAGAAAATTAAAACATTTCGATAAGAAAATAAATACTTGGAAAATACAATTGGACAAATACAAAATGAAAATAACTCTCTCAGATCTTCATTTAGTCAAATGCAAAAATAAAAATGATTCTCTCAAAACTATACTTGGACAAATGGAAAACTGCTTCAAAAATAGAACTGACCACCTGGAAAAGGAGATGCAAAAGATAAATGAGGAAAATTCTTCTCTTTAAAAAAGAATGGATTTGGTGAAAACTGATGACATCATGAGACAACAAAACTCTGTTAAATAAAACCAAAAGATTGAAAAAAAATGCCTTATCAAGAAAACCACTGCCCTTGAGAACAGATCAAGAAGTGACAACTTAAGAATTATAGGCCTTCCGGAAAATATTGAAGAGAAAAAAAAGCCTGGACTTAATATTACAGGATGTAGTGATGGAAATTTACCCTGATATCATGGAACCAGAGGGCAAAATAGATATTGAAAGAATATATATACCCCCTCTGGAAAGAGATTCTAAATTGAAAACACCAAGGAATGTTGAGTCCAAATTCCAGAACTACCAGATAAAAATTAATCCTGCAAGAAGTCAGAAAGAAATAATTTAAATATCAAGGAGCTACAGCAAGGATTATACAGGAACTGGCTGCAACAACACCAAAGGATCAAAGGGTCTAGAATGAGATATTCCTAAGAGCAAGGGAGCTTGAAATGCAGCCAAGAATCCACAATCTGGGAAAGCTGAGCCTTCTTTTCCAGGGGAAAAGATGAACATTTAATAAAATGGGAGACTTCCAACATTTCCTGAAGAAAAGACCAGAGCTAAATAGAAAATTTGGACATCAAACAGGAATCTCAAGAGACATATGAAAAGGTAAAATAAAGGGGTAAAGAAAAAAATAACTGCTATCCAATTAGATGAAACTGACTATATCCCCACCTGGAAGAAAGATTCTGATACTTCTTGAGAATTGTATCTCTATTAGAGAGAATATACTTAGCTTCAAGTGATAGACACTCATAACTTTACTGTGCCTCAGATAGAATGATTTAAAAACAATACCTCCTTAAAAAGGGGGGCAGTAAGGAGAAGAGAGGTTGGAGGGAGACTGAATGGGATAAATCTCATTACATCAAGAGGTACAAAATACCTATAGTAAATGATGGTAAGAAGGGAGGAGGTGAGAACCACCTGAATCTTCATCTCATCAAACTTGACTTAAATTTAACTTAGACACACTCAGTTAAGTTAAGAAACTTTTCTTACCTTTCAAGTATTAAAAGGGGAGGGAGGGACAGGGAGGGGGAGAAAAAAGGTAACTAACAGAAGGAATGGAGGAAGGGGAAAAGGAAAAGTCAAAAGAAAGGGGAGGGAATAGCTATAAGAGGGAAATACTTGAAAGTGGCGGAGTTCAGAAATAATATACTGGAGAATATAGATAAAGAGACAAAAAGAGAAAAATACAAACAGAAGGAAGATAGCATGGAGTGAGAATAAAGAGTGAGCAATTATACCTTTGAATCTGAATGGGATGAACTCTCCCTTAAAACATAAGTGGACAGCAGAGTGGAATAAAAACCAGAATCATACAATATGCTTCTTACAAGAAACTTATTTGAAGCAGAGAAATAAATATAAAGGAAAAAGGTCAGAGTAAAATATATTTTCCTTCAGCTAAAGTGAAAAATTCAGGGGTAACAATCCTTATCTTAGACAAATAAGTTGTAAAAATAGATAGAGTTAAAAGAGATAAGGGAGGAATCTATATCCTCCTAAAAGGTACCATAGAAAATAAAGTAATTTCAATTTGATATATGTACCTAATGTTATAACATCCAAATTCTTAAAGAAATTGAAAGAGCTACAGGAAGACCTAGACATCAAAATTCTACTAACAGGAGATCTCAACCTCCCTCTCTCAGACTTCGATAAATCTAATCATAAAATAAACAAGAAGGAAGTTAAGAAGATAAAGAGATTTTTTGAAAGCCTAGATATGATAGATTTATGGAGGAAATCGCATGGGGATAGAAAGGAATGTACTTTTTTCCTGCTGTAGATGGCACTTACAGAAAAATTGACCATGTACTAGGGCATAAAAATCTAATGGTCAATTGCAAAAAGGCAAAAAATAGTGAATGCATCTTTGTCCGATCATAATGCAATAAAAATCACATTCAGTATTGGACCAGTAAGATATAGACCCAGAACTAATTGGGAACTCAATGCAAAAAATTATAGAAAGTATTAATCATTTCATCCTAGATAATGACAATAATGAAACAACATTCCAAAACCTAGGGGGACACATTGAAGGCAGCTGTCAGGGGTATATTATATATTTAAATGTTTACATGAATAAATTAGGGAAAAAGGAAATAAAGGAACTAAATGTACACCTGAGAAAATTAGAGAAAGAACAAATTAAAACCCCCCAATTAAATACCAAATTAGAAATTCTAAAAATTAAAAGAGAAAATAATAAAATCGAAAACAAGGAAACCATTGAACTAATAAATAAAACCAAAAGCTGGTTTTATGGAAAAAAAAAACAATAAACATGTTAAAACTCTGGCAAACTTGAGTAAAAAAGAAAGAAGAAAAGCAAATTGCAAGTATCATAAATGACAAAGATGAACTCACCACCAATGGGAAGGAAATTAAACTAATAACTCAGAATAATTTTGCCCAACTCTATGCCAACAAATTTGACAATCTAAGTGAAATGGACGAATATTTACAAAAATGTGAGTTGCCCAGATTAAATGAGGAGGAAATTAAAAACCTAGTAACCCTGTCATTAAAAAAGAAATTCAACAAGCCATTATTGAACTCCCATGCAAAAAATCTCCAGGTCCGGGTGGATTCACAAGTGAATTCTATCAAACATTTAAGTAATAATTGGTTCCAATTCTATTTAAAATCTTTGGAAAAATGAGTGAAAAAAGAACTCTGCCTAACTCTTTCTATGAAACCAATATGGT
Source organism: Macrotis lagotis (assembly GCF_037893015.1). Lineage (NCBI taxonomy): Eukaryota > Metazoa > Chordata > Mammalia > Peramelemorphia > Peramelidae > Macrotis > Macrotis lagotis. Next base: position 364,831,466 of record NC_133666.1, on the reverse strand, counting down.
GGTGATTCCTAAACTAGGAAGTGTTAAAACAGAGAAAAAAAGTTATAGATCTATCTCCCTGATGAATATTCTTGCAAAAAGTCTTAAATAAATTCTTATCAAAATGATTATGAATTATCCCTAGGATAATATATTATGATCAAGTAGGATTTATCCCAGGAATGTAGGGTTGGTTCAATATTAGGAAAACGGTTAATATATTTAATTATATCAATAAAAACCTATAAGAAATCATATGATCATATCAATAGATGCTGGAAAAGGTTTTAACAAAATAAAGCACTCATTCCTATTAAAAGCACTAGAGACTGTGGGAATAAATGGATTGTTCCTCAGCATAATGAGCAGTATCTATCTGAAACCCATCAAGAATCATTATAAGAAAAAGTGATAGGCTAGATGCATTGACAATAAGATCAGGGGTGAAACAAGGATGCCCATTATCACCACTGCTATTCAATATTCTATTAGAAATGTTAGCTTCAGCAATAAGAAAAAAGAGAAGAATTGAAGGAAATAGAATTGGGAAGGAAGAGACAAAACTCTCACTCTTTGCATATGACATGATGGTATACTTAGAGAATACCACCCCCCAAAACTACTAGAAATAATTAACAACTTTAGAAAAGTCACATGATACAAAATAAACCATCATAAATCCTCAACATTTCTAAATATAACCAGGAAGATACAGCACAAAGAGCTAGAAAGAGATAGCAACCTCAGACAATATAAAATACCTGGGAGTCTATGTGCCAAGGCAGACTCAAAAACTTTTTGAAAACAATTACAAAACACTTCTCATGAAAATAAAATGAGATTTAAATAACTGGGCAAACATCAACTCATGGATAGGCCAAGATAATATAATAAAAATGACAATTCTTCCAAAATTAAACTACTTGTTTAGTGCCCTATCAATCAAAATTCCAAAAAATTACTTTAATGACTTAGAAAATGTTGAAGGAAATTTATATGGTGAAATAAAAAGTCAAGAATTTCCAGGGATTCAAAGAAAAAAAAGTACAAAAGAAGGTGAGTTAGCCTTTCCAGATCTAAAATTATATTATAAAGAATCAGTCATCAAAACTGTCTGGTATTGGCTAAGAAATAGAGTGGTGGACCAGTGAAATTGTCTAGGTGCAATAGCAGGAAATGATTATAGTAATCTACTGTTTGATAAATCCAAAGAGTCCAGCTATTAGGATAAAAATTCACTCTAAGATAAAGACTGTTGGGAAAATTGGAAGTTAATATTGAAGAAATTTAGATTAGACCAATACCTCACTCCCTTTACCAAGATAAGATCAAAATGGCTAAAAGGTTTAGACATAAAAAACAATATTATAAGCAAACTGGAAGATCAAGGAGTAGTTTACCTGTCAGTTCTATGGAAAGTGAAGCAGTTTATGACCAAGGAAGAGTTGTAGACCATCATTAAAAACAAACTAGATATTTTTGCTTACATTAAATTAAAAAAGATCTTGCACAGACAAAGCCACTGTAACCAAGATCAAAAGAAATGTAGTAAAGTGGGAAACTATCAGTCATCAAACGTGTCCAAAATTAGCTAAGAACTAGGTGCAAAAGAGATAGCAGGAAATAATTATAGTAATCTGCTATTTGTAAACCTAAAGAGTTAAGATTTTGGGACAAAATTCTTTCTTCAATTAAAACTTTTGGGAGAATTGGAAGTTAGTGTGTCAGAAATTTTGATCCACCCAACATCTCACACCCTATACCAAGATAAGATAAAAATGGGTCCTGGATTTAGATATAAGAGTAAATATTATAAGCAAACTAGGAAATCAAGGAATAGTTTCCCTGTCAGATCTATGGAAAGGGAATCAGTTTATGACCAATGTAGAAATGAAAAACATCATTAAAAGCAAACTAGATAATTGCATTAAATTAAAATGCTTTTGCACAGACAAAAGCAGTGTAACCAAGATCAAAAGAAATGTAGTAAATTGGGAAACAATTTTTACAAGTAGTATTTCTTACAAAGGAATCATTTCTAAAATATACAGAGAACTGAGTAAATTTTCAAAGAAAATTCCCAAATTGATAAATGGTCAAAGGATATGCAAAGTCAATTTACAGCTGAGGAAATCAAAGCTATCCATAGTCATATGAAAAATTGCTCTAAATCATTACTTATTAGATAAATTCAAATTAAATAATCTCTGAGATACCACTTCACACTCTTCAGACTGGCCAAAATGACCAAAAAAAGACAATGATCAGTGTTGGAAGGGATGTGGGAAATGAACTCATCCAAGTTTTGTGGAGAGAAATTGGGAATTATGCCCATAGGGCAACAAAATTGTTCATTCCCTTTGATCCAGCAATACCACTACTAGGTCTGTACACTGAAGAAATTATTAAAAAGCTTAAAAACATCACTTGTACAAAAATACTCATAGCAGCCCTGTTTGTGTTGACAAAGAATTGGAAATTAACTGAATGTCATTCATGTCATTCATGTGGTATGGCATAACAAACTGCTTTTGTTCTATTAGAAACCAGAAGGGATGGGAATTCAGGGAAGCTTGGGAGGATTTACATGAACTGATGCTGAGTGAGATGAGCAGAAACAGAAAAACACACCCTAACAGCAACATGGGGTGATGATCAACCTTGATTGGACTTGCTCATTCCATCAGTGTAACAATCAGGGACAATTTTGGGCCATCTGAGATGGAGAATACCATCTGTATCCAGAGAAAGAATTGTGGAGTTTGAACAGAGATCAAAGACTATTACCTGCAGTTTAGAAAAATAAAAACTGTTATCTTATTATGTAATTTTGCTATCTCTTATACTTTATTTTTCTTCCTTAAGGATATAATTTCTCTCTTATCATAATCGACTGAGATCAATGTATACCATGGAAACAATTAAAGACTAACAGAATACCTTCTGATGTGGTGGGGGAGGGATGCAAGAATGGGGGAGGGGAATTGTAAAACTCAAAATAAATAAACTCTTTCTGATAGAAAAGAAAAAGGAAGACTTTAGGATTTGAAGGAGGAAAAAACCACAAAAATATCCAGGGGCATTCCAACATTATTAAGCAGTCTAGATCAGGGATAGCTATTTGGCACAGTGAGGACCTGAGTTCAAATCTAGACACTTGATACTTACCAGCTGTGTGATCTTGGGCAAGTCACTTAAGCCCACATCTTCACACACCCTCCCAAAAAATAAACAACAGGAAGAATAGTAGATAATTTAAGTTCTGAAACTTTCTTCGCTTGAAGTCAAGCAAGAATTAATTCCAGGATTAATTCCAGCAAGTCTATGTATTATAGTCAACAGTCAGTAAGTCCTAGTCAGGACAGACCGGGAAGATATTAGCAAAAAAATAAAACCCAAAGCAAAAAAACAACAAGCATAACAAAAGAATCCAAAACATTTGCTACTCGAGCAAATTCTGACTATAAAGTTTTGTGTTCTCCTCATTAATCAATTTCTTTTTTGGATATAACCTTTCCTTTCTTTAAGTATGAAACTAGGAGTCTTCTTCATTTGCCTTGCCTACAATCAAAGATCATTCTATCATTCTACAATTTTTCTCCCCTCTCTTCTGAATTTCACTTTCTCTAGTTTCCTCTGCTTGATGGCTTACTTTGGGCATTATTTATACTACACCAAGGACAACTTGAAGTTCATCCTCATGAGGCAATTTTTCTCACCTATACACAAACAGAACTCCAATCAGATGCTATGAAAAAGAGAGAAACAGCATGTCTGCCCCTGATCCCTCACACAAAAGAAGGCACAACATTTTCCCCTTCTTCAATGTCTCCTCAGGAGTCTATTCTTATTAAGATATCAATTCTATGAAGACCCAGTAATATCACTAACTAAGCAGCAATGAGGATTCTAATTAAGTCAATTAGAATAGTTTTTAGTACTCTATTTTAATCTATACAAAGAAACTTCTCTTATGGAGTATACAAAGATAGCTTAAGAAAAACCTGGTACCTATTTATGATTGATTAATTAACAAGCTTAGATATACTTTCTAAGTCAACAAAATAGGATAAATAGATAACAGAATAGGACTGTTAAGCCATCTGTGACCTGACAAGAAGATACTGACATTAGTTTCATCTCAAGGGTAAATGCTCTGTAAGAATGGAAAACAAGAGTAAATACCAAATTCAGGGAAAGATAAGAAAGAAGAGTTTGGGGAATTCTTTGTTAAGGTTGAGTAGGCTAAATAGACTTAGATTTTCTTTTGTATATCACCCTAAGAAGGCTTTACAGAGAAAATAGGACTTTGGGATTTAATAAAATGAACTGAGAATACATGAGGTTATTCTGCAACTGCTAATAAGAAATCCTCTCCTGTAGACCTTGTTTAAAAAATTAAAGAAAAATAAACTACAAGTTAAGATTGCTGAGAAATAATATTCATGTAATTTGGAACTTTTGAAATTTCATGTTGCATATGTTAATATTTTATTTCCAAAGGAAGTAGAAGAGATTGGGGATTAATTCAGTCCTAAGAATGAAATTTAGTCCTTTTCACTACCAGATTTATAGATAAAAATTATTTTTTAAGATTGAGACAAAAGAAGATACATTTTTAAATTTTTTTGTTTTCTTTCTTAGCACTTCTCAGCACAGTTACTAAAGAATAATATAACTTCTCTTTCAAGGAAATGTGGTATGATAAACAGCTCCACTTGGTATCACAGGACCTGGGTTAAATCTCATCTCTGAAACTTACATTCTTGGTGGCAAATCACTTTGGCTTTGTAGATCACTGTTTCCTCATCTGAAAAAGATTCTAGTTTGACAAGATGATCTCTTTGGTCCATTCTAATACTACATGTATGATCCTATAATATTGTACTTCAAGAATCTTTCAAAAGTTGGCAAGAATGAAATAGTTTTTGATTTACTTTGTCTTTCTTTTTATACATAAAATTAAAAATTTGTAACATTTTCATTATTTGTTTAAATGTTAATACCACTTCAATAGAAACAGAGCATTGACCAATTTGACTTTCATTTTCTGCTCAATCAATAGCTGTCGTATAAACTTTAAATTTGTATATTCCCTTCAAAATAACAAGAATAGCAGCATCCAATTCCTTTTTATTTCTACTTTAGGCAGAGTAAGCCTTGAACCATTTAGTTTCATTCCAGCAGTATACTGGGACAAAGATTTTAATGAAGAATATTTTACCTTTTCCTCTCTCCATAGTCCTCCTACATATTCATAAGAAAAGTTGCAGAGAATTCTTAACTTTACTTCCATTCATAAATAATGAGAAATGAGGCAAGGTCACATCAACTTAGTCATCCAAGTTGTTTTTTTCTTACCATTCTTCACCTATTTTCAATACCTACTTTCATACTATCCCTGATAAAGTATAGCAATCCATAGATGTGAGACAAAAACTCCATATTAATTTTTCTCAAAATAAGGAATATAGATAGATGAAAAAGGAAATAATTAATAGAATATATCCTACAAAAAAAGAAAAAAAATATAAGTAGAAATCAATCTTTGTAAAACTATACAGGAATTGCAATTCATTTCTGGAAAACCTGCTTCTTTGATAGGAAGCATAAAGCTTTTGGCAAGTCATCTTAGCAAGAAATTCAGTTCTCTTTAGCTAAACAATAAGGTTTGAATCCTCTGGTCAACTGCTAATGAAGTTGCTTTTTGATATCTCTTACTCCATTTTCTTACCCTACCTTCCAGACTTCCTTTCTTGTTTAGCAGACTATAAATGGATCTCTGCAAAATTTTTTCTATTTCTGTCATTTAAGACAATAAAAACATAATCTTTTCCTAGACCTAGAAGAACCAAGGGATTTACCTTCCACAATTCTTTGAAGTAATAGAATAAGACCATGTCTTGTATAAACTCTTTTTACCACCACAATCAGTCTGTGATTCCTTCTCTCTGGGCCTTGTGATCTGCTTGTGTGGTAGCCATCTATGATGATAAAATGATACATGTTATTCTTAAGTGGATGCAAAGTTGAAAGGAACCAAAAGACAATTTAGATATCACTAACATCACATATCTACTTCTGTTCATATTGGTCACAGAAATGATTTTAAAAGGAACAAAGTTATGAAAAGCAACCACTTGGAGGAAGTTTATATAGAAGAGAGCTATGTGAAAGTTGACATTATTTTAAGGGAATTAAGGAACTAATTTATAAGTTACCTGAATGTGGGGAATTATTAAAGATCTTGAATAAAATTTCAAAACTTATTACTCAAAATTTTAAAGTTAAAAATTTAATTCTGAAAAAAATCAGATATATAGTATTTCTAGCTATGCATAATCTTTTGGAGTTATTTTTTCTGAAAAAACATATTAAAGCCATGCTCAATAAAAATATCAGTAGGGAACAAGCAAGCTTTTATAAAGAGACTATAAGAAACACTTTGTAGCTTCAAGAAAGATAGACACCAACTTATCAGCAGAGGAGAGAAATCTAGATTCCTTAATTCCAGTCCTGAGTGAATAACAAGAAGAAAACATAGTTTTTTAAGGCAGACCAAAGCCATATTCTGAAGAATAGTTATTAAAAGAACCCATATTAGGGCAGCTAGGTGGCACAGTGGATAGAGCACCGGCCCTGAAGTCAGGAGTACCTAGGTTCAAATCCAGTCTCAGACATTTAATAATTACCTAGCTGTGTGGCCTTGGGCAAGCCACTTAATCCCTTTGCTTTGCAAAACAACAACAACAACAACAACAACAAACCCATAGCATGGGATTAAAGAGAGAACACAACTTCCTAGGATGACCAACATTACTGAGTCTTGAATACATTAGTGGTTTCAAAAAAGAAGAGCCAGACAAGCCCAACAACAACAAAAAAGGATTCCTATGGCTTCCACCAGCTTAGGACAAATATGCTTTCTCCAGGCCAAATTCTGGAAGATTACTTCTCTGAGTAAAACTTTGCAACACTCAATGCATTTGGGTATCCCTCCTAGGCAGCTGAGCCTAATCAGGAATCTGTTACAAAGTATGGCTGTTCCTTTGAGAGGAATGCAGCTTCACCCACTAAAAATATATAGATACGGTATTTCCCAGAGTCATACTTTTGTCTCTGAATTTGCACCTCATGCTTTACCCAAGACAATGTTACAGTGAAGTTCTAGTCAGTGAGGCAACTTCATGGACCCTGCAGGGAACCCAAGGAACTCTCACACATGCACTTCCTTTTATGGAGGATTGAAGCTATTACTGTCTGTTCAGGATCAAAGCTGGGGAGTGATATTCAAATTATCAACCACTCTCTTCAGTTTGCAGAGGAGTTTGCACCTCAGTTGCACTAGCCATATCCCCAACAGATCTGCTCCCACCTTTCAGTCCTAGAGCCCTAATGCCCTTCAAGTACAATAGCTGACATCATCTCAGCATCTGTCACAGGAGCTTTCAGACCAGACTTTCCAACACCATTGATGAGGGGGAAGAGTACTTATATGAATGACAGTGTACTTTCAACCAACAAGAAATCTATTGCATTCATGTATCCAAGAGAACTGTTGGGTTTAGATCTACATTGCTTCTTCCTGATGAACAGCTAACTACTCTCTAGACATCGTATGCCCCACAGGAACATCTGATTGGGAAATCTGGCTGACCCTGTAAGAGATCTGACTGACCAGAGAGATCTAGTTGACTACCTCACTGATAACCTCTAAGAATATTCTATTGATACCCAGCTATAACATCCTGAAATATCTGAATGAGATATCAAATAAAGATCCAAGAATTTCATATTTCTAGATGCTTGATGGTCAGTTAAATGGCAAATTCTCAGTAATGTGAGGAATAAATATCTTGAGTTATTATAGGAATGTGAATGCCATGAAATAAAAACCTTCATTTTTCTTTATCATTGTATGCAAGGATCTTATCTGACTTGTTCAACAAAACAAGTCTGTAGGTAGGAGATTAATATTACTTGCTAGACTAGATGAGGAGAAGGTGCTTCACCCATAGCCTATAAAAGTAAGTTAAGCTGAATGTACACTAGGACTGTCATCTTTCTTTTGCCGTTGTTTATATCTACCACACCTTGAGCAATGACATAATAGGTTCCAAATAAATCTTTGTTGCGTGAAAAAAGAAAACACATTATGCTACTTTTCTGCTGATTATGAAAGGGTAAATATTTAGCAGAACAAAATGCCTTTTGCCAAATACTTTAGTTGTAAGCTATCTGCCATAAATACACCAGTATCGAAGGGGCGGAGCCCCTTAGGAGCTCTCTGATAAAAACTCATAAACTAAGGACTCTAACTAAACTTTCGAGAGACAGAACCCACAAAGGGACCCAGTGAGGCAGTTCTCCTACTCAAGGTAACCTGGAAAAGAGCAGAAAGGCTCTGCTCCCTGGGGCTGGAGGGGCAGCCCACTAGAGGGGTGGCCCACCAGAGCCAAAGAACCTCAGCCTCCTGGAGGCAGCCCCAGGGTGCTGGGAGCCTCAGCTCACAGCAGCGGGGGAGTCTCCTGAGCTGCACCCCGGGGAGCACCCGCACAAAGTTGGGGAACAGCAGGGGACCTCTGCCAGAGCGAGCACATGGAGCCCAGCCCTCAGGGCACACAACCAGCAGCCTGGTCTTTCAGCAGCCTAGACCCAGAAACAGAAGCAGATGGAGATGGTAAGCAGGAGCCCCCAGGACATGAGCCCATTGAGCTGAGGGAGGGGAGTGAAGAGAGACTGCAGAGCTCTGTCCTCTGCCCCTGAAACAAGACTCTGCAGCTCTAACCACATTCAGATCCTTATCACAGTCTAGGCCCCCCGATAGAACAGCAGCCCCCCCCCACCTCAGCCCCGTGGCAGAGGGGGGCACTTATGGTCATTCACAGACCAGGAGGGAGGACAGAACCTCACACACTGAGACCCTTGTGGGAGTGTCCCAAATGCTCAGGAAGCACCCCCCCAAAACAGGCTTAGACTGGGAAAATGAACAAACAAAGAAACAAGAGGAAGACCACTGAGAAACATTTTGCAAATGAGCCCAAGAAGGATCAAAATACTTGGTCTGAAAATGAGGAAGCACAAGCTCCTGCATCTAAAGACTCCAAGAAAAACAGAAATTGGGCTCAGGCTATGATAGAGCTCAAAAAAGACTTTGAAAATCAAATGAGGGAGTTAGAAGAAAAACTGGGAAATGAAAGGAGAGAGATGCAGGAAAAATATGAAAATGAAGTCAGCAGCTTAGTCAGGGAAATCCAAAAAAATGCTGAAGAAAATAGCATGCTAAAAAACAGCTTAGGTCAAATGGATAAAACAGTTCAAAAAGTTATTGAGGAGAAGAATGCTTTAAAAAAGCAAAATTGGCCAGATGGGAAAAGAGATAAGAAAACTCTCTGAGGAGAATAAATTCTTCAGACAAAGAATAGAATTCAGGGAGATTGATGAATTTACCAGAAATCAGGAATCAATACTTAAAAACCAAAAAAAATGAAAAATTAGAAGAAAATGTGAAATATCTCATTGAAAAAAACAACTGATATGGAAAACAGACTTAGGAAAGATAATTTGAAAATTATTGGAATACCTGAAAGTCATGATCAGGAAAAGAGCCTTGACATCATTTTCAAAGAATTACTACAGGAAAATTTCCTTATATTCTAGAAGCAGAGGGCAAAATAGAAATGGAGAGATCCCAAAAAACCAACCCCCAGGAATATTATAGGCAAGTTCCAGAACTCCTAAGTCAAAGAGAAAATATTACAAGCAGCCAGAAGGACACAGTTCAAATATCGTGGAGCTACAGTCAGGATCACACAGGACTTAGCAGCAGCTACATTGGAAGCTCGTAGGGCTTGGAATACAATATACCAGAAGGCAAAAGAGCTTAGAATCCAGCCAAGAATGAACTACCCAGAAAGGCTGAATGTCCTCTTCCAGGGAAAAAGATGGACTTTCAATGAACCAGGGGAATTTCAAAGGTGCCTTTTGGAATGGCCAGAGCTGAACAGAAGGTTTGATCTTCAGATACAGGACTCAGGTGAAGCATGGAGATTGGAGGAGAGGGGGGAAATATGAGGGACTTAGTGAGGATGAACTGCACGTATAGAAAAATGATACTGCTAATATTCATATGAACCATCTCAGTTAATAGAGCAAGTAGAGGGAGCATTTATAGTTGAAGCACAGGAGAAAGCTGAATTCAAAGATAAAATATGATGTAAAAATGGAGTCAATAAGAAAAAAAAGGGAAATGGAATGGGAGAAAGAAAAAGGAGAGGGGGAATAGTCCAAGCTATTTCACATAATAAGATTTTTTTATTACAATGAGCTATTGCAATGATATAGAAGGGGGGAGGCAAGGGGGGATGAGGGAACCTTTGCTCTCATCAGAGATGGCTAGGAGAGGAAACAGCAAATATACTCAATGGGGTATAGACATCCGGAGTAAGAAGGAGGGGGGAGCAGTGGGAAGGGGTGGGGATGTGAATAAAGGAGGAGAGGATGGACCATGGGGGGACAGTAGTCAGATATAAGACATTTTCTTTTTTTTACTTCTTGCAAGGGGCTGGGATTGAATGGCCTGCCCAGGACCATAGGGCCAGGTGGATTCTGGGTCTAAGGGGTGGTATGGGGGCTCAGGGCTTCTTGGCCCCAGGACCAGGGATCTGTCTGCTGCACCATTCAGCAACCCTACAGCAGAGTCAGAGTGAAAGGAGAGAGAAAATATAGTACATGGTAGTGGAGAAATAAGAAAGGAGGGAGTTGCGATCAGCAATGGCAATGTTGGAAAAATATGGAAGTAACTTTTTTGATGGACTTATCATAAAGAATGTGATCCACTCACAACAGAGTTGATGGGGTGGGAACAAAGACTGAAACACATTTTTTGTTATTATTATTTGGGGGAGGGTGCAGTGCAAGTGGGGCTGGGTGGCCTGCCCGGGTCCACATAGCAGGGTGATCATTGGGTGTCTGGGGCCGGATTCGGACCTATAAGCTCCTGGCTCAAGGGCCAATGCTCTGTCTGCCACCCAGCCACCCCTACTATTAATACTATTTTATTTTATTTTGGGTCTTTTTTTTCATTCTTTTTGGTTTTTGCAGGGCAGTGGGGATCGGGTAGCTTGCATGTCACATGGCTGGGTGATTATTGGGTTTAGGAGGCTGGATATGGACTCAGGTGCTTGTGGCTCCAGGGCTGATGCTTCGTCCATTGCACCACCCGGCCATACCTACAATTATTACTATTATTTTTTAATTTTAATTTTTTTCTCCCCCTTTACTTTTTTGCCCAAGCAAGTCTATGTATATTCAATGGGGGGAGGGGTATTTTGTTTACTTGTAAACAAGTATATTTTATTAATGTAAAGAAAAACATTTGTACAAAATAAGAATAAAAATAAATTTAAAAATAAATAAATAAATACACCAATATCACTGAATAACAAAATAACCCTATTTTAAAACCTTCAGATAATAAATTTTGGGAGCTAAGTGCTGCAGGTTAGAACACTGGGCTTGGAATCAGGAATACTTACCATCCTGAGTTCATACCTGACCTCAGACTCTTACTAGCTGCATGACACTGGACAAGTCATTTAACTCTATGTACCCCATTTTTCTCATGTAGAAAATGAAGAAGGAATGCCAAGAAAACCTCAAATAAATCTTCAAGCATAGGAAAATACTTAAATAAACTGATAAACAACAACAATAAGAAAAATTTTAGGATAGGCACAAAAAAGAGGGATGCAAATTTTATAAATGTGTGCATACAAAAGTGATAGAGGTCTAGAGACTAGTACAGGGCAATATTCCTTTGCATGATGAGATCCTTGAAGACATTCGTGTTTGATTATGACATTGTAATCATTCCACTAATCCCTGGGACATGGAAGCAACTCCTGTAAAGAATTTGAAATCACATAAATGAACTTCATATATCCATTCACAGAGGAAAGACCAAGTACATGAACAGTGTCCATGGCCCAGATTTCAATATGCATTGGGACGAACAACCTTAGAGCTTGTAACCCTATTTACAGATGAACAATGAGCTGATACAGACATATAAGACAGAAGGAGGACAGTGAGCAGGTTGAAAAATATAATGAAAAAGAAACTCTGAGAAAGAAATGCCATAAATGATTTCATGAAACATTTGCATATTAGGAAGATAAAGTGGGAAGATTGCAAGGTGAAGTTTGGAAGGAAGGAAATATTTATTAATCACCTACTATGTGTCAGACACTGTGCTAAGAGAGTTACAATTATTATATCATTTTTCCTTAAAGGTAGGTACCATACCATGAATAAACAGGAGCAGACAGGAAATCTGCCCTAGATCACACAGCTAGTGTCTGAGTTCATATTTGAACTCAGGTCTTCTTGACTTTAGGCCCAACACTTTATTCATTGTACCACCTAGCTGTCAGAAAAACTTCCACTAGCAGCCTAAAAAAATGTCTGTAGAAACAAAAGATGACATCTGGATCATTGGGCAGACATCCTATGGCAAATTTGGGAGAAGAATTGCATAAGTACAAGCTTGGCAGGTGTGGAGTTATCACTATCTGAATCATTGGAGTGGACTCCTAAATTGATAAAATCGAGGATTCATTTGAGTAGCTCTATATATTCATGAATACATGCATGTACATTTCTATGTATGTTTATTCATTCATATATGTATATAAGGTTGTCCAAAAGTTTTAGTGCAGATTTGAGACCTTTGGGACATGATAAATACACACACACACACACACACACACACACACACACAGTATATGTCTGGTTATACTAATTCAAACATATTACACATATAGTTTCATTTTGCACACATATCAATGTTTTGTTATATGTGTGTGTTCACATACATACACCGGCATTGAAGAACTCTGGACACATTATTGTCCATATATTCATATATGTGTAGTCAATGCATATATAATATATAAGAATATGAGTGTATCTTCATAGATGACATAGACAGATATAAGTTTAAATGGATTAGATATAAAGAGAGCTACATACCTCTATATCTATCCATTAATAATACATACATGTATAAGTTACGTTGGGGTATAAGGAACTCTTGGAATAAACTGCTTATACCAATAAAGAGAATACAACTTGCAGAAAAGCAACCTATCTACAACTTAGAATATAAGAAACCTGTCTCCGGATACTGGAAATTAAAGCACCTTTCCCAAATCATATAAGTACTATGTGTTAGAGTCAGGGATTGAACTCAGGTCTTTTTGACTCCAAGCCTAGGCTAGATTTGACAAAAGATTTTGTACTTATAGTTCAAGGAACATACTAGTTACTTACATGAAAATTGACCACCAGATGATACATACTTAGTTCTCAGCAGCCACCAATGTAAGTGAGAAACAAGACAGTACGAAAGAGAAATAATGGAACTGCAGGCTGTATCAGTGGAAGAAGTACCCACTCTAATGAAATCATGAATCACTCAAAGGATCAAATTACTTTAGTAATGGTACATTAACAAAAATGCTACCTAATGATGGGCATTTCAGATACTTTGGTAAGCATGTAGGGGTCATATTTTGGTGCAGGTGGTAGAAGTGCAATAGGGTGGATTGAATGGTAATCTCCTGTATCACAAGAGTCACCTGGTCCTGCTTAAGTTTAGTACTGCCTTTGAGTAGAAATTAATAGCCATTTCATAAGTTTTTCACTTTAAAATGGAAATTGCAAGCAATATAGAAAAGGTTTTCTTATTTCATGCTGGAATTTTCTTTGTTAGCTATTTATTGCTTTGTGTGATTAAAATTCAACTGAAGTTTCAAACTTGTGAAATATACTGTATCTGATGGATCAGAAATTAATGGGTAGGGTGTTAATGGCTAGAATGTGACACAATAATATTCATAAAGAATGTCTATTTTCTTGTTTCTTTCATAAAAATATATTATAATATACTTGGGCATTATTTACAAGATTAAAAGTTGCTTTTAATTTCAGTGCATATGTTAAAATAGCATATTCTTTCACTTTTTTAAACTCATATTTTTTTGCATTCAAACTAATTCTTTTTTAGAATCCTATAACTTATGGCCACTATTTTTAAGAGTAACACATTCATCTAAAAACTCATCAGAAAAAGTCCCACTCTCTCAGATTATTTATTTATAAATGCTTAACATTGAAAATACCAACACCTACATAGTAATTATTCATTTCATTTTCTTCTTATGACAATTTGTTGAGGAATCAGTGATTATTCCTTATTATTTCTAAATTGTCAGTGTTTATAAGACAATGTTTCTGAATTTGGTTCTAAGTGCTAATGCCCTCTTGTGATTTCTTTTAGAATAACACTTTAGAGAATAAGTAAATTTTAAATTTTATCTTGATCTCATCATATTCATAGTATCATTCTTTAATACTGCATGAAAAGAAGTGATTTTATTTTGAATTAGTTTTCCCCAGTAAATAAAATTTAAGCTTTGGAGATTACTTCCTATAGGAAATTAATTAGCTCTACAAGATAAAAATCAAATAAAAGAATTCCAACATTTACTTCAAGTAACATTTTGTTTCTGTCATTAGACAAGCTTTAAAAAAATAGTTTTCTTCTATAAAATGTTCACTTATTCTTCCAGAAAAAACTTTCCTCAAATCACCATTTACCATCATTTCTAATTTGAAGTAGGCAAATTTGTATTTGTTTTCTGGACTAGGCTATCATTTAAATGATGAGGAAACTTCATTTACAAGTACCTTGTGTGAAGTTTATTGTCTTAGAAAGCTGACTTGTGACAAAAACGTTTAGTAGCTATTATAGTGGAAAAAGTACATGGATCTAAGGACACCTTATGATACATAATAATAATTCTAAAACAGCTCCTGAAGCAACACTTTGGTAATATATGAATTTATTACTTCACAGTTTCTTGGCTCTTTGAATGTCAAATTACTATATTTACTTGCTGTGAAGATAGCTAAAATAGTTTGTGCATAAGTTGACTACTAGAGATTTGTTTATCACTCACCCTATTACTATTCTCCAACATAATAATCCCTCTGATGATGAGAATGCTATTCCTATTGGACCACCAATAGCAATGCCACTCTATTTTCAAATATTTGTAGTAAATTACTGGAAATCAGCAAATCTGTGCTTAGAATACCTACTTGGGGACACATTGAAGAGTTTTATTTAGCTAATGTCACTAATAATGAATAACGTCTGTTTTGAAGCAATCAAATCTGAAATCTATGAGCAAGAGTTTGCTTTTCCCTAATGCCTCTGCTTCATCTAAGCCTCAGACTTTTGATAAACCTAATAGATCATTGAAAATGGCCTGTAAGTTAGTATATCCACATATTAAAATTACACAAACAAAAGCAATGATCTTTTAAAGCATTTCTTTCTTGAATTGCAAAACTAGTGATTTCTCAAATGATATTTTTGGGGAGGATGGATAACATTATTTGCCATGATTCCATCAGAAAAATTGCCTCAATATTTTTTCCCACAGATGCTATTACTAGCTATATTTCCCTCCATTGTAATCCCCCCACTCCCATTTATTTTACTCTCTCTCTCTTTCTCCTTTCACACTGTCTCTCTTCAAAAGAGTGTTTAGTTGACTACCTCCCACAATATTCATTATCTTCTGTCACCTACACTCCCCCTCCTTTCCCCCATCCCCTTACTACCATCCCTTTCCTCTCCTAATTTCCTCTAGGGTAGATAGATTTCTATTTACAATTGAGTGTGTATATTATTTCCTCTCTGAGAGACTTCTGATGAGAGTGAAAGTTCATTCATTCCTCTTCACCTTCCCTCCTTCCACTCCATTGCTAAAGCTTTTTTCGTGGGACTGTTATGTGAAATAACTTAGCCTGTTCCAACTCTTCTTTCCCTTTCTCCCAACCATTCCATTCCATTAACTCTATCTTTATAATATACTATAACTTCATATTCAGCTCCCTCCTATGCTTTTTCTATATACAGTCCTTTCTAAGCACCCCAGTAAATGAGAAGGTTCACAACAATTATTAGTACATTCTTCCCATGATGGAATAAAAGCTGTTCAACATTAGTAAAACCCTAATAAGTTGCCCTTTCTGTACACCCTCTCTGTGCTTCACTTGGGTCCTGTACTTGAATACCAGACTTTCTGTGTAGATCTGGTCATTTCAACAGGAAAGTTTGAAAATCCCCTATTTCATTGAATGTCCATCTTTTCCCCTGAAAGATTATGTTCGGTTTTGCTGAGTAGTTGATTCTGGGTTGTAATCCACATTCTTTTCCCTTCTAAAAGATCATATTTTAAGCCCTACAACTCTTAATGTAAATTGGTAAATCCTATGTAATCCTAACTGTAGCTTCCTGGTATTTTAATTGCTGCATTTTGGCTGTTTGTACTATTTTCTCCTTGACTTGGAATTCAGGAATTTGGCTATAATATTACTGGGAGATTTTCTTTTGAGGTCTCATCCAGGAAGTCATCAATGGACTCCATCGATTTCTGTTTTGCCCTCTGCTTGTAAGATATCAGAGTAATTTTCCTGGAGAATTTCTTGAAAAATTAAGTCTAGGCTATTTTCCTGGTCATGACTTTTAGATAACCCAATAATTTTTAAAAGATCTCTTCTAGACCTGTTTTCCTAATCAGGTGTTTTTCCAATGTGGTATTTCACATTTTCTTCTAGTTTTTCATTCTTTTCGTTTTGTTTTATTTCTTGATTTCCCACATCATCAGCTTCCCTTAGCTTCATTTTACATTTGAAGGAATTATTTTTTTTCAGAGAGCTTTTGTATTTCCTTTTCCATCTGCCCAATTCTGCTTTTTAAGGCTTCTTCCCTTCATTGACCTTGTGAACTGCTTTTTTTCCATTTGACCTAAGCTGATGTTAATTTCTTCGATAATTTTTTTTTTATTTCTATCTCCATAACCAAGCTGCTGACTTGGTAATTATGATTTTTCTGCATCACTCTTATTTCTCTTTCCAATTACTTGATTTTGAAAATCTTTTTGAACTCTTCCATAGCCTGAGATAAATTCCTATTGTTCTTAGAGACTTTGGATAGAACTTTTGACTTTATTATCTTCTGAGTGTGAATGTGAATTTTGATCCTCCATGGGATCAAAGTAATTGTTTATAGTCAGATATTTTTCTTCTGCTGTTTGCTCACTTTCCTAACCTATGACATTATTTTAGCTCTTCATTAAGATGAAGTTCCACTTCCAGGGTGGAGAACACATTTTCCAAGCTTTTGAGGGTTTTTGCAGCTGTTTGCAGGGACAACCATCCCCTCTCCAGCCCTCAAATCATTCAAGGTCTTATGAGAAGCTCTGATTTCTCTCTCGCCTGTGCTTTGGTCTGTGGATGAACACAAGCACAGCCCTCTGCCTTGGAACTGTGAGGAGTTTCCCTGTTTCACTGTGGCAGTAAAGTTCCCCTTCCTGAGATGCAACTGTGTATGGGCAAAGCAACAGAGTCCTACCTCAGATATAACACAGAGACCTCTGCAGTCTCTACTGACCCCCTTAGCATCTGTGTCCTAGGTGCTCTGAAAGCAGCTGCTGGTGTTTCTGCAGGCCTGATTCTGGTTCCTGGGGCTGGGCTGCACTGAGACTTGTGCTGGTCTGGGTTTCTACTGCACCAGAGTGAGTACCACCAAACTTTCAAGTTGTCTTTGGCAATTCCTGGGCTTTGAGGTTTGAAAACTGCCCTACTGTCATGAACTGAGCTGCCCCCAGGGAAACCAGATCTCATAGGATATTCCTGGATGGCTAGAGACAGTTCATTCTAGCACAGTCTGGCTGTGTTGTGGCTTTATCCAATTCCAGTGTAACAAGTCTTTCCTGTGGATTTTCCAAGTTGTCTTGGGCCAGAACATTGTTTCACTCAGTCTTTCTGTGGGTTCCACCACATTAGAATTTGGTTAAAGACATTGTTTAATGGCATTTGTTGTGGTCTGGGGGAGATCTGTAGGGATATTCTGCCTTCGGTCCATCATTTTATTTCTGCCCAAGCGTCTTAAATGAAATAGTGCCAAAATACCAAACTGCATTGATAAAGAGAATACTGGATATCAGTGAAATCACAGGTCTAATCCTATATTGTTTCAGAAACAAATTATGAATGTAATTCAAGAAAATCTCCAGGATTAACTATTGGCTAAAATAAATTGAACATTAATGCAAGTCTAAGAAAGAGTTATAAGAACTAGCAGTGTAGTTCTCCTGCATGGTACCACATGTCTCTGAAACTAAGAACCGCTATCAACAGGGACAGCATATCATAGGAAATTTATTATATACAATAGTTGCAGATTACTTTAGAAATACTAGTCTCTGCTCAAGCAGTAGGTTGTACAGATACATTCAAATATTCACTTTGTCACCACTCAACAAGCGTTTTTTGAATTTTCTCTCTTCTCCCTCTATCATCTCTCTCTCTCTCTCTCTCTCTCTCTCGAGAGAGATGATAGAGGGAGAGAGAGAGAGAGAGAGAGAGATAAGAGACAGAGATAGAGATAGAAACAGATTAGATGTAGATAGAGATAGAGATAGCGACAGAGACAGAGACAGATATAGATATAGATATAGACATAGACATAGACATAGACATAGACATAGACATAGATATAGATATAGATATACTCAGCACTCTGAAAAAATATCTGAAAAAAAGCATAAGGAATAGCAAAAGCATGTCACCTTCTTCAAGAAATTTCCAATAACCTGGAGAGACCCTATGTAATCAACTACAAACATAAAAGATACATAAAGGACAAAGTGGAAAGAATCTAAGAGGTAAGGCACTACCATTAACAGAGACTGAAACGACTTGCAGGGCATGGAATTTTAATTAAGGAAAACCAGTAGTTGAAGACAAGGAGTGATAGAAAAGGAAAATGATTAGATTCTGAAGATGGAATATCTTGCAGAAGAAACAGCAAGGGGACGTGTCACTCTCTCACAGAAAACCCAGAAGGCAGTAAAGTATAAGGTCACTAGTAAGGTAGAAAGGAGCAAGATTATCAAGGGTTTTAAAAACTAAATTCTGGAGTTAACAGAAAGACACTTGTGATTGTTTATCTGATGTGCATTTTAGAATTATTACTTAATTTTTAAAAATTGATTAATTATTATTTTGTGAGCTAAATGGAGGATGGCCAGGAGTAGGACAATAGCCAACAGGCTATTGCAACAATCCAGCCTTAAGATGAGTGCATGGAAAATGATGATACTGGTGTCCCAGGAAAGAAGACAGTACCTATTAGAGATATTTTGAAGGGAGAATTCACAGGACATAGGGACAAATTTTTGATGTGTTGTTTCACTCACATCCAACTTGTGATCCACTTAGGGTTTTCTTGAAAATATACTAAATTGGGTTCCCATTTACTTCTCCAACTCTTTATAGATGAGGAAGTGAGGAAAACTGGGTCATTCAGTTGGTAAGAGTCTGAAGACAAATTTGAACTCAGTAAGCTGAGACTTCCTGACTCCATGTCTGGTGTTCTATCCACTGTGCTACCTAATTGCTAAAATAATGTGCAAAAGAGAGTGAGAATATGAGGATAACACCCATACTGAATGACTGAAAAGATGGTCATACCCTTGACACTAATAGGAAAATAAGAAAGAAGGGAAGGTTTTGGAAGAAAGATAATGATGTTAATTTTAGAAATGTTAAGGTTAATTTGTTTATGGGACATCCTGTTTGAGAGAACTGCTTCATAGTTGGAGACGCAACACTGAAGGTCAGAGGGAGATTAAACCTGGAAAAATATATGTGATAAACAGCTTCAGAGAGACCATAATTGCAACCTTGGAAGCTGATAAAATCACTATAGGAAATAGGACATTGTGACAAGAGGTCCCTGGACAGAGTTGAGTATGGTAAGAAGATGCAACCTAGATGAAGACCTAGCAAAAATAATAAAAAGAACTGGTGAAGCAAATAAGAGAAAACCAGGAGAGAGGCATGTGGTGAAAACCTAAAGAGAAAAAAGTGCCAAGGAAAAGATACATGTCAAAAACTGGAGAGGGAGAGGAAGAGAGAGAGAAAGAGAGAAAGAGAGAGAGAGAGAGAGAGAGAGAGAGAGAGAGAGAGAGAGAGAGAGAGAGAGAGAGAGAGAGATCAAGTAGGATGAGGAAAAATAAAAGGCGATTAGATTAAGCAATGCACTTGCAATATAGGTTTTGTAATAGCTACTTTGATATAAGATTTTTCTATGAAAAAATCTAATAAAAGGATTAGCAAGGAATCCCAAACAGATCTAGTATTAGATTACTGTAATTATTAAAACACAAGTATCAAAAATTAGAAAGAAATGACAGGAACTTTCTTAGGAAGGAATTAAGATCTAGTACTAAAAGATGTTCCCATATAAATCATAATATTATATTTTATAGCCAATGCTAGGAAGATGGTAACATATTCAGATTGCTTTAGGAGGAACTAGAAGCTTAGTCTGTGTAGATCCAGCCATGACCCCATATTTGACTTTGAAAGACACTAATATTATAGTCTTTCTACAAGGCAGAAAAAAGAGCTTCACCTTATAATCTACAAATGGGTTTGCACTTTTTACACCTAATTCATACATTACACCAATTGTGCCTGTACTAAATCTAATGAAAGGTCATGCTAAAGACTGTAAATATTCTATTAAAAAGGTACTTAAGCATTTCTTGTACATGTTCAGTGGCAATAGTCAATCACCTCCTTGTTCTTTCTTGGGGGGAACATTTTTGAAAAATTCAATTCAACAAACAATAAGTATATATTATGAATAGAAAATTTTACGTACTGGGGAGCTGATTTTAAAAAATGGTTAGTTTTTACTGAAATGACTAAATAAATTCAGTTCTAGGAAAATCAATCCTTTTACCTAATCCTCACATTGACATACAATAAAGTTTCCCCAAGACTCTGGAATGTTCTGTCCCTTCATTACTTCTAATTCTAATAAGCTCTAGATTTCTTCAAAAGTCAGCTACTATGTGACCTCCTACATGCATCTCTTACATTCTAAATCTTCAAAAACTGCATTATAACTCATCTGCACACCAAAATTATTATATACATAAAGGTGAATGTGTATATTTTATATATATACACATATATATCTGTGTATATATATATATATATATATATATATCATCCCTTTGATGTTTATGTCAAATGCTGCATAGTATATGTGAAATATTAGTCTTCCTTGATCCCCCATATTCTTGTACTTTCACCCCACATTGTCTTGTATATATTTTGCATATATTGATATACATATATGCTGTATACTAGATTGTAAAATCCTTGACAACAAGGACTACTTTATTTTTTAATTATTTTTTTAGAATTTTTTTATTTGAGGGGCAATGGAGTTAAGTGACTTGTCAAAGGTCACACAGTTAAGTAATGATTAACTGTCTGAGGTTGGATTTGTACTCAGGTTCTCCTAACTCTAGGGCCAGTGCTCTATCCACTGCACCACCTAGCTACCCTGGACTGCTTTATTTTTAATATGATATTCATTGCCTATCATAGTCTCAGGTGAGGACTTAGATTTCCTCACATTTGAAGCATCTATTTATAAGTTCCTTACTGTCTGACCAACCCCATATCACTAGAAACTTGGACTTAAACCCAGGTCCCTTAGTTTTGATAGTTGAGCTTCCAATTTTATTTTATCAGGATTCAAGAGTCCATGTTACTTCTTGGCCATCTCTTCACATGCCTCTTTGTTCCCAAATTCTTCCCTTCCTATTTTTAATATGATTATTTAACTTGTCTTCCCTTATCAGGATTTAAGTTTCTTGAAGTAAGGGATTGTTCTACTTGCTTGTATTTAATTACTCATCACAATATAATACCTCATACATAAGTATTTAATAAATGATTTATCTATCTATCCATCTATTAGCTACTCTAATAGTTGCTGTTCAATAAAGGCCTGGTGATTGATCAGAAGCATATATAAGAGAATACCTAATGATTTATAAAGGGAAGGGAGCACCAGTAATAGAAGGATCAGGAAAATTCTGACCCATTTATCAATAGTTCATTAGCAATTGTTCATTACCCAGGAGTTACACATTAGTACAGGACCTTAACATGATCACACATGACCTGTGGCATTTTCTGCCATAAATGAAAGAAAGTCTCAGGAATAGAATATTACACAAAAGCAAAATACATAAGAGAAAAAAAAATATTCTTTACAGATGGGGTTTAAATATATTGGGGGGTGCGCTTTCAATTGAATAGGATTCCATTCAATTTTTTAATGAAAAGAGGAAGATCAAATAAGATCTTCAAATTGTAAACAAAACAGTTTTGTGATCCTAAAAAAATTAATTTCAGCAAGTGAAAGAGACTGTAGGATGATGCAGTGCTACCTCTTTTATTGGAAACCTTATCATTCATTCTATAAGATCTCATAAGATGTATTTCTTATATATCATGATTACCTACTGGACAACTGATTGGAGAGTAGAGTTAGAGTTATGAGTTAATGCTTCTTAAAAAAATTCATCTAAGGGAGGTAGCCAGGACAATTATATCTTAATTTCCCACTCTTTAGACCCCTGTATTTTTTAACGTTCTTTCTCCAATCATATCAGCATCTTTTTTTCATAAATTAATGTTTATTTGTTGATTGAAAAGAAAAAAATCTTAATAACTTTACTGTCTCCAAATGATATTGGAAAAAATGAATAAGAAAAAAAGAAGCCCTGTAGATATGACTTGGCTCTAATCAGAGAGATTTTAGAGGAAAAGAGAAGATAAAAAGAAAATACTTCTGTAGAAAGGAGGAGGAAGAAAGAGGCAATATAGGAACTATCACAGACAGATAATATCTTTGACATTATTTCTGAACATTAGCAAGAGATAGGAACCATTTATCAATTTCTGACATGAATCAAAGTATTTCTGAGAAATTTCTATTACACATCATCAGATTCTTTCAATTTTCACAGTCTCCACACAGGGAGATTCTATTAGCGGTATACCTATGACAACAAAGACAATGACAATGACAATGACAATGACAGTGCATTAAGTTTTGCAAAGCACTGAGCAAATACTCATTTTGATGTTGATCCATATGTTAGGCTCTGTCAAACATATTTCTTACAGTTGGTGTAAATTAGAAAAGTACATAAAATAGAAGAAAGGGTAGGAGGAATGGGCATAACATGAATATCATTTGTATATGAAACAGATAAAAGAGGGTTGAAAACACACATAATTATACAGACAGTTTGATATAGAAAATATATTGAATTTAACGGGAAAACTAGTAGGATAGGAAAGTAAGTAATTATAGGGGAAGATAATAATATAATGAAAATTCTAAAAGCCAATAATAAGCATATACCAAAAAAAATCCTTAAAGATTGGCACTAAAAGGGGAAAAAATGAAAGCAAATAACTGTAGTTCTTTTCCTTTGGATAAATGGTTGAAATTATTGTTATATATAAATATAATAAATTTTAAAGTAGAAAATGATGAAGGAGATGATTTCAGAAAAATCTTACAAAGTATAATTTGAAGAGATAAAGTGAAAAGCAAGAGAATTATTTCTCCAGTTACAGTGCATAAAAAAATAACTACAAAAAGCTCAAGAATTTTAAGCAAAGAATAACTAATTATAGTTTTGGGGATGATAAAACATGCTGCTACATTCATTTTTGGATCTAGCCACTGTGCTATTTCATTTTGCTTTATTTGACTATATTTATTTGCTGAAAGGTTTTTTTAAAAAAATAAATTTGTTAATTTTTTCCAAATACATGTAAAGAGAGTTTTCAAAAATTATTTTTTAAGATTCTGAGTTCCACAATTTTCTCCCTTGCTCACTTTCCTCTCCCTTCCTCATGGAAAAGAGCAATCTTATATAGTTTTATATATATATATATATATATATATATATATATATATATAACTATATTAAACATATCTCATTAATTTTATTGTGAAAGAAGAAACAGAACAAACAAGAGAAAAAAAAACATGAGGGAGAAAAATAAAACAAAAAATTCATTTTAAAAACTGTAAATAGTAGACTTGGTCTGCATTCAGACTCCATAATTCACTTTTTGGATATGGATGATGTTTTCCATCACAAGCTCTATAGAATTATTATAGTGCTGAGACTGTTATACTTCTGAGAAGATTAAGTTCATTATAATTGATCATCACACAATGTTGCTGTTAACGTATACAGTGTTCTGTTTCTGTTCACTTCATTTAGCATTTATTAATGGAAATCTAAAAGATCTTTTTTTTTAATTTTAATTTCATTTAGATAAAGGGAGTTTAGCATGTTAACAACAGCAATGGGGAAAAACATAACACCAATTGAGACATTTTTGGAATGCCCAGTAGAGGCAAAAATAAATTAGAAGTAGCATACACAAAAGTAAGGCAGTCTTAAAAGTAACATGTGGAATTTATAATATACTTTTTTAAAAGCAAGTATGAAATGGAAACTAGTTGTTTAATATATTTTTGTGTTAACATTCAGATATAAAAAAAGAAAATCTCATAACAAAACATCCTCTTTGTAACTAATGTAAAATTGTATCCTTTGGCATTAGTTTTCCCTCTATGAAGATATTCCCCATGGTTTCAAATATTTATTGGTTTATGAACTTGTGTTATAATCTATTATGACACATGCAAATTAATGATTTTTCACTATAAATTCTTTATCTTATCATATTAGAGATGTGTTTGGCCACAACATGCTCACTGATTTAGAAAACTCAACTGTTTATTACTAAAGGACCAGACCAACTATTAAAAGGAGCTATATAGAAATTGACAAAGAATGCCTTAATGTAATCCAAGGAATATATAAATTTTAAATTTGATTCTTTATTTGGTTATTTTCAGAGTTTAATTAAATATAAGCCAAGTGATTGCCACGAAAAGAACAACCTAGCTAAATCAGCAATCTCCCTGGGTTAGAGACAGGATGTAATATCTGGGAAAGCCATTATTGATAGCATGACTATTCATTAGTTCCCACTGAGCATAGCCCTGAGCCCAAAAGCTTTTGAAATCTCAAGGTTTTTATACCATTGCTTATAGCCATCATAATGGCAAGCAAACCTATGGAGATATAGCCTGCCAAGTGCCCCCACAAGTGCGAAAATTTACATCAATTTTAAAACCCCAAAAAGAAAGTTCTTGTCATCAATGTCTTTTGCTCTATGAAGTTCAGATCTGAAAGAGATTTGAATTTATCAGGAGAAATGTCTTTAGAACTTTAGGGTGGAGCCAAGATGGTGACATAAAGCTAAAAAGTTTGCAGAGCTTTTCCCTACCAAAGATAAATGAAGCCACTACTTTCACATTCACACTACAGATCCCACCAAGAAAAAGAGAAGATTCAAAGAAGTTTTTAACTATAGACATTCTGGAGGATCTACAGTGAAGGTCTGTCTCTTTGGGAGAAAAGGGGAAGTAAAGACTAGAACAGTGGGAAAAGCCAGCAATAGGCTTTTATCCAAAGTGCAATCCAGGTTCGAACAGCATAAAAACAACAGAGGTCCTGGCAGCAAGCTAGCAGGGAGGCCTACAACCCCAAAGTCAGTCTGAACCCTGAGAACAATAGGGTAAAAGACAGGACTGAGTTAACCACTGTTAAGTCAGAACTAGAAGATAAAGGAAGAAACAAACTTCTGAAAAAGCAAGGCCTGGACTACATCGGCAACAACCTTGCCAATGATAAGCCAGGGAGCAGACCTCAGTCTTAACATAAAAAGCTTGGATCTATACTCCTTATACCCCAGGAACAGAGCAAAAATAACAAAGATGAGCAAAAACAGGTAAAAGAGCTCTCACTACATAAAACTATCTTACAGGCAAAGATGACTGCAATGCACTGACTGAAGAAGAAAACGGTGAAAAATCACTGTCAGGGAAGTTTTAAAAGAGTCTATAAATTGGACTGAAATACAAAAGCACATCAAAGAGCTTAAAAAGGAATTTAAAGATGAAAGATGAGAGGAAGAAGACAAATGGAAAAATGAAATGAAATTCATGCAGGAAAATTCTGAAAATTTGACCAAAGAAATCAACTTTGTTTAAAGTAAAAAGAAGCAAATGGAAAAGAAAACACAGAAGCTAACTGAAGAAAATAAAAGACTAAAAATTAAAATTGAAGAAATAGAATTAATGAATCTATATGACTACAAGATACCATCAACCAAAATAAAAAAAAAACCAAACAAAAGAAAAAAATTGAAGTACCTTTTAGGGAAAATGAATGACCTGGAAAATAGATCCAGGAGAGACAATCACTGGAATCCTACAAAGTCTGGATGAAGGAAAAAACCTGAAAAACCTCATACAGTAAATTATAAGGGAAAACTGTACAAATCAACTAGACCAAGATAACAATATAACCATTGAAAGAATCCACAGAATCCCTCCAGAAAGAGACCCCAGGAAACAAACCTCAAGGGATATAGTAGCCAAATTCCAGAACTCTCATATAAAGGAAAGAAGAATGTAAATAGTAAAAAGGAAAACAATTCAAACACAAAGGAAACACAATCAGACACACACAGGACCAATCAACCTCAACACTGAAGGATTGTAAGACATGGAATAGCATATTTCAGAGAGCAAAGGATGAGGGATTATAACCTGGAATGTACAACCCTGAAAAATTCAGCATATGCTGTCAGGGAAAAAGATGAATGTTCAATTAAATAGAAGGTGGCCAACTCTACCAGGACTAAAACTATACTATAAAGCAGCAGTCATCAAAACTGCCTGGTACTGGTTAAGAAATAGAATAATGGATCAGTGAATTAGGATAGGTTCAAAAGAAGTTGCAGTAAATGACTACAGCAATGTACTCTTTGCCAAAACCAAAGACATCAGCTTCTGGGATAAGAACTCAATATTTGACAAAAATTGTTGGGAAAACTGGAAAATAGTGTGGCAAAAACTAGGCATAGATCCACATCTCACTCCCTATAACAAAATAATGTAAAAATGGCTACAAGATTTAGACGATTGACACAAAAGATACATTAATAGACTAAGAAATAATCTATGAGATCGATAGAAAGGGGATACATTTCTAATTGAACAAGAATTAGAGTACATTGTAAACTGCAAAATGAATGATTTTGACTATATTAAATTAAAGATATTTTGTATTAATAAAATCAATGCTGCCAAAATTAAAAGGAAAGCAGAAAGCTGGGACATAATCTTCACAACTAGGAGTTCTATTAAAGGACTAATTTTTAAAATATATAGAGAATTGCAACAAATTTAAATATCACAAGTCATTCCCCAATTGATAAATGGTCAATAGATATGAACAGTTCAAATGAGGTTAAAACAGGGGACTTTCAAACATTCCTATTGAAATAACGAGAACTGAACATAAAGTTTTATCTCCAAGTACAGGACTCAGGTGATCCATAGACCAGGTGGATGGGAAGGACTAACTAAAAGGAACTTAATAATGTTGAACTGTTTGTGTTCCTGCATGAGAAAAATTTACTGATAACTCATATGAACTTTCTCATATATAAGAACAGTGAGATGGAGCATATATAGACAAGGCATATGAAGGAGATGATATGATGCGTAATATGGCTAAAAAGATGGAATCAATAAAGGAAAGTACTGAGAGCAGGAGAAAGGAGAGGAAGAAGTTGCTAAGATATTTCATATAAATGTTAAGAAAACAATTTTTCAATAGAGTGGAATGGGGAAGGTGAGGGGAAATGAGTGACCATTCTCATCAGAAATGGATCAGAGCAGAAATAACATGCACACTCACTTAATTGGGTATAGAAATCTATCTTAACCTAGAGAAAAACAAGAAGAAAGGTATGGGATAAGATGAAATGGGTGGAGGGAAGTGGTGGATAGGTGATGGAAGAGAGGGAAGATCATGGGAGTGGGTACTCAGATACAACACACTTCTGAACAGGGACAGGATAAAAGGAGGGAGAGAATGGAATAAATGAGTGAGGAGGAATAGAATAGAGGGAAATACAGTTAGTAATACAACTAATGAAGCAACTCCTTTGGTGGATTTATGATAAAAAGGCAGCTCATCCCAAAGACAGAGGCATTTGGATCTGAACATAGACTGAAGTATATTTTTTTTCTCTCTCACTATTCTTGAGGTTCTTGTCTTCTTGGAAGGGGAAGGGGGGGTTTATGTTTAATCGCTTACCAAAATTATTGTAAAAATATAAAATAAATTAACCAAAAAATGTGGGTTCTTAAAGAGCAACAACTATCACTTTGATATTTTTTTATCCCTAGCACTTAGCACATCCTAACCACTTAATGAATATTTCATTCATTGTTATTCATTCATTCATTGATTGATTGATTCATTCATTCATTCAGTGTCCCTGAAATAAGAATGGTTAAATTACTGAGAACCCAACCTACAAATTATGTCCTCCTCAGATACACTTAATAGGAAAAAATCAAGAAATATTTTAGAAAAGATACATAGTTAACAATTTTAAAATTTTCTTTGTAAATATATATTAATTATATCTATTATATTAAAGATGTAATTAATAAAAAATTAAAGCATAGTTAAGAATGGAGAAATATTGCAAAAGTGCAAAAATATTTTCCAAAAATTTTGTCCTTCACAGAAGCAAAATACTTTGTATAATCTTTAATATATATAGAAAAATGTTCCCAATTTTGAAAATATATTGTTGGCATGTAAAAGAAGATATTCTACATTTCGTCATAGAAAATATCTTCCTTTGTAGTAATAAAATCATTATATGATATAATTTGACTCAATAGAACAAAATATGTTATAATTCTTCTAACAAGTTTTCTCTAATGTATATTTTGAAATCATGTGATTTTCAGTGATGATGATGCAATGAAAGATATGGCATTGTGTGAGACTTCTCAGATTATTTATATCAATGTAGGGATGTAGCAAGGTAGCTCATAAGAGGGTTGCTTATTTGTTTATTTTCTTCTTCCATAGTCATATTGGATGTAAAATACCAAATATAATATGGGAAGACAGAATCTCTTTAGCAGATGACGTCATCTAGATGAAGACATTCTATTGTCCAGGTAATGACATTCCATTGCATGGCTACCACATAGAGCTAACCAATCAGAACATAAATCTTAGATGCATACTGAATAAACATGCAGAACTATTGCCAAGACTGACTAGGGTGAAGAGAGAGGCTAAATAGCATTTGGGAGATTGGCACCTACTTTCATTAATTTTCTTTCTTCAACAAAAGCTTTTCATACTAACACTACTACTATTTTGGTAGAGAATCAATGCAATCCATTGATTAAAGTCAGTATGACTTGGGATCAAGTCCTGCCTGTAAAACTGAATGGAAGTCTGACTCCGGGGGTAAATCTTTTAACATCTCATTGCCCCCAGGCAGCTTTCTAAGATTTTGGCTGTTATAAAGTTGTTGATCTGCATTGTTCAAGATAGATTCCTCGAAAATAAGATAAAAGAAAAAGAAAAATTGCTTGCCTGAAGCTACATTCAGAATAAAATCACAGTTTCAGGTTATTCTTTATTAAGGCTATACATCTATAAATCATCCTTCTTCAGATAATCAAAATTGCAGATCGTCTATATAAAGGCAGAGAGGACATAAATAGGCAGTAGTGCATTGCCATGAATGAATTGTGCATCTTAGATGAATGAAAAGTTTTCATCTAAGAGCTATATGACCAGAAAAGCAAGTGATCTTGCTTTTGAAAAAGAGCAATGGTTGCTGTAGTGTTCTGTATATCTAAGTTAAACACTTAGATGTTCAACATTCAGAACACTAAGAAAACCCCCTTGGTTGATTCTGGGAAAGATGTGGTAAAAAGTCACAGAGCATGAAAAGGTATGGATAAGTAGTAATCACACATTAATGAAATCAAATATCCATAAAGTATTGCGATAATGAGGAACTGATTTATTTAAGTTAATACATGACAAAGCAAATGAATTCTGTGATTGGTTCGATGATGAAGCTAATTGTAATAGTGTTCAGCAAGTTGCCTATTTTAGAAGAGGAAGAATGCTAATAGGTGAGTTAAATAATGAGTGACAATCATTATATATTATTTCAGGTTCACAAAATATTTCTTACATGGATTCATTAAACAGAATGGCTTTAAGAAACTAATTTTACTTTTTTCTTTTAAATTATTTTAAATTTCTATTATCATAAATTATATTGAAAGCAACACTGGATTCTTAGAAAGATTCAAAACAACATTTGCAAAGATATGAAGTAAAGCATAATTAGAAAATCTACTAAATACTGTTACCAAACAATTCAGAGTCTTATTGCATGCTATAAAATTCATAAAATTTTCTCTCTCATGTTTTTTCCATTTATTATCAATTTAATTCCTTAGTTGGCAAGGAATACATTATTTTTTATTTTCCATTATTTCTATTTCTGTAATCTAAGTATTATTAAAAAAATTTGGTGGTAGATTTCTATAAATACAAATTTATAAATATTTCCTAAGTCAAAAAGAAATTTCATTTCCCCTTTGTGCTTCTTTCTTTTGTTTTTGCAAAGATGAATTTATTTTGCATTTATTTTGGTATAAAGAATAATGACACAATGAGAAGATAAGGCAACTTGACAAAATATTTCACAATATTAATTCAGTAAAACACAAAAATGCAACTCTCTTTCCAATGGAAGGCCCATTAGTATCATACCTTTCATCTATGATGAAGATGCTGGATGTAAAACTATTTTGTCACCATAATCAGATACTTGACAGTTGATTAATAGTTCTTTCTAAGTTCTAAAATTCAAGAGGTGGGTAACAAATTCCAAAGAGTCATCTCTAAATAAATATAGATATTCTAGGGAAATGAAAGAAAAAGGTACATTTCTGAGGAAGGTGATTTATTGTTGAAGCACAAATGTAAACAGTATGTGAACAGACTATAGAAAATACAGCCGTGTTTTTTAAGACTCAAAAATGACATTTTAAAACTATTCTTTAGTAGCAAACTTTAATAACTGGGACCCATATAAATACCCCCCCCATTTTTGTCCTTTCTTTAGGTCATACGCTAACATGTACACAATTCTTCTCATTTGGATAATTCATAAACTCGCATGAACACCCATAATAGGAGGTAGAAGAGAGTAAGCAAAAATTCTTTGGTACGGGTATAAGAAGTCAAAATATGTGGGGGGGGTATACTTTGTTTGTTTTTAGATTTTTCAAGGCAGTGGGGTTAAGTGGCTTGCCCAAGGCCACACAGCTAGGTAATTATTAAGTGTCTGAGGTCAGATTTGAACTCAGATACTCCTGGCTCCAATGCTGGTGCTCTATCCACTGATCGACCTAGCCACCCCCTAAAATATGTGTTTTTAAAAGGAATAGGAAAAATGAATTATATGTTTTGTTGATTTGGGTCATATCTTCAAAGGTGGCTTTAAGCAGTGTGCAATAGTGTCTACATACTGCCATTGGGGTATTTTCTGTAGGCATGTTGTCCTTGGGCATGAACTATTATGACAGCTGTGTTATTTTATTCTGAACTAGATAAGAAGTACCTTATAGATACATACAGAGAATGCCCCTAGTGAGAAGACAGTTATATATTTTTTGCCCCTTGGCACACTGTGGCCACTCAGAAGATATTAAGCCATCAATCAAATAGCCAAGCATCAAAAAGAAGTTTAAATAAATGATGGGTTCTTAAGACATGAAGAAATAAAAGGGTTTTTCTTTGTAAAAACTATGATACAAAAACTATGATAAAAAGCCCATAAAAGATTTTGTTTAGCTGTCAGATTCAGATCATCACAGATTGTCACAGTTTACCTTTTCCATTTTCTATTTCTTTTATTTAATGAATTAGCTTTTGTTACCTTGGTGGTTTAGCCCTGGTATTTTTCCTGTTTTGTTACCCAGTTCTTGCTCTCAGATCAGGTAGCTGGGAATTAAGCAAATGAATCTTACTAAGGATAATTTTCATTCATTCTTTTATTCACCAGAAGAACTTACTCCCAGGAATTTCCTCCTTTTTTATCCTTTCTCTACTGATGAACAGGCTGCTCTGACAAACTCCTTTCCATACAACATGGATGCAGGGGTGATTTTTCCCCCAAATCAGCATATAAGAAATAAATTCTGTAACTACCTCCCATTGGGAGCCATTAAACTGCTACAATAGTAATTCAGATTCAGCGGTCTTACCTGTAATATTAAAGATCATCCTCTATCCCTCAGGATTTTTTAAGCTCACTTGGCAACCACAATTTCTACAAAACTTAAATATATGTAATATATGTAAATATATTACAGTAAATATATATAATGTGTACTATCTGCATCTCCCCCATATTACCATATGAACCAGACATAGATGATCACATCGGTTTTTTTCTTCTCATAATCAAATTGTTCTCAATATTAAATTAATAGATTGTGTCAATATGAGACCAGACTTCTAAATGGTGGAGGATAGAAAAGACAACCAAGTAGGTCTTTAACAAATCAATCCAAATGGAAGAGTAGGGACGAAAGGAGAATCACAGGTCTGCCTAGCCCTTAGAACAGAGATCCAGAGCAAGAGTGACAGGGTGAGTTGGGTGTAGTAATCTGGCATCAGAGACTGCAGGAGCATAGACTCTGGAGTTGGGACTTGGTTGCCCAGCGGGTCTCTCTAGCTAGGAGTGGGGGAAAGCCCCAGCATGGGTGCCCAGGACCCACATTCAGGCAGCATGGCTGATCTAGATGGGCCAATCCTGACAGTGAAACTCTGGCATTCTGAGCCAGGCGGAGGGCCTGGCATCTTGCCATAAACAGCCTGGAGATCATGCCAGGTGTTCCTACCTTTCCCAAGAATCCAGGATGCCGGAGTACTCCAGCTCTGACAGCTAATCCAGAGAGAGAAAATACTGGCCATTTCTGCGCAAAACAGCTCAGGCTTATCCCAGTTATTCCCACTTCTCCCAATAAACAAGTGAGTTGCTGACTTTTTGCACTTTGAGAGAGCCTCTGGAGTTTCCAGCCTAGCTTACAGAGGCCAGTGACTGGGCTGCCCATGGACAATCAAGAGATAGCCCCAAATGTTTCCATTGTGGGGAGTGTGCATCTGATATCATCCATTACAGGCAGCCAAAAGAGAGAAAGAGCCTCAGGCTTCCCTCATCAGTCAGTCAACTGAAAACTCCTAGGACAGTTAGCAAGCCTCTAGGACTCTCAACAGCATAGGTCTGTTAGCAGACCCCACCCCCATCACAAGAATCTTGGGATAGGTAACAAAACTCATAATGAAGAACATCAAAATAAACCAGGATCAATTTAAATTTACCTTGGAGAACGGCAGCCAGGTTTGCAGTGGATAGAGCACTGGCCCTGGAGTCAGGAAGATCTGAGTTCAAATCCATAATTACCTTTCTGTGTGACTTTGGGCAAGTCACTTAGGCCCATTGCCTTGCAAAAGACAAAAAACAAACAAACAAACAAACAAAGAAAAAAAAGAAAGTTACCTTGACAATAAGGATGGGTAAAACACAAGTTCAGAAAAGGAGAGCAGAAGTTGCAGTGAAGCTATGGAGGAAAATATGAACTGGTCTCCAACCAAAAGAAATGTAACAAAAAAGAAGAAAACAAATATTTTAAAAATACAATTAGGCTCTTTCAAAAAAATAATAAAATTGAACAAAGGAAATGGAGATGCAAAAGCTAAAAGAAGAAATACCTCTCTGAGAAATAGGATAGGAGTAATGGAAGAGAATGGTTTCAGGGGAAAACAAGAATCTGTTAAACAAAGTAAAAAAAAATGAAAAAATAGAAGAAAATGAAAAATACCTCAATGGTAAACAATTGACCTGGAAACTAAATCCAGAAGATATAATTTTTTTAAAAAAATAGGACTTCCTGAAAACCATGATCAGAAAAAGAGCTTAAGAATCTATTCTTCAAGTAATCATTCAGGAGAACTGCCCTGGCATCCTCAAACCTGGGGGCAAAATGGTCATTGAAAGAATCCACAACTGATAGGGATTTCAAAAAAATGCCAAATAATATTGTAGCCAAACTTCAGGATTATCCGATCAAGGAGAAAACTGTGCACGCAGACAGGCTCCCAGGATTATACAGGACTTGGCTGCATCCACAATAAAAGATTGAATGGCCTGGAATATGATATTCCAGAGGTCAAGGGAGCTTAGATTACAACCAAGAATCAACTACCCAATCAAATTGAGCATATTTTTTCAGGGAAAAGGATGGACATTCAACAAAAGAGGTAACTTTCAAATTTTCCTTGATGAAAAGACCAGAGCTGAATAGAAAATTTGATCTTCAAACAGAAGACTCAAGAGATACATGAAAAGGTCAACATAAAGAAAATGGCTGCTTTCAATAAGATTAAACTGGGTACATAGCTACCTGGGAAGAAAATACTCAAAATTGAGAATTGTAACTCTATTAAAGGGAGTGTACTTAGGATGAAGAAATGATCAGAAGATGATTTTGATGGAATGATTTTTTTAAAATTTAAAAATTTTTAAAAATTAAAAATGAAGCAAGGTTTTTAAATTTTTTTTAAAAATTAAAAAAGTGAGGTATTGTAATTTTACCGGACAAAGGGGGAGACATCTATTGCAATAAAGGGGAAAGAAGAGAGAATGATTTTACTTTCATTAGAAAGAAGGAATAACATACATTCAATTGGTTTAGAAATTTATCTTATCCTTCAAATATTAGGAGGGGAAAAGGGGGAGTAAGGGAAGGAAGGAAAGGAAAAAGGGGGAAAAGGGAAAGAGGAAAGAAAAGGGGTCAGGTTTGATAGAAGATCGAACAGATTGATGGAGGTGTCATTCAGAAGGAAAATACTGGTGAAGAGAGAGATAGGGTGAAGGGAGGGGAAAAATGTACAAATGGAGTGGAGATAACATGGAGGGTAATAAAGAGTTAGTAATTATAATTAAGAGTGCGAATGGAATGAACTCTTCCATAAAACAGAAGCAGATAACAGAGTGGATTAAAAACCAGAATCTTACAATATGCTGCTTACTAGACACACAGTACAAACAGAAATACATACAGAGGAAAGGTAAAAGACTGGAGCAGAATATATTATGTTTCAGCTGAAGTGAAAAAAAACAGGGATAGCAATCCTTATCTCAAAAAAAAGCAGGGGTGGCTAGGTAGCACATTGGATAGAGCACTGGCCTTGGAGTCAGGAGTACCTAGGTTCAAATCCGACCTCAGACACTTAATAATTATCTTGGGCAAGCCACTTAATCCCATTGCCTTGTAAAATCTAAAAAGAAGCAATAACAAAAATCTATCTCCTGAAAAGGGATAAGGAAGGAAACTTTATTCTCTAAATGGTACCATGTCAATTCAGTACTAAATGTGTTTACATCAATAGGTATAGAATCCAAATTCTTAGAAGAGGAGCTAAATGAGTTACAGGAAATCATACAGGAGACATAGACAGTATAGTAATAAATGGAGAGTTCTTAAAACAATAGAGAGTATACATCTAAAACCATCAACAAGCATTATATGCAAAGGGGAGAAGCTAGAAACATTCCCAACAAGATCAGGGTGAAAAGATGTTTTATTTCACCATTAATGTTGTATTAGAAATATTAGCATTATCTATAAGAGAAGAAAAGGAAATTATCTTATTTAATATGTCTTTTTTCTCACTAATATTTTTCCCTTCTATTTGGATTTGATTCTTCACAAGAAGAAGAATAATATGAATTTATGTTGAGCATAATTACACATGTATAGTTCATATATTGGATTGCTTTCTGTTGGGATAGGGGAAGGAGATAAATGTAAAACTCAAAACCTCACAAAAATAATTGGTGAAAACTTGTTGTATGTTGTTGGAAAATAAATAAATTATTAATTAAAAATGAATACAAGGAATTCAGAGAAAGATAGGAAGAGTTTTATTAACAATTGTACAGTGAGATAAGCAGTCAGGAAAACAGCATTCGAAAAGTTTATAGTAACAGAATTTTTTTTAAATGACATTAAGAAACAGTCAAATATTCAATTATGACCAATCTTGGTTCCAGAAAAGAAATGAACTACAACACTCTGCTTCAACTACAGAAATATATAATATTCTAGCTTTAAGTTTGGCATGGAGGCGGTAGTGGTGGTGGTAGTATATTCTATAAACATAATCACAGTCTCAGTTGGGTTTGATGAACTATTTTTTCTTTGTTTCAAGAAAAGGCTCACTTCCCTTGGAATATTTCCATGGAGTAACTTGAAATGACTATGATATGCAACTGCTCTCAGCAGTTCAGAGGTCATGGACAACCCTGAGAGACATGCCATGGACAATGAATCCACTATCAAAGAAAAAAAACCAAAACTGCAGAGTCTGAATACAGAGCAAAAAAGGTATACTATGTTCATTTTTTAAAATTTCTATTTTGTTTTTCCTTTCTCTCTTTTTTTTTCTTTTCTCTTAAATTCCTCTTTCACACCATGAATGATATGCAAATATGTTAAACAGGAATGTACATGTAAAATTTTTACCAAATTGTTCACTGCCATGGGGAGGGCGGAGGGAAGGAAAGGTGACAGAAAAATGTACAACTCATAAGTTTGCAAATGTTTGAATGTTGAAAAACTACCATAGAATATAATAGAAAAAATAAAATAAAATTTCAATTAAAAGAAAAAGAAATGACTATAATAGAAAAGTAGAAATAATTGATTTATCTAATCAATTTCCCTCAGATTGGAATTTTCAATCAGCAAGAACCATTTAACTTTGCTATAACCCAACATAGATTCTTCATATTATCTTTCACACATTTAATACTGTTTTGCTGTTTAATGATGTTTAATAATGCTGAAATCCAGGTGAACTTTCTGCAACAAAATTTTCACTTACCATTCGAGTCCATTTAATTTAAGAAAATTAATGAAAATCATCAATTTGCAATTTCTTCTTATTGAAGAAATATATTCAATAGATTTTCCACATTTGCTATTACTAGCTGTATTTCCCTCAACTCTATTCCTCCCCACTCTCCTTTATTCCATTCCCTCTCTCTCCTTTTATCCTGTCCCTGTTCAAAAGTGTTGTATCTGACAACCCTCTCCCACAATCTTCCCTCTCTTCCATCACCAATTCCCCATTCCCTCCCCATATTTCCCCATATTTTTTATCCCATTCTTTTCATTTTTCTCTAGGGTAAGATAGATTTCTATATCCTATTAAGTGTGTATGTTATTTCTTCTCTGTGCCATTTCTGATGAGAATGAAGGTTCATGTATTCTCCCTCATCTTCCCCCTGTTCCATTTCATTGAAAAAGCTTTTCTCTTCACTTTTATATGAAATGTCTTAGCACCTTCTTTCTCTTTTCTCTTCCTCCCAGTACTTTACTTTTTCACCTATTGACTCTATCTTTTTACTATATTCTAACATTAGATTCTGCTCCTTCCTGTGCCTTGTCTATATATGCTCCTTCTAACAGCTTTTATAAATGAGAAAGTACATATGAGTTATGCAGGAATACAAACAGTTCAACATCATTAAGTTCCTCATAGTTAGTCCTTCTCATTTGCCCTCTCTATGTTCACCTGAGTCCTATATTTGAAGATCAAACTTTCTGTTGAGCTCTGGTTATTTCAGTAGGAAAGTTTGAAAGTCCCCTGTTTCATTGAAATTCCTTATTTTCCTCTGGAAGTGAATGTTCAGTTTTTCTGGGTGATTGATTCTTGGTTGTAAACCAAGGTCATTTTCTTTCTAGAATATTTTATTCCAAGCTCTATGAGTCCTTAAGGTAGATGCTGCCAAATCCTGTGTAATCCTGACTATATTGCTATTGTAGTTGAATTGTTTGTCTCTGGCAGGTTTTAGTATTTTCTCTTTGACTTTGGAGTTTTGGAATTTGGCTATAATATTCCTGGAAGTTTTTCATTTGGGATCTCTTTTAGGAGGTAACTGACAAATTCCCTCAATGTCTTTTACCCTCTGCATCTAGGATCTCAGGGCAATTTTGTTGTCTTATTTCTTGAAAAATGAAGTCCGGGCTCTTTACCTGGTCATGATTTTCAGGGAGCCCAATAATTTTTAAATTATCTCTTCTAGATCTGTTTTTGTTTTTGGTCAGTTCTTTTCCCAGTGAGATATTTCACATTTTCTTCTAATTTGGGTTTTTTAAAAGAATAATTTTATTTCTTCCTGAATTCTCACAGCATCATCAGCTTCCTTTCCTTCCATTCTGCATTTGGAGGAGTTATTTTCTTCAGAGTACTTTTTTATCTTCTTTTAAAGCTGGCCAATTCTGACTTTTTAAGGCATTCTTCTCCTCTTTCCTTTTGTTATTTTTTTTAATTTGGCTTAAACTGGGTTTTAACATATTATTTTCTTCAAAATTTTTTTGTATGTCTTTCACCAGCAGCTATCAAATCATGATTTATCTACATCACTCTCATTTCTCCTCCCAATTTTCCTCTACCTCCCTTAATTGCTTTTCAAAGTCTTTTTGGAGCTCACCCATAGCCTGAGCCCATGTTCTATTTCTCTTGGAGATTTTTTGGGGACAGAAGCTTTGATTTTGTCAACTTCTGAAACTTCCATGGGAAGACTTTGCATTTTCTTTTGTTTGCCCCATTTCTTCAGCCTATGACTCATTTACCACACTTACTAGCCTTTGGGGGATCTCAATTCCACTAAGGCCTTATGAGAGATTCTGACTGCTCTTTTGACTGTTCATTGGTATATGTTTGACCAAAGGCCCTCCCCTTTATGATGGAAATTTGAGGAGAGTCCTTGCTTGGCTATGGTGGTTAGGGGGCCCAAACTACTTGCTGTATTTGAGTGTGGGCAAACAGCTTAGTCCTGCCTCCAGGAGAACAGAGGGACCTCTGCAAGTCTCCCCTGGCCCCCTTACCATCTGTGGGCTGTACTCTGGAGGTACAGGCTGGTTTCTTGCATTCCCATTTCAGGTTCTCGCCACAGGGCTGCTCTGAGGCAAGTGCTCACTCTGTACTCACTCTGGTGTGGCAGCATTCTCTCATCACTTCTTCAAGGTATTCCTGGTGATCCCTGAGCCAGGAGGTCTGGAAATTACCCCCTCTGCCATGGACCCAGCGACTCGAAGGGGTATAGGCAGCTGGCCCACCTGCCTTGACAGTGGCTTTTTCCAGCCCCCAGTCCTGGTGAAATAGACCTTTCCTGTGGATATTCTAAGTTGTCTTGGACTGGGAAATTGAATCACTCATTCTTTCTGTGGGTTCTGTCCCTCTGAACTTTAGCTAGTGTCATAAATTGATGGCTTTTGGAATATTTGGGGGAACAAGTTTCCGGGAATTCCTGCCTTCACATTGCCATCTTGGATCTTACCCTCTTCTAATTTCAGTCCACTCATTTTATTCCATTGTGTGCGCTACCATTTTTTCCCCTATTTTATTATGAGATTTCCTCTTCCACATCTGAGGATTGCAATTCTTTGGTGGATTTCTGAGGATAGATTATGAGTTAGGAGGAACCTTATAGATAGTTTAATCTTTAACCCCTCAACACTATTTTACATAAGAGAAAACTGAAATACAAAATGGTAACATAATGTGCCAAAAATCAAATTGGTTATTAGACAGAACTTTGATTCAAACCCAGGTCCTACAATACATCATTTCTACTTACCACAAAAATATTAACAATATCATTTCTTTCAACATCTGTTTCCAAAACCTTGAGTTCTAAATTTGTTCCTGTCTTCCCACCCTTCCTGAGAAAGGAAGTTAATTGATGTAGATTCAAAATGTGTAGATATGACAAACATTACCAGGATAGTTATGTTGTAAAAGTAAACATGACCCCTCCCTCAAACAAAGAGAAACCTCAAGAAAAATAAAGTGAAAAAAGTATATTTTAATCTGTATTGACACCATTAACTCTGTCTTTGGGATGGATAATATTCTTTAGCATAAGGTATTCAGAGTTCTCTTGGGTCAAAGCATGGCTGAGAAAAGGTAAATCATTCACAGCTGATCATATTGTCTTACCATATATATATATATATATATATATATATATATATATATATATATATA
Organism: Macrotis lagotis; assembly: GCF_037893015.1. Classification (NCBI taxonomy): domain Eukaryota; kingdom Metazoa; phylum Chordata; class Mammalia; order Peramelemorphia; family Peramelidae; genus Macrotis; species Macrotis lagotis. The sequence goes on along the minus strand of NC_133666.1, from coordinate 364,791,399 downwards.
CACACACACACACACACATATATATATATATATATATATATATATAGTAATTTCCCATTGCCTCTATTCATAAGTTTTTTCCCTGAAAGTACCCTGTTCATCATTTCCCATAATAAAACAGCATTTATTCTCAATTACATAGTATATTTTGTGCAGCCATTCTCCAAAAGGTTGGGCATCTCCTCAAATATTCAACTCCCCATCACTAGAAAATAGGTGCAATAAATATCCTTATACATATAGATGCTTTTCTTCCCATATTTTAAATCTTTTGGAAAATAGGCCAAGCAGTCACACCACCAGGCAAAAATCCCTTTAGGCATAGTTCCAAATTGCTATACAGAATTGTTGAATACTTTCTCAATTTATCCAACAGTGCATCAATGTCTCTATTTCCCTATATTCCTTACAACATTTATCATTTTCTCCTTCTGTAACAGGTATTTACCTCAGAATTGTTCCAACCCAAACTTATCCTAGTAATAGTGAGATTTTAAATGATTTTAAAAATTGCATTGATAATCTCATCTGAAAACTTCATATCTTTTGATCATTTATCAATTGGGGAATGAATCATGAGTTATGACTATGTTTGCGTCTATATTAGAGACTTGTTTCAAAGAACCTTGCTTCAGTATGTTTTCTCACAGTTACTGTTGCTAATTATATTTCCTTCCAGCTTTTCCCCAACCCCCATTTATTTTATTATTTCTCTCCTTTCACCTCATCCATGCTCAAAAATTTTTTGCCTGACTAACCCCTCCCACAATCTTCCCTCCCTTCTATCACCTACCCCTACCACCCACAAACACACTCCATTTGTTCCGTCCCCTTTCTACATAGTAAGATATAATTCCAATGAAAGTGTTTTCTATTCACTTGGTGTCAATTCCAATGAGAGTAAGACTCACTCACTGTCCCTCAACTTCCCCCTCTTCCACTGCACTGAAAAAGTGTTTTTTGCCCCTTTTATGTGAAATAACTTAAGTCATTCTAGCTCTCCTTTCCTTCTTTTCCAGTAGATTTCATTCTTGCCCATTAAATCCATCTTTTTAATTATAACTTCAAATTCAACTTTTTCCTGTGTCTTGTCTATATATGCTCCTTCTAACTGCCCTAATAAAGAAGAAAGTCCATTTGAGGTATCAGTATAATTTTCTTATGCAGGAATCTAAGCAGTTCAACATCCCTGAATCCCTTGAGATTTGCCTTTCCTATTTACCTTTTACTATGCTTCACTTAAGTCTCTTATATGAAGATCAAAGTTTCAGTTCGGCTCTGTTCAGTTCATCAGCAAAGTTTAGAAATCCACTAATTCATTTAATGTCCATCTTTCTCCCTGAAAGAGTCTGTTTGGTCTTGTAGGGTAGTTGATTCTCAGTTGTAATCCAAGCTTTTTTGTCCTCTGTAATATATTCTAAACCCTATAATCCCTTAATGTGGAATTTGCTCAATCTTGTGTTATCCTTCTTGTGGCTCCGTGTTATTTGAATTGCTTCTTTCTGACCACTTGCAATATTTTCTCTTTGATTTGGGAGTTCTGAAATTTGACTATAATATTTCTGGCAGTTTTCATTTTGGGACCTTAATCAGGAATAGATCAGTGAATTCTTTCAATTTCTATTTTATTCTCATCATCTAGAATATCAGGGCAGTTTTCCGTAATAATTTCTTGACAAAAATGACACAAGTTATATTTTTAGTCCTGGCTTTCATGCTGTCCAATAATTTTTAAACTGTCTCTTTTGGATCTGTTTTCTATGTAAATTGTATTTCTAAAATTTTGGAAAATTATGTCACATGTTCCTCTAGTTTTTTCATTCCTTTGGTTTTGTTTTATTGTTTATTGATTTCTTTCAAAGTCATCAACTTCCCTTTGCTCCATTCTATACTTTAAGGAATTTTTTTTCAGTGAGTATCTCCTTTCCTTCGTGGTCAATTTTTAAAGCCATTCTTCTCATTAGCCTTTTGGACCATTTTTTCCCATTTGCTCAGTATGGTTTTTATTTTCTTCAATATTATTCAGTATCTCTATCAAATTGGTGACTCAGTTTTCATGATTTTCCTACTTTACTCTCATTTCTCTTCCCAATGTTTCCTCTACTTCCCTTATTAGATACTAAAAATATTTTTTGAGCTCTTGCAGGGCTTAAGACAAATTTATATTATTCTTGAAGAATTTGGATACACAAAATTTGACTTTATTATCTTCTTCTGATTGTATATCTTGATCTTCAATATGACCCAGGTAATTTTATACGGTTGAATGTTGTTTGCTCATTTCCCAAGCCTATGATATTGATTGTAAACTCTTTATTAGGATGGATCTCTATTTACAAAGTGAAGGACACACTGTCCCAAATTTTCAGAGTTTTTGCAGCTTCTTTCAGAGATACCACCAGGGACCTGCAAGGTTTCCTCCATGGTGATATGAGAGACTATAGCTAACCACTTGACCTGTGCTTGATTCTGTGGGTGACCACAAATGCTCTCTTCTGCCCTGGAACTATGAGGATAGTTCCTGGTCAGCTGTGGCAGTAAGCTCTCTTGTGCTTCTATTCTTTTTTCCTGAGACTCGGACTCTAGACTGTGACTCTGAGTATGGGCAAAGTAACACAGTCCTGCCACCAGGATAGCAAAGAGACTGCTGCAATCAACACCCCTACTGAGAGCTCCGGGAAGTGACTCCAGAGATCTAAGGTTGGGCCTGAACTCCCGAGGCCTAAAATGGAATATGCTACACTCTCATCCCCCTTGCCTCCCTGGTGAGGCAAAATTTTCCTGCTGACCTTCCATGTTTCCTTTGACAATCTATGTGCTTAGGGGTTTGGATAGCACCACTGCTCCCATTCACCTAGGCACCCCATGTTCTATTTCTAGATGGCTGGTGCAATTTTGCTCTGGTGTGACCTGGTCTACACTATGGGTTCTTATTTAATTTAATTTTTATATAATTTTTTATGAAGTACTCATCAGATTCTTAAGGGCTGTTTTTCTGCTTTGGTTTTGTTTTATTTGTTTTGTTGTCTTTCTTCCTCTGAATGGGGATATCATTGAACATAGGCAGTCTAAACCACGTGTCCTAGCTCTCTGTCCTCCTCTGCTTAGGGGAGCTGCTTCCATCAAGGTCGATTATCTCATGATGTTGTTGTTAATGTGTACATTGTTCTCTTGGTTGGGGGTCCTTTTCTAACCCTTGTGCAACAGAATCTTTCCATGGATCTTTCAAGTTGTCTTGTATAGGAATATTGTTTCACTCAGTCTTTATATGAGTTTAGCCCCTCTACAATTTGCTTTAAATTATTATTTAAAGGTATTTCAAGTGGTTTGGGGGAAGACTAAGTCAAGTCTCTGACTTTACTCCACTACCTTGGTTCTGCCCAGAGGAAGAATCCAAATTAGCATTATCTTGAAGACATGGTCAATATGATTAGGAATATTCCTAAAAGATTCTGAATATTATATAAGTAAATGAGCAACATTTATCCACATTTAAGATATACAACTTACATAGATAGACATGTTCATTATTCTCTTGAGTAATATTACTTTATTGATATCCAAAGCTTTTCCCAAAGCAGGCTGAGGAAAGAAGGAAGGTTAAGTTAATACTTGGCAGGCATGTATACCAATGCCACGAATTATATTTCCTAAGTGTGTTTATCCAAGTCGTGAATTACTTTTGACATTATTTGTTTGAAGTGGGCTTTTTTGGAACAGACACTTAAATTTCTCAAAACTCTGGAAATAATACATGGGAAACAGCAGATCTGGGAATGATGTCATAATCTTTTTCATGTATTAAGCTTATATACAAGTTTATCCTGACATCCAATATTTACTCAAACAAGTATTTATCTGAAAGAGACAAATACTGATACTGCATTAATTAATTCAAAGATTCATTACTATATCAATCAGTTAAGAAGATATTTTAAGGACTTGATAAAGTACTACAAAAACTCATTTTGAGGAAGAAACAATTTAGTGTCTTCAGGGAAATTATGAAGGAAAATTAAGAAAGGTGGTAAAATATTTCCACATCTCAAATTATATTTTAAATTAGCATCAATCAACATTATTTGATATTGATTTTTTTTAAAAAATAAAGTAGGCAGTGAGATAGAGTTAGGAAGATCTAGAAAAAAAAATTGTAAAGTTCTATAATCCAATGACTGTTAAACCCAAGAAAAGAATTAGGGAGAAAAACTAGCCATTTAATAGGGCCTGTTAAAAACTAGAAAACTCACAGGAATTAGGTTTCAACAAGATTTTTCCACCAAATAGCACAACAAATTCAAATTGGTTATAGAATTTGAATGGCAAAGATCACAGTCTTTTGAAAAATGAGGTGGAACAAAATTGTATGTTTCTTGACTATGACTAAGGAGAGAATTATTAATCATAAAAAGGATGGAATAAATGATAAAATTAATAAATTCAATTACATGAAATTGAAGAACTTCTTTCTAAATCAAGTCAATTCAATAATGATTAAAAAGAATCAATGTGATTGAAAGAAAATCTTTGAAACAAATATCTCTGATAAAGTTTTGAAACCTATTGGATATAAATGCAAATCTATTAGATATGTAAACAAGTAAGAATTATTTTTCAATGGCTAAGTAGCCAAAGGATGTGAAAAAACAACAATTCTCAAGATGATAATTGCTAATTATAACCAATTAAGTGAAAGATTATTTCAAATTGTTAATGGGAAAAGTTCACACAAGTAATCAAATAAAACTGTCATTTTTTTCTGTTTTCTTTCATTTATTTACTTTCGTCCATATGTATATGTATATTTCCAAGTTACAAAGTTTCCTTTCACCCTCCATTCCCATCGATCTCCCCTCAGTTAGGAACAGTCAGATTAGCATTTTACAAACATATTTTTGGACATATTTACAAATTAGCAATTTTTGGCATGAATAATTAGGATTGAAGGAAAAAGATACAAAATAGATAATTTTTATAAAGTGCCCATTAGATTTGATAAGGGTGTTTCTTTTTTTTCTGTGTGTTTTGTTTTATTTTGTATTTCTTCCTCTGCTTGGGGATAATTTAGTCCATAATCTGTTAAATATGGTTGTCCTAGCTCTCTGGACTGGAGAGAAGGGTTGCTTCCATCAAGGTTGTTCATCCCATAATGTTAATGTGTAAATTGTCCCTTTGCTCACTATCAGATCCCATAAGTCATTCCATACTTCTTTAGAGTCCGACTATTTATTGTTTCTTATAGAATAATAATATTACATAGTATTCATGTAAAATAACTTGTTTAGTCATTCCTTAATTGATGGACATCCCTTCATTATCCAATTCTTTGCCACTATTAAAAAGGGCTGTTATGAATATTTAGGACTTTTTCCATTTTTTTTTAATAATTTCTTCTGGATATAGTCCTAGAATTGGAATTACTGGGTCAAAGTATGTACAGTTTTATAGCTCTTTAGCCATAGTTTCATATTGCTCTCCAGAAAGGTTAGATCTATTCCCAACACCTCCAGCAATGCCTCAATGTCCCAATCGTCGCAACACCTCTTTGTAGAGGGCCAGGCCTAGGGAGTGATATTCACATATACTTGGTGACTTTTTCCATCAAAGATATGTATGCCTTTTTGCTAATTATATGGATCCGTTGTCTCACCAGTGAACCCTGACCTAGAATAATCTGTGGCTCCAGAGGTAGTTGTAAAAGGTTTCTTTTATAGAGAAATATGGATATTTCTAAGAACAAATATTGTAAATTTACCCAGGAAATTGTAAAACTGGGTCTCCTTTAACTGGTCATTCCTGAGATAAGTTTTTGCTTTAAAAAGTATGACTTTCCAAAATAATGTTGGTAGATTTTCATTTCCCAACCTTTCATCTTTGGGTAGGTTTGTCTACCCTACCTGATTCCTGGAAATTCATGTCCAGACCCACACCAGATCTATTGTGGGCAATACCTCTCCAGCTTTGATTATCTACCCTTTTTCTCATCTTGGCCAATTTGATAGGTGAGATGATAACTCGTTGTTGTTTTAAATTGCATTTATTTAATCAATAGTTATTTGGAGTATTTTTTTCATGTGCTTATATATATATATATATATATATATATATATATATATATATATATATAGCTTTAATTTCTTCATTTGAAAACTGTCTGTTCATATCCTTTGAACATTTAGCAGTTGGGGAATGACTGTGACTTCATTAATTTGATTCAATTATCTATATATTTTATAAATGAGATTTTATCAGAATTCCTGTTTGTGAAGATTGTTTCCCAGCTTTCTGCTTTTCTTCTAATTTTGGCAACATTGACATTATTAATGCAAGAAGTTTTTAATTTAATATAGTAAAAATCATTCATTTTGCAGTTTAAAAAGTGCTCTAATTCTTGTTTGGTCATAAATTATCCCTTTTCCGTAGATCAGATAGAATATTTTTGGTCTATTATTTTATCTTTAGTATCACTCTTTATATCTAAATCACATACCCATTTTGACCTAAGTTTGGTATAGGGTATGAGATGTGGATCTATGCCTACTTTTTTGTCATACTAGTTTTCAGTTTCCCCAACAATTTTTGTCAAATAATGAGTTCTTATCCCAGAGGCTGATGTGTCTAGATTTGTCAAATAGTCAATTGTTGTCATTTACTGCATTTTCTTTTGAACTAGCCTAATGCACTTATCAGTTACTCTTTTTTTTTAAACCAGTACTAGGTAGGTTTTTTTTTTGTTTGTTTGTTTGGTTGGTTTTTTTTTAGATTTTGCAAGGCAATGGGGTTAAGTGGCTTGCCCAAGGCCACACAGCTAGGTAATTATTAAGTGTCTGAGACCAGATTTGAACCCAGGCACTCCTGACTCCAAGGCCGGTGCTTTATCCACTATGCCACCTAGCAGACCCTTAAAGTTTTTAATAGAAATGGATGTTCTATTTTATCAAAGGCTTTTTCAGCATCTATCGAGATAATCATATGGTTTCTGATGGTTTTACTGTTGATATGTTTAATTACATTGAATGGTTTCTTAATGTTGAACCATCCCTGCCTGTCTTGTATAAGTCCATCCTGAACATGGTGTATTAATCTTGTAATAACTTGCTGTCCTTTCATTGCTAAAATTTGTTTAAGATTTTTGCATCAATATTCATTAGGGAGATTGGTCTATAATTTTCTTTCTCTGTTTTGGTTCTTCCTGGTTTAGGTATCAGCATCATGTCAGTGTCATAAAAGGAAGTTGGTAGAACTCCTTCCTCTCCTATTTTTTTTTTAATTTTTATTTTGCAAGGCAATAGCGTTAAGTGGCTTGCTCAAGGCCACACAGCTAGGTAATTATTAAGTGTCTGAGACTGGATTTGAACTCAGGCACTCCTGACTCCAGGGGCGGTACTCTATCCACTGTACCACCTAGCCACCCCTAAACTATTTTTTAAATAGTTTATGTGGAACAGGAATTAATTGTTTCTTAACTGTTTGGTAGAATTGACTTGTAAATACTTCTAGACATGGAGACTTTTTCTTAGAGAGTTTTTCGATGGTTTCTTCAATTGCCTTTTCTGAAATGGGGTTAAGTGATTTATTTCTTCTTTTTTAATCTGGGCAGTTTGTATTTTTGTAAATAATCATCTATTTTGCTCAAATTGTCCAATTTATTGGCATACAGTTTGGCAAAAGTAGCTCTGAATTACCTCTTTAATTTCTTCTCATTGATGGTTAGTTCACCCTTTTCATTTTTATTACTGGTAATTTGGTTATCTTCTTTGTTCTTTAAAAAATGGATTAACCAGAGGTTTGTCTATTTTATTGGCTTTTTCATAAAACCAATTCTTAGATTTATTTATGAGATCAATTTTTTTAATTTTATTGTTATTTTATTGTTTTTATTTTATAAATCTCTCCCTTGAGTTTCTGAATTCCTATTTGGGTATTTAATTGGGGATTTTTTAATTTGTTGTTTTTCTAACCTTTTTATTTGCATACAAATTCATTAATATCCTCTTTCTTTATTTTATTAATAAAGACAAATAGAGATATAAAGTTTCCCCTCAAAACTCCCTTGGTTGCATGCTAGAAATTTTGATATGATGCCTCAATATTATCATTTACTTGGATATGATTATTGATTTTTTCCAAAATTTGCTGTTTGATCCACCCATTATTCAAAATAAAGTAAATTAATTTCCAAATGGTTCTTGGCTTATCTTTCCCTGACCCTGAATTACCTGTAATTTTTACTGCATCATGATCTGAGAACTATGTACTTATTATTTCTGATTTCTGCATTTCATTTTAAGGTCTTTGTGCCCAAGTACATGGTCAATTTTGGTGAAGGTGCCATGTACTACCAAGAAAAAGTTATAATCTTTTCTGTCCCTGTTCAGTTTTCTCCAGAGGTTTATAAATTTTCTAAGATTTCATTCACCTTCCTAACTTCCTTCTTGTTTATTTTGTTTTTAGATTTATCCAGTTCTGAGAGAGGGAGGTTGAGGTCTCCCATTATTAAAGTTTTGTTGTCTATTTCTCCTTGTAATTCACTCAACTTTTCCTCTAGGAATCTGGAACTATCACACTATGTGAATATATATTTAGTAATACTATAGCTTTATTTGCAATGGTGCCTTTTAAGAATATTTAGTTTCCTTTCTTATTCCTTTTAATGAGATTGAATTTTGCTTTTACTTTCTCTGAGATTAGAATAGCTACCCAGGATTTTTTTTTTTACTTCAGCTGATACATAATATATTTTCCTCCAACCTTTGACCAGTACTTATATATGTATCTTTATGCTTCAAATGTGTTTCTTATAAACAGTATATTATAGGATTCTGGTTTTTAATCTGTTCTGCTATCTGTTTCCATTTTATGTAACAATTTATCCCATTCACATTTACCGTTAAGATTACTAAATCTGTATTTCCCTCTGTGTTACCTTTCTCCATTTATATTTGTCTCTTTACTTTTCTCTTATTCCTCCTCACTAAAATTTTACTACTTTCCCCTTTTATTTATCTTTTAAAAATTTAAATTTCAGTTTATTTTCACTTATTCTTTCCCTTCCCTTTTATCAGTTCCTTCTTCCATTATCTTCCCCCTTTCCCAGGCCCTCTCTTCCCTGTAGATTGTTAGATTTTTAAAACCAAGTTGGAATGTATTTTATTCTTTCACTGGGCTAAATCTATTGAATAGAATTTACACAGCATTCACGTTCTTCCTTCTTTCCCTCTAAAATTATAAATCTTTGTTCCTCTAACTTGTTGCTCTAATATCATCAGTCAGGTATCATCAATCACAGTTTTTGATTGCTTGATATGCTTCTATTGTTATAAAGATATTGCAGATTGTTTACTTGATTGTTTGATAAATAGCATTGACTCAAATAGCATCAAATTATAATATTAGTATTTTTTACTTTACTCCCTTTTCAACTATCTTTCAAGTACACACAATCCTCTTCACAAGTCAAAGTATCCTCCAAATCCATATCATTTCTTGAATTCTTTATTCCCCTCCCAACTGGCCTATTTTCCTTCCTATTTTACCTCCCTGGCTCCTACTCAAAGTGCTTAAGACCTTGTTAAGTGAACTACCACTCTTTGTCTCTCCCACTTTACCCTCTCCCCACCTAGGGTACCTAACCCCTTTTTAAGGGATGCATCTGCATTTAATTAACTGAAATTATCTTGAAGTTCTCTAAGTACTGGAATGCTCTGGAGGTCTCACTAAGAACTTTACAAATGATTGTAACTAATAGAGACATTGTCTTAGGTTTGAAGCTTATGATTCCCTCATTAGACAAGGTGTTATGCACCATATGATTAAAGCCAATCATTGTGTGTAACAAGATACTTAAGTTAAATTTGACACTCCTGCTTTTTTTCTGGGCTTTTTATTTCAAAGATAGGATGTGATCTTGGACCTCTTCAATTGAGAGACAAGACCTAATTAAACCTATATTCCTTAGGTTCATTCTCTTCAATTATATTCCACTCTCTAATTATCTTAAGAAAAGTAACATTCTAATGAGTTAAAATTATTATATCTTCCCTTTTAGGCACCAACATTTGTTAAAAACAGTTTTGTTTTTCAGTCCCTTTTTTTCATTTACTTTTTTTATGTAACACTTCAGTCATGTATTTGACAATTGAATTCTCTGTTCAGTTCTGGTCTTTATGTCAGGAAATTCTGAAATTCCTGTATCTCATTGAATATCCATATATTTCCCTGACAGTATATGTTGAGTGTTGCAAGGGTAGTACATTCTGGCTTGTAATCTCAGCTCCTTAGCTCTGTTTTTTGTTTGTTTTGTTTTGGTTTTGTTTTTTTTTAGCATTTTACAAGGCAAATGGGCTTAAGTGGCTTGCCCAAGGCCACACAGCTAGGTAATTATTAAGTGTCTGTGGTCTGATTTGAACTCAGGTTCTCCTGACTCCAGAACCTATGTGCTATCCACTGTACCACCTAGCTGCTCCCTGTGCCACCTAGCTGCCCTGAGCTCTCTGAAATATGTTATTCCAAATCTTCTGATCTTTCAGTGTTGAGGTCCTATTTAGCCTGATTGTGTTCCCTTTGTATTTAAATTGCTTTCTTTTTGCTCACTTTTATTTGAGGGTTCTGGAATTTGACTATTACAGTCCTTGGAGTTTTTATGCTGGGGATCTTTCTGGAGGGGTTCTGTGGATTCCTTTAATTCTTATATTGTTATCTTGTTCTAGTAGATTGGGAAAGTTTTCTCCATGTAATTTTCTGCATGATGCTGTTCGGGTTCTTCTGATGGTCCAGGCTTTCCGAGGAGTCCCATGATTGCCCTGTATCTATTTTTCCAGGTAATTAGTTTTCCCTCAAAGGTACTTTAGATCTTCAGTTTTTTCAGAGGTTTTATTTTGTTTGATGGAATTTTGTAGTCTTGTAGATTCATTGGTTTCTAACTGTCCAATTCTAGCTTTTAGGATTTAATTTTCTTTAATTACCTTATGTGAATCCTTTTTAAAGTGTTGAATCTCTGGTTAATTTTTCACAACTTTCCTGCATGACTTACATTTCTTTTTACTATTTTACTTCTTCCTCTCTTCTTTGGCTTTTAAATTCTTTTTTAAGCCCTTCGATGAGCTTTGGTATTTGAGTCCAATTTATTGACTGTTTTGATGAGTGATGTTTCACAGCTTTCTTTTTCAGACTTGGCAATGCTGTCATCTTTATCTGTCAAATATGTTTCTATACTGAGAACTCTTTTAGCTTTTTTGCTCATCTTTGTTGTTGTAGTTCTACTCCTGGGATATATGGAATATAATTCCAAACTTTTATTTTACTGACTGAGATCTGATCCCTGGCTTGTTCAGTCCAGGCCTTGCCTTTGCAGAGCTTTTGGGGGTTTTTTCCCTCCTTTATGTCCAGGTTCTGACTTAACAGAGGATTGTTCCTAACCGAGTCCTGTCTTTTACTTTGTTGCTTTTAGGTTTCAGACTTTATTGGGGTTGGGATCCTCGCTACTGGCTTGCTATCCCGCTGCCAAACCTCTGTTATTATTAAACTGTTGAGACTTGGATTGCACTGTGGCTAAAAGACTTTTACTGGCTTTCCCCACTGTACAGCCTCCTGGACTTTTCTTCCCCTTTTCCCCCCAAAGAGACAAACCTTCAATGAAGTTCCTCCACGATGTCTACAATTGAAAACTTCTTTGAATCTTCCCTTTTTCTTGGTGAGATCTGTAGTGTGAATGTCAGAGTAGAGGCTTCATGTATCTTTGATGGGGAAAAGCTCTGGGAGCTAATTAGTTTCCTGCCCCCATCTTGGCTCCACCCAGGAAGTCCAACACTGCCAAATTTGTTTTATGTATTTGTTTATTTTATGCAGTTGCTTTCTTCTCTTTTTTCTTTTTTCTTATTCTTTGTTACAAGTAATGGATCTCCGAGAAAGGGAGAGGAAAGAGACAAATTTGGAATTGAAAAGCTAATTAGAAACAAAACTTATTCATAAATTTGATAAGTTAGATTCCTTAAAAGTAATATTAAAATACTAACTGGGGCCAGGTAAGTGGCACAGTGGATAGAGCACCGGCCCTGGAGTCAGGAGTACCTGAATTAAAATCCGGCCTCAGAGACTTAATAATTACCTAGCTGTGTGGCCTTGGACAAGTCACTTAACCCCATTTGCCTTGCAAAAAAATACTAACTCAATGAATAAATAAATGTACTTTGAATAAATCATACAAAAATAAAACTATATAATATATAGCATGCTTTAATAATTTAAAGTCAAATATTCATTGAAATAATAGATTAAATATTATATATTAGATTATTCTGTGATGATATAGATATTTTATAATAAACATAAAAAACAAATAATGTGTTACCTGAGGAGGCAGTATTAGAAATAATCCAAGAGAGTAGAAAATGCTTGTAGAGTGTATGCTTCTGCCTTAAAGTCAGACTTTAGAAAACTGCTCTTACATTCCTTTGGGGGGATGTTTGTGGGGTTAAGTGACTTGCCCAAGGTCACATAGTTAGGTAATTAGTTAAGTTGTCTGAGGTTGGATTGGAAATCTGGTCATCCTGACTCCAGGGCCTGTGCTCTATTCACTCTGCCACCTAGGTGCCCTGAAACTGATCTTACTTTTACGGCATACTTTGGATTATTTATTAAAACAGAATAGAAAGACAAATAACAAAGACAATTATATATATGCAAAAGGGATGCTTCCATATATAGACACACTGCTATCAAGATGTAAGGGAAAGCGCTGGTAGGGGATTCACATAGCCATAGACTATAAATACAAAAAGTAAAATTCATGTATCATATAATTCACATTCCAATTAAAATGAGGGGTTTTTTTTGGTTATTTCATTTGTGGATCTATCAAAAATAGATATTTATTAATCATCTACTATATGCCAGTCAATGGGCATTATGAGTTTTAAGTCTAGATGTTTTACTGTCCGTAATATCATATTCTAAATTCTCTACTCTTACAGTGGAGACTGATAAATATTGGATGGTCCTGACTGTAACACTTTAGTACTTGAATCCATTCTTTTTTGCCTTTTGGTGTATTTTTTTTTTTCTTTGATCTGGGAGTTCTGGACTTTTGCTATAATATTTTTGAGAATTTTAATTTCAAAAGATGATCAGTTGAATTTTTCAATTTCTATTTTGTTCTCTGGTTCTAAGAGATCTTGAGGTCATAAGGGTTATAACTTTCAATATTTTTGTTTTTCTTAAGTTATATTCTGTTGCTAATCTTATTTTTAGGATATTTTTTGCTGTGTGACATATATGCCACTTTTTCTATTCTTTAGTCTTTTGATTTCTTTTTACCATTTTGATATCTTATGGAGTTATTTGTTTCTGTTTGGTCAATTTTAAGAATTAAAGATTTTGTATCTTTTGTTCCAAGTTACTAGTTTTCTTTTCATATCTTTCTTTCAGAGCTTTCATCTGGCTTTTAAAATTATATTTATCACATGTATTAACACTTCCTTACACTTTTCTTGGGACTTTGAAATTCTTAGACTTTGTAAGCAATCAAAACAGAATGAAAGTAAAGTTGAATATGAGTCCAAGATTGCAAACCTGAGAGAATAGAAGTATAGTGGTGAATTTTAACAACAGTGAGGATATTAGAATGAGTGTTATATTTCAGGAGAAAGAAAAATAATTCGATTGATGACATTTTATGTTTGAGATGCCTGGGGAACAGTAAAGTAGAAATATCTAATAGTTAGTTGCTAATATAAGATGAATGAAAGAGAAACATGAGGGATACCTATGTAAAGTTGGAAGTATCTGAATAGAATTATATTTTGAATCCACTGAAACTAAAGAGATTGCCAAGAAAAGAATAGAAGGATAAAAGTATAAAATGGACAGTATAGAGACTTTCTATTTTCCCACACATACATGGATGCTGCTGCTTCTAAAGGAACAGAAAAGAATTAGTCAAATAGGCTCAAAGAGTACAAGAGATCAAAGTCATTTAAACTATGGAAGAGGTGACATTCTGTAGGAGGGGCTCACTATATATTGAGAACTGTAAAGAAAATTAGAGGTCATTAAATGCAACTCCTTCATATTATTGATTAGGAAAATGATTAATGGAGCAACTTTGTTTTTCTAATTTCTAATAAACAGCTGAGGAAGGACTTGACCTCATATCTTCCTGATGCTAAGTCTAGTGCTTTTTCTTCTTCACCAGCAAATATCTGGATTAACAACAGTCAAAAGGTACAGAGAAGGTAAAAAGGATAACTGAAAAATGTAATTTGATTTTTCAACATTTAGCACTTAGGTAAAGTACTCTCTTAAGCAGGGAAGCTAGGTGGTACATTGAATAGAGGGAGGACAGGAGGACAGGAGTTGGAATCCAATCTCAGACACTTGACACTTTCTTGGAGGTGTGTCCTTGGGTGTGTTAATTAATCCTGATTGCCTTGCATCCATGGCCATCTCCAGTTGTCCTGATTCATATCTGTTGGCCACTAGATCCAGATGGACCTGGAGGAGAAAATAAGGCTGGTGATTTAGTACAGCACCCCTCACTAAAAATTCAATTCATATGCTTGTCATGGCATCACCTCCCCTTATGTCATGATCTTCTTTGAGAATGAAGGACAAGAATCATTATCCCTTAAGTGCTAAATATAAAATCCATAATACAATTGTTTGAGAAATGAGTAGGAAACGAGAGAATTTAAATAATTAGAGATTTTTTCCTGTTTTCTTTGAGAGAAAGGAGAAATATAGTATAAAATGATGAAGAGAAGAGAGCTTCCCATCTGATCTAGTGAAATTATCTATTAGATCATTTCTTTTCTAAGCTGCATATTGCTATTTTCATCGAAAGATTATCTTTTCCTTTTCATTGCCATCTGCTGGTTCCCTGATGAATTATCATAGTTTCTGTGTGTTTCTTTTTTCCAGAGAAAACATAATCTAGGACTATTTCAGTCCTTTGGGAGTCAGATCCATAACCAAAACCACTCCATCTATTTTGACCCACCCCCAAATCTATCTTTTGAAGTTGTTTGCATTTAACTTGGTAAATCTGTATTCCTTTTTGTTTGGGTATGGTTGAGTATCCTTTTTCTCCCATAATTACATTGTCAGCTAGTACTAGTGATTACCCTAGATCTTCACTTTAGTTATTAGAAAGATGGGATAGAGCTGGAGAACTTTTCCTTTATTCCTAAATTTGCACCTATTTTGCTGCTCACACTTTGTAAAAAAGTAGATATTATATGTCCATATTATAATACCAGTCAATTTTTGAGATAAGAATTTTGTCCTACTAATTATTCTATAAATAATTTTAGAATGAAATGCATTAGCATCTCTATCAACATATTAGATTTTATTAAAGTGGATTCACATTGTCTGAATTTCTGATCATTTTTTAAGTTGCTAACATTTTCGCTCTTAACAACACCAACAATTCATCCTTCCCAGATTTCAGCAACCCTCTCCCTGCCCCACCCCATACAAGTCTTCAAGTTCCAAGTGCCTTTTAGCAATATCTCTTTTCCTTTGGTTAATACTTTTCCATATCTTGTTATTCCTCATGTCCATGCTTTTGAATCCTTTTAGGAAACATGTTGTACCAGATCAATAGAGGGAATTTTCTGTCATCTGGAAATAACTCTAAATTTTCTCACTAAAATATGGAGACAATAGTAACAAGGTTCATGAGGGGATCAGATGATATCATAGGGTTTAAAACTGTATGAACTTTTAAGATGATGATGTTCTGGATTAATATTAAGGATTATTATTATTAAAGTTACTTAATGCTTATTGGGGGTGGGCACAATTCTTTCTGCCCTAGAGCAGTAAAGAACTCATTTTATATGACCACTGATAGTTTTGATTTAGTCATCTGAAAATTGTCTATTCATTTCTCTTGACTATTTTTCATTTGGGCAATAGCTTTTACCCTTATAAATTTGACTTAATTCTTTCTAGACTTCAGGGATGAGATCTTAATTAAAAAAAAATTGCTGCAAAGATTTCTCTCATGTTCCCCCACAAACATCCAGTTTCCTGCTATTCTCATTTTAACTATATTAGATCTGCATGTGTTAAAAGCTTTTTCAATTTTATTTAACCAGAATTTTCTATTTTATCTCCTACATACATCTCTTTCTCTTGTTTATTCAGATCGCTGTGATTGGTACTCTCCCTCTTTTAATGAAATGATCTATGTATTTTCTATTTGTCTGTATATATATATATATATACATATATATATATATATATATATTCATCTCATACTTAAAGTATAATATGAATTACTAATACAGAGGGATTTTTCCTCTTTTGCAATTTTATCCCTAAGTTTAGGAGAGACCTAGTACTATGTAACACATAGTATATATGAGATGCTTTGCTAAATTTAGCTCAATTGAGTTGTATAATACTATAATTCACTGGTTGCAATTTTACAATCTCACATATAAAAAGACAAATTAATCAGCAGGTAAGACTATCAGTTATAGAGGATTTGTTTATTTTAATTTGTATAAGGACCTTCCTTATGTAGTGTTCCCTAAAAGAAGAGAACAATAAATCTAGTCTAATTTTTTACATATTAAGACATCAAAATCTTAATTATCCTTTTATATATTCTTTCAGTATTTATTCAGAACACAATACTCAGACATAAAAGTTACAAAAATAGGCCTTTGCCCTACAGTAACTTATAATGTTACAGTACTTCAAGTGATATTTTTATACAAGTGAAATTCAGAGAAAATCAATTTGTCCTAGAAATGCTTCCTTATCAGGAACACTGGACAAATTCAGACTTGAAGTTTCAAGTAAAGAATTGCTCTACTAAGAAAAAAAAATAAAGCTACAGATGAATAGAACTTTCCACCACTGGTCTTCAGCGAATCTCAGGTTAAAGCAGCATACCAGCAATTTCTAAGGGACGTCTCTCAGGGCTAATCTTGCTTTAGTTTCCACTCTTCTCAGATGGGGAAGAGCTACAAGCCATTTTTCAGAGATTATTAGTTTGATTTACAATTTTTTTTTCATTCCTCACAATGTCTGCTCCCAGTAGGAGCAGAACAAATATTTTTAAATGGTTTAAAGTATGAATTATACTATAGATAACTTTAAGAAATAATGAACAATTTTACACATTTGGCACAAATTTACATACAATATGATTATATTGCATAGCCCAATAATCACTAATGTTGGCTTTTTGTGGACATTATGTTTCAACCTCTGTTATCAATATAGTTAATGAAATAATTAATGACAGTTTTTTCCTAATGCATCCTCCATTTCCATGATAAAGAAACAATTTTGTTTCCTGAGTAATTCTCAAACTATTTTAGTTTGTCAAGTTTCACAGGATTTCACAAACCTAATATATTAGAATTTTCGGTATTAAATGAACAGAGATTTGAATGTTATTGTAAGATATATTAATTGTACTAATTTAACAGGTTTCTGTAATAGAAAGATTATTTGATTTTTGGAGTATCTTGAAGTACTTAGCCCAGTAAGTGCTAATACCTAGGAATTAAAATAAGAATATACACTATGAAGGATAAAGTTTTTTTAAAAGTACTTTAAAGCATTTCATAATCTATTGAAACAAGATTGTTCTTTTGACTGTAGCAGATACTATTATATTATACATGCATATATTATGTACATAAATGAATACATATATGTATGTATACATATGATAAAAATGATTTGATTCTTATAGAAAATATGGGTAAAAGATAGAAAAGAACAGGATATGGATTTATAGATGGAACCCTGGAGTTAGTTCATCCAATAGAACTTCATTTCATAAAAAAAAGAAATAAATGTTTATTTGCACATGGTCAAAAAGGTTGTGAATTAGAGTCAGGATATAAATCCAGATTTTCTGACTGCAAAGCTAGTTTTTTCCCCAATATACTAAAATGACAAAAATTTTAAAAAGAATATACTTAAATAATCATATGATCTTCACAATTTTTGGCATCACATTGTGACATTGGCATCATACAAATACAATAGTGTGAAAATGATTATGATTTTTCCTATGAGAAATTTGGTCTTTTGGAATATTTGGAATATTTATTAAAATGTTATTTTTAAAATAGTGATACTGTTCATTATAATCAATCATGTAATCATATAGTCACTAATTCAATTCCACTCTGAAGTGTTTTTTATTGTTAATGTACATTCATGTATGTAAAATATTTGTATAAAAAGGTGTAGATGTGTCTAAGCAAAAGTATAACTAACTTTGTGTATTCATTTTAAAGTATATTCACTTTGAAGGGCTATCCTACTTCCATGGTCATTGCAAAATTTTAAGAGCTGAAGCAATATAGCCTGTGTAGTAAGAGAGCAGTAGAAATTGATTAATTAGCAGCTGATTCCAATTACTGATAATCCTGATATTATCAGCTGAATTAGTTTATTCCTCTAAAATAGGAAAGCTGACTTTATGATTACAGTCTTGCTTTTTGCAGCTGAGGAAACTGAGACCCTATACAACATTCAAGGTCATAATTCTGACTTGTGCTTAATGCAAAATTTGAACCACAATCCAGGTCCCTTGAATTTCAGTTAAATGACTTTGGCAATACATTGAAATAATCAAACCAACTAGCTGTTATGCTCAGGTGCTATCATCACTTTATTAGCTTGGATTCTTCATACTGTGCAACATGGTTTGTTTAACAATTCACATATGAACTACTTGGCTTCATAAAGATTTTACTTTAAAGCAATTTGAAATCAATGCTGTAGCGTGGGTTGGCACAGAGATACAAGCTATCTTTCTAATAAAGGGTTAAATTACTTTTCACAACTAAATAATGTTTCAGAGGCACGCCGAGTGTTTTTGAGGGAGAGGATGACAAAAAGGGAATCCTCAATACCAATTGGCTAGACTCTATCAGCTGCAGTTGAGCTCAAGCTGCTGCTAAAGAGCAGTATTGATCTGAAGGGTAAATGTGTAGGGAACCACAGAGAGGGATCCAGTCATTTCTGAGAAGAGAGGCAGCCTCTTCCAGTAAGAAAGTGGTTTCTACCTGGCTGATATACCTCTGAGAGCCTTTTGTGAATGAAAAGGGACACGCTACAGGGCAGTTTATTGCCAGAATGATTTAAAAAGAGAGGGAGAGAGAGGAAGGTATCACCTCAGTACAAGCTCCGCTGTATCCTGCTGCTGCTGCTGCTGCTGCTGCTACTGCTGCTGTGACTGCTGCTGCAATTTCTGCTGTCAGGTAAGGGTTTCTTCTTCCTTCTTCTGCTTCTTTTTTTTAAATGAGATTGCATTTTGTGTGATTGTTTCGGAATACAAGAACAGAAATGCATTCACGATGAATGAAAGGATGCTGAGTGTGCTCAGAAGCTGAATAAGCATCCACGCAGATGAGGCATCTGAATTAGCGGTCTGGGTTTTGTTTTGCTTTGGGAAACTTCAGTAAGTTCTAAACAAGTCGCCAGTCTTCGGAGGTAGATGTGAAAGAGAACGAGGAAAATGGAAGTAGGACTGGCAAGGTGCTGAAACCCCAGAGGTTTTGGGGGGTTGTTTGCTTTGGTTTTGTTTATAATCAGAAGTCTTAAAGTATTCAGGCATAAATGAGTTCTTAGAGAAGCGTCAATCACATATCCTCAATGTTGGAAGGCACTACTGGTCTTTGCTTTTCTAATAGGTTTATTGATGCCTAATTAATCAACTTCCTTTGAAATTATATTTTTTAAAGATCTTTCATAATAACTTCCAAAAATTCGTGCCTTATATTTTTGTCCACTAAGAGTAAATAAAGCATTTTGATTATTTTCTTTTTAAAAAAAGAAAGCATCTTGATTTAAAATCCAGTAACTTTAAAACAACTTAAATATTTGGCTCTTTCATAATTCAGTGCACAATTATCTCAATTCTTAGCAAGGGATTAACTCAGCACTGCTATGAAATATCTCACTATAGACTGAAGCATTTCCAATATTTTGAAATTATATAGTATAAATGAAGCATGCATGCATACCCAAAATAACATTGCATTTTAAGATATTGTTTCAGATAACTATTAAAACATTCCTTTAATATATTTGGATACTCATTCTTTTTAATGATAATCTATTCTGTGTAGATGAAACAATAGTCTAATAACTTATTTTTTCAGATTGCTCTGTGACTCATAAACCTTTAAGACATGGACTCTGAGAAGACACACTTAATAGACTTATTTCTGTGATTGTTTCTGGTTTTGCTTTGTTTATTATTAGGTTCATTCATAATCAATTGACACTAATACACTTCACCTTTTTACCCTCTAACCCCCCAAATAAACTACTGTAGTCTGGTGCTGGTTAGAACCTCAGAGTACTAGAAGGCAGTGTTTTGTTTCTGCTTTTTTTGGGGGGGGGGTTGCAGTTTTAAATTATCTTGTGAATGACAAAATCACTGCAGTTTAAGCATATGTTATGAATCTTGTAATACACACAGGCAGTTTTAAGATTTTTTTTTAAAGAGAAAGAATCTAAACCTCAGATATAAGTTAGTCTATCATTCATAAATTGGTCAGAGCAATTTGTGATTTATGTCTATTAATATCTCAGTAGGAATTGCAATGAGCACATTCTGTTGGGAAAGGTTTCCAGAATTCTTACAGAATGTCTCCTCAGAACGTAAAGCCAGATGGTTACTCTACCAAAGTCATAAGCAGTTAATTGCCAAATTGATTTGGAGTGCTCAGGAGCATATCAACACACAAAGTAGCAGCTTACATCTTAACTGAACAAGCTGGTTATGCCAGACTGTTCAGTAGCAACATCAAAGTGTTTCTTAAGGATCTAGTGAGAAGAGTATCAAAGTAAGAAGGAAATACTGAATGCTAATTTGAAAACTGGAGTCTGGAACAGTTACTTCTCCAAATTTACATCTTTCACTGCAAAGGTAGTTTTCTGCCCAAAGTTAATTTACTGAAGAATCATCTTCCCAGTTCCCTCCCCTCAACATTAAACAACACTGCTTTGTTTTTGTTAGAGTACATATTTTTCCCCTTGTTTTTATAACAGCAAGGGATTTTCTGAACTCCTACTGTTTATATTCTGTTCACAAGCATTAGGAATAAGTTTGTCTGCCAAGAATGTGAGTTTTCTTTTGGACTATCACTCTCTTTATGGAATTCACCCAGAGATAGTTTTTTGGTTTGTTTGTTTGCCCCAACAAGAAAAGGCTCAACTATAGGTAGTAATATGCTTTTAGTAAGTGTGTGTTTGTGGGGGGGCATAATAATCATGTTTAGATTCCTACCCTAACAGATGGTAAAACTCATATAGTGGAAACTGGTTCCTGGAGGATCAAATTAAGTCTTATATTGCTTATTTCTGTATTTTCAGATTCTTTATATGAATTTATAGACAAATCCCTTCATGACATCTATTCAAATAAAATAAACTTGAGTGTACCTTTTATACTCTATTAGCTTGCACCTGTGACTTTTCATTTGCTTCATATAGCATATTTCTTGATTCTAAATGACCTGTATTTTCAAGTTTTGTTTTGTTTTTTTGGTAAGAAAAATACAGAGGAATGTTTTTCTCCTTGTGTAACACACTAATATATGGTGATGAAATAGATTTATATAGTGTCTCAGACAGTACTTTTATGATGGTGGGAGAGGAGGTTGTCTTTGTACATCACATTGTCCGTTAAACACATATCAAAAACTTCTTACATCAGAAGGGTCTGTGAGATCAAAAATGCCTCTGTTATTTCTAAATATGTTAATCAAGATTACCTGGTATGTGCATTACAAGTGTGTTTACATCCTTGTAAAATGGAAAAGCTTTTGTGCTTTAAGAGCTTTTCAGTGAAATAATTCAGGGAAGGAAGCATAAGCAGAAATGTCTATAACAGTTCACCTTCTAAAGTAGGATACTTCATATTCTGGATATATGATTATTTTGTTGCATTCCAAGTAACATGAGAAAACACAATATGAATTTAGCATGACCACATCAAAAATAATATTTTTATTAAAATGTAAATTTTGAACTTTAGCCACTCTTGGCATTTTTTTCTGTAGGGAAACAACTGATAAAGAGATTAAACTCTCCCTGAATGAATGAAGACTTAATTTTATTTCTAGGATTGGAAATAATTACTTATAAAGAAAACTTACAAGGTTTGGTTTGTAACCATAGTGCAAATTTACTTTGTCTTTTTTTTTTTGAAACGTTTTTACATTTCTGATCTATGTAGACAAATGTCCAATTTGTACTTATGTGACTTTTTAAAGATTCACCACTTTTAGCTTTACAGGTTACTTTTTAATATATTTATTTTTCTTTAAGAAATGCTATTTTGTGACTGTCAATATTAAGAGAATGAAAACAGCTAAATCACTATTTTAATAGAAAAGTGTAGAGGTTGTATATGTGTGTGTTGAATGCTGACTGTATAGAATACTAATTCTGGTTCTTAAGGCTCCATTTTGAACTATCAATTACTGTATGTTAATAATTACTGTATAGGAGAAAATATACTTTTAGCAGAAGCACAAATAAAAAAATGAATAGGGGACTATCACTAACTGTAAAAGAACTTAGATCAATGGCATAATAACAGCATGGGCCTGCATAAGTATATTTATGTTTTATTGAATTTTCAAATATATTGCATCTATTTAATGTACATAATAAACAATTGATAGACTGTCAGCAGTATATATTTTCTATTATTAGAAATGTAGTTTTATTCAGCTTTTTAGCACTCCCTGTGGTTTCATTGCTCTTAGAACAAGGGGATAAATTAAACCTAGAATAGGCATCTATTCCATTTAATCTTCATGTGAATTTTATTGTGTTCTCACTGTTTTGAGTTCCTAAGATATTGCTTTGTGTGGAATTTTCATTACCTTAAATATGAAAATCATTTCAATTCTAGTTCATTTTTAAAGTATTTATAATATATCTCCATCTTCTATACATATGTGAACAGACATTCTTAATTAGTATGTATGTGCACTATTGTATATATTTCTTATATGTTTGAAACTCATTTTTAGAGATCTATACCATTTTTAAACTACTAATCACAAGGAAGAAAGAGATAGTGAAAACCTAAAAAATGGTAGATATTTTAATTTAAAGTGGAATGTTATAAGACTAATGTGTGTAAATAGACTTCTTTATTCTGTTTAGCACTACTCTTTGTTTCACAAAGTTCAAGACTGGGTATATTTTTATTTGTGCCTCCTAAAGATATCAAGGTCCACTTTCCATGCTATTTTAAGAGGAAGATCACAAGGATTTCCTTTCTCCCTTCCGTTCAGGAAGGCAAGTTCCTTTGAAAAGAAATTTATACAAACATTACAGTGGAACAATAGTGAAGACAGGTTAGTACAGTAACAAGAAAAAGTTAACTATTCACTGTTTTATAATGGTTTTTTATCATTTATCCTAATTCTTAACACCAGTTCTATTTATTCCATTCCCCTATGAATATTCTTGCCTAAAATTATTTTGCCTAGTCTTTCAGTTCTCATACTGAGGTATTTGTGACAGGAAATGCCAGACAATCATTTCCTTAATATTTCTCCTTCATCAATGCATTTGCTGAGGATTGGTTGACCAGAATTCTCTCCTCATCTCTACAGAATTTTATT
This sequence comes from Macrotis lagotis, assembly GCF_037893015.1. Lineage (NCBI taxonomy): Eukaryota > Metazoa > Chordata > Mammalia > Peramelemorphia > Peramelidae > Macrotis > Macrotis lagotis. Next base: position 364,767,769 of record NC_133666.1, on the reverse strand, counting down.
TCATCAGTACTAATTATGTGGGTAGACTATCGGCTAGACTGGAATCTTCCTTCTGTATTGGTTATTTTGGATTACTTTACCCTCAAACCATTGGTTAGAACTAGAAAGACCAATTTTCCTTCTCAATTTTTAGTGATTTAGTGATTTATTTCTCCCTATTTGTGCCTCAACTCTCAAAACCTGATGTTTCCTTTAATCTCTCTTTTTTTCCTACATACTCTCTTTTCTGTATCTCTTTGTCATTATTCTAATCACAAAGCAAACTCAACAAGGTAAGTCAGGTATTGGAGGAAATATTACATTTTCTCCCTATACTATATGATTCTTGGAGTTGTAGCATGAAGCTATACTATGTCTTTATTCTATTCTATAATCTTTGTAGATTAATGAGTGTCCTGATGGGTCTGACCAAAGATCTATACTAATGACTGTGCTAATGTGACAGATATACAGAAGAGCTAATAGAAATTGAATATCTTTACTCTGAACACTTATCTCTAACTTAGGATCACAAGTTCTTGGTTCTGATTGAAATCACTTCCCCTGTGATTTTTTCTCCTGAAACTACATGTAATTATACTAATTATAATAAATATTATATAGATACATATAATCCTGGATTCAAATATCAGCTAGTAGCTATGAGATCATACTAGGTGGGACCATAAAAAGAATACTAGTCCTGCAGCCAGGAAGAGCAGAACAGTTTCTCCTAGCTATGTGACTCAGCCTCTGCCTCAGTTTCCTCAAAGGCAAAATAATGACTATCTCAGAGAATTGCTTTGAGAATCAAATGTGGTAAAATTTATAAAACACTTAGCATAGTAAGTGCCATGTAGTAAAAATTTAATGAATCCTTTCTATTAAATGAGATGACTTTGTGATCCCTTAGTTGTAATAGATGGTATAATAAACATACTTTAAATCCCTAATGACTTGAGCAGGTCATTTCCCTATAGCATATTATATAATAACTGGCCTCTTTAATGCAAACTTCAAAGATTATGTTTCAACTTGTATTTGTTCTCTTTATATCCATGTGAATAATTATCTTTCTGTGTCCCTTCTTAGAATACTTACAATGAATGGATGGATGAACAAATGAAAACATTGCTTAATCATTATGTGCTAAGCACAGTGAATAGAAATGCAAAAGTACACAAATGAAAAATCAAAGATTGTCCTTAACCTCAAAGAGTTTTCAGTCCAACTACGGAGGACAATACTTAATAGGTAGTCATGGCTACATAGGGAGATTTTGGTTCTGAATGATGCTTGGATGGTGAGTGAAGCCAAATGTGAGAAAATCATCATAACCCTTTCCAGTAGCAATGGAAGTATTGATTCAACTGTAGTGGGAGAATAGGAAAGTAAGGAGACATAGGAAAATGTTGAGCACATGGAAGTAAACTGGCTAGTGAGATGGACCCAGGTTTTATACAAAGCATAACTGACCCTTCCCAGACTTTAGCATCCAGAATGAGGCTCTTGGTAGTCAGACTGCCCAGATGTCATTTCTAACTTCTGGTTTTCCCTGATTTTTTCTTGGGTCAATTGTGCCCTTTTGTCTTCTTGAAATATCTTTTGTTTTCAATTATGTTTATGTTGTATTCTTCTAATAGGATTTAAAACCCTTGGTTTGTGTCTTGGTTTCCTTAGATGTTAACATAGGTCCTGGGGGTCAAACCTCACTTGGTCACTATTTGAGTCCTAATTGGCTCAGAGTGAATGTAAACAGCAACTGTTTCTGTTCTATCCAGAAATTCTGAGAGTCTTCCCCTCCCAGATTCATTTCTTTTGCCTACACAAAAGTGGCCATCTTTGCTTCATTTCTTTCTCAACTGTTTAATCATTGAATGGTGAGACTTGGGAAAGCACTTAGCTTAAAAAGGCCAAGTTCTCTCACAGCATGCAAAATCATCTCAATTCATCCTGATTCATATATGCCACTGTACTCAAATGACTTTGGAAGAGACATTGTCCAACTTACCCTTACTTAAATCCAATTCACTTGCATATCAAGGCATCACCTTCCTGATGCCTTCCTTATTTTTAAGAATAGAGGACAAACCATGACTACCACAACCACATGATTGGTAGCTGTCAATTGCAGTAATTGAATTCAGATCTTCCTCAATATGAGGAGAGTATCCTATCCACTACCCTAAGCTGTCACTTAAAGTTGATACATATATACATGTATGTAATTATATGAAAGGTATGACATAATAGTTGATGGACTGAACTTGGAGAAAGGAAGAATGACGATAAAGTCTTGACATTTGAATCTGTAAATAGCAAACTTACTTAACATCCATGAACCTAAGTAAAGTCTTCTCTAAGAAAATTATTTACACAGTGGTGGCTGGGATCTGATTGGCAGTTTGTGAGATTGCAAGTTGGGAGTTTTAAGATGGGAATATGAATCATATATACCTTCGCCATGGCAATCAATCATTATTACAAGACTACTTTCATTTTTTATAACTTAATAGTTTCCTCAACACTAGCCTACAGGGTCTGCAGCAATAACCTCAAAGTGGTTATAGACCTTAAATGTCCACAAAAATCTTTGCCTGTTAGTCTTTAAACCCTCCTTACTTCATGGTTTCTACCAATACTCCTCATTGGATCTTCTCTGTGATATAATGGGCAGTGATTGATGAGTATCACCTTCATCCCCATACAGAAACACAGAGTTCAATTATTTTTTTTTAATGACACAAGCCTAATACCTTTTTAGTTCAAGTAATACCTTTGTATTAGCTAAAAGGCCTTCGTACTTTTAAGAGACAGGGTATTTCAAAAGATCATGACTTTCTCATTCTTTGAAATATCTATTCTAGGTAATATTAAGTGTCATAATCATTTCCATCATTATCAATACAGTAATACATGTACATAATTCACAAGAAAGTGAATATATATATATATATATATATATATATATATATATTGGAGCTACATGTTCAAAGTCATTTTTGCTCATTTTTACTGATAGTTTAAAATGAAATAAAAATTCATACCCTTGCTTTTGGAATATAAACAGTTTGCATTTTACATCAGTGGAAAGAGTTCCTATGCTGATGATGACATCATAGTTGCTTAAACCACTTATGTGTGTGTATAATCCTTAGCAGCCTGAGATACCTTCTAGTTGTGTTACCGTGGGCAAGTCACTTGACATCTAACTGCCTTTGTTTTTACTTAATTTTTAATAGTCCAGTATCTGACACAAACTAGGCAGTTAATAAATGCCTATTTCCTTTCCTTCTTGTTATTTATGTACTATCATATAAGAATAGTTTTAAACCAAGCTTAGTTAAGAAATTGTCTAGCTCAAACTCCTTATTTTATTGTAGAGGAAACCGAGGGTGAAATTTGATGTCTGGCCCACAGAGTAACAGAACCTTGAAATGATCTCAGGGCCTCTAAAATAAACCTAGAATATTCCATATTGCAACTTGCTGCCTGCTTCTACCTTCCCATTCAGAATGCTATGGATCCCTCCAAATAATATTTTGACTGCACTAAAATAACTACAAGGGATACAAAGGAAAAAAAAAAACTATATTGAACTGGCTAATTTTTGATAGTTCAAAGATATCTGATTAAGAAGCCTGATATTTCCAAGTAATATTTTGATGAATTTTTCTACTTTTAATTTTCTTTTAAAAGTATATGTTAGGGGTGGCTAGGTGGGTGGATAGAGCACAGGTCCTGAAGTCAGGAGGACCTGAGTTCAAATCCAACCTCAGACACTTAATAATTACCTAGCTGTGTGGCCTTGGGCAAGCCACTTAACCCCATTGCCTTGTAAAGAATACAAAAAAAAAGTATGTCTTACTTCAAACTTGAACATATACATACATACATGTGTGTGAGAACATGCAGGTAGATATCTTGTTCAATTTATTTTCTATCTAGTAAATATAATTATATCAAAATATTTTAAATATAAGTGACTATCAATATGACTTTTACAACCAAATGGCCAGGTTAAATTAAACAATTAAATTTGTAAGTTAACTTACAGTAACTACTTGAAAAGCCTACTATTAATACAAATTTTCTGGAAATCATATACCAAAAATGATGCCTTTAGAAGTGAGGATGACTTTATCAGCCTATTTGTAGTATTGGTACTCATTTTTCACATTGGAAAATTCAAGTAGTTTTAACAGTGCTAGAATAACTGAGGAAGGGGAGAAGTCATAAAAAAACATGTTTTGAGGACCCCTTTCCCTTGTCTTTCTTCACTATCTCGTTTCAGACTCTTGTAACTCTTGACATTCTTTTTAGTAACCACTTAATTGGCTACCTTTATACAATTAATATATTACATCTTGGGAATAGGTTTATATAATTTCCTAGCAATGCCTAATTCTGTCCAATTGCAGGGCAGAATTTAGTAGAGCATTGCTTCCATGAAATAGTCCTCCAGCAGCCTAAAAGGTAATTGACTTAAGATTTATTCACAGGGAATTGTTCATGGCAAAAACATTTGTTCTTGCCATAGAGAATCTTGCTCAACATTATTTTTTAAGGTTTAGATTTTAACAATGCTTTTATCTATCAAGTTTTTATATGAGGACTTTTTACCAATTGACCGCTTTCTTAGAACACCTGATAAGGTCTATTCCAGAAAATTTATTGCTAATAATGAAGCAGATATCTTAATGACCTTGAGTGTTAGGGTTGAGTTTTCACCCAATATAGTGAAATTTAGGAATTTGACAGTTTATTTTAAGTTCTTCCTCTCATCCAATCCTCAAGATACTTTTGAGCTTTATGTTGATTTTTTGGTACCTTTAAAGTGGGTTTTCCCATGATTGTATATACCATTACTTTTCACAGGTAAATTTCTGAAAGCATTTTTAGAAACAGGGAAGTATTGTACAAGGAAATGTCCAACAGATTTGCTTAAAAATAAAAGAAGTGAATCTTAGAGCCCTTATGAGACTGACAAGTGCTGTTCCACTAATATGTGTCACAGTTGAAGTTAGAACCCAAATCTACCCTGTTCACTTAAACTTCACCTACTGATTTTCCATAGTAGCTTGAGTAACAGTTTGAATGAATATTACCACATTAAGTGTTGATTATTCTTGTTCATTAGGCATCAATTACCTACAGAGATAACTGATTCTATCAATCAAAAATAAATATTTATTAAATGCTACTGGTATTATGCCATGTGATGGTGATGAAAACACAAAAGTGAGACAGACCCTGTCCTCAAGTAGTTCACCTTCGAACACCTTGGTGAGTCCACTACTTCTTAAATCCCCATGGAAAGCAATATCTTAATAATATCAAGTGTCCAGTCAGAAATCGCAGGAGTTCAGGTAAACAGTTGATGAAAATTTTAGCAATATGAATTTTTTTGTGTGAAAATCCATCAGTCATGGTATTTTTTTAAGTATAGTATAGGAAAAAAAATGCTCTTCTATTATACCCACTGGGAGGAAGGAGGATAAAAAATAGCCTCCAAAATTGTGCCAGATCCAAGTAAAGATTTTAAACTTTAACTCAGAATAACTCAGGAGGGAACTTGCCTTTTTAAACTGAAGTTTCAATACTATCTCTGTGTGTATAATATCCCCAATTCCCCATGGTGTCTACAATTAAAATAAAGCTCCCAGTTTGTACTAAAAGAGGAAGAAATCCTTGAAAGGTTTGTCTTAATTGGTTCTGAGGCTCAGTTTTGTTATCTAAAGTGAACAGTGAAGAATCAGTATTAACACCTGGAACTCATGTCTATGCAAAGTCCAGAGTTCCTAAAGTAGCAATTAAATGGCTTAATCTTAAAACCCTTCTAGGTTCAATTCAGGAGCTCTCTTCTGAAGGGCAACACTAATTCTTTATGAATGCAACTCCTAACAGCACTGCCCTAATTTGAACAGCTTTGGAAACTTCATTCTTTCTAACTAAATTAATTGCATTGCAAAAGTCTGCTTAGATTAAAAACTTATTTCTTCACTTACAGAAATATTTTCCTGAGCGCATTCTCTCTTTGCTATGTATGTCTGTGCGTGTGTGTGTGTGTGTGTGTCCCCATATAAAGAGTTTGCCATTCCATCCCAAACATCCTATCAAAATACCGTTATAGAAACTGGTCTGCAAACACTGTCTAGGAGTGTCTCCAATCTTCCTTATGCTGAGACTGTAGGTTCTAATAGGATAGAAGTCCTTGGAGCCTTAACAAATCTCTGAGCTTTTAAATAGACTGTGACCTATTCATTTAGAGGGCTGCTTCAATAAAGCAGTGGCTCACTTAGGTTAATGATGGATCATGGTGCGATTCGATTTGCACAGTGCCGAGTTGCCTATTATCCCCCTAACGTCCGCTTGGTCGTGTTATCACATCCAAATGATGAGTCATGCCCCTTCCCTTGTTCCTGTATATATACCAGTGATTACAGGAAAGCTCAGGGTGCTTATCCACTAAGCCTGAAGAATTCAGCTGACTGGGGATGAATTATTATTTTTTGGCTAGATTTTTTTTTCTAAAAAATCATGGGCACAGGTCAGGCTTCTCCAGTCTCGGACACCAGTCTTTTTTGACTTTTATTTTGGCCTCTGGCAGAACAGCAAGGTTGGACATTGGTTCTCTGTGCCTCTTTTCTTCCTGTGGTTAGCAAAGTTGAATAACCTGGCTTGTAGAGCCTGAATATTTACTAGGGTAAAACTTCTCAGAATTATTTTTTTCCATTTTATTTATTACTTAGACTTCCTTTTTTTTTGCAAGGCAGTAGGGTTAAGTGACTTGCCCAAGGCCACACAGCTGGGTAATTATTAAGTGTTTGAGACCAGATTTGAACCCAGGTACTCCTGACTCCAGGGCCAGTGCTCTATTAACTGTGCCACATAGCCACCCCCTAGACTGTCTTTTACAAAGTATTCTCCTACAACCACCACAAAGAAAATGGCAGCAAAGCCTATGGGGAAAAGAGGAAAGTTTCTACTTTCCAAAGGTTCTATGTCAGTTAAGAATGTCAAATCTGACTGACATAAACTGATACAAATATATAATGAAAACATAGGCATTGAACAAATTAAGACTAGAATTTTTAATGGCTCTTTGTTTATAGGGTCAATGTATTGATTTTTTTCTTAACATGGTTTCTTTGCCATTTACCCCACTATACTTCACACACACACACACACACACACACACACACACACACATAGACACAGGAAGAGATGGAAAGACACATGGACGGACAGACAGGCACACATGGATGGACAGAGGACACGCAGCCAGACACACACACACACACACACACAAACAGAGACAGAGACAGAGATAGATAGACAGACACATGAACAGACAGAGCCACACATGAATGGACAGACCCCCCCCATACACACACACACACACACACACACACACACACACACACACACACTCTCCACCCTGACACACCCATACACAGACCCCCCCCCAAGCACAGATTTCCCCACACACAGACAGAAACACAGACACACACACAGACAGACCCCACACACATAGACACATATATACCCTCTGGAGTGCTTTTGGTAACAAGAATTAAAACATGAAATTTTGTTTTCTAGCAACAATTTTGACGACTTATTTTTCTTTTCTTTCTTTCAAAGCAGTTTTGGAATGTCCAAAGTTTTCCTCACAATTGATGACTATCAAAATTCTTCATAGTCTACATGCAGTAGAATGAAACCTTGTTGAACATTTCTACTGTAAAGCCTATTTATATCAATACTTCTAGATACTTATAAAGTAAGCTCTGAATGTGAGTGTGTGGGGGGAACAGGATCAGAGAAGCTACATTGTACTTTCTTTTTGGGGAATTATATAATTTAAAAATTAATTTAAAAATTAGGGGAAATTGAGGTTATGAAATAAAGTCATTCCTCAAAAATAACCAAAAAAATCGTATTGTGCCATAATTCCTTATTGTCAATTGTATATGCTTTATTTTCTTTAAAGATGGTTCATTAGTTAATGTCACTAAAGCAGAACTGTTAACATATGAATATGTTCTGTATTTGGTATTATTAATTCACATGTAGCTCTCCTCTTAAACCATTATATAAACTATTCCAATGCTGGGACAATGATAAATGTAATGAAAAGTGAGCCAAGAAGTTTCCATTAAAAATTGCTCGCAATGCCAATTTTTGTAAATTCATTTACTACCTACCTTTTTAATACTCAAAAGTTTCAAAAACCTTGAAAGTCAAGAATTTTTCTAGCAATCTAAATGAAGTAGAAACATAATTCCAAATGTTTAAAAAGAAAACATTTGTTCTAGAGAGATGGGGATAAGGGAAAGATAACAAATTAATGGTAATTCTATTAACATGCTATATTTACATAGAATTAATAGAATGATCACTAATATATCTGTATATATATATATATATATATATATATATGATAAGTTAATAGAATGGCCATTATTTGTATGTATATATATATATATGTATATGTATATATATATATACACATGTATCTCAGTATAGAATATTTTGTTGTGATCTGAATGTGATTAGCAAAGAAATCCCTGGAAAGATTTCTGAAAATCTTATAAATAAAAACTGATTTCAAAATTAAATTAGATTTCCCAGTGGATAAATATCATTGTTTACAGTAGAGATAAAGAAAACTTCTTTGGAAATGCTTACCATTTTATTTTTCAAAAGCCTTGACTTACTTTAATTTTGCTACCAGTTGTTGCAAAATCAGTCTCATAAATTCCTTAGGACATTTTTGGATTGCTTTTAGCCTTTTTTAGTCTGCACATCATTAGGGTTATAATTGTCTTTATCTTTCTATACTTATTTATTCTTCTATGCTATCTACTCTAGTGAAATAAACCCATTTCCTTTCTCCCTAATGTGGCTCCTCTGCCTTCATTTGCTCCTACCTAAAAATCCTTAGCTTGCCATGCCCTTGGTATTTAATCGACTTTGATTCCAGCCAAAAGCATAGAACCTTCCTAATGAGGCAACAAAAGATTTTGCTTTCATGGTTTCCTTGTTAGTGTTGACTGAAATGGACACTTTTCTACTTTCTGATTATCTATTTCGTTTTGATCTCTAATTTTTGGTTTTTCTCTTGGTCCCTATCTGTCATAAAATCTGCTGTCTTTGTGTTCCTCAATGTCTGCTCACTTGTCTATTGATTCTCATTTGATAAATAGTTTCCTGGCACATCTGAAGTTCTGGCTATTCCTTTATGTCCTATATTCCCAGTCTTGCTGATGCTATCCTTATCCCTGTCTACAGGGTTCTAACCTTCACAGATTCTAGAATTCAAATGACACATTCCACATCATGTATTTGTGTACTCTGTCAGGTACTAAGGTCTTTGTTAACTATTTTTTTAAAAATAAATGATATTTATCAATTTATCATGTTATTCCTTCTTTTTAAAATCTATTTTATGACCCTTGCTTATAATGTATTTGCATCTTTACACTCTACACACACACACACACACACACACACACACACAAACATAAACACACAGACTTTAGTGAGACTCTTCTGGAAAATTTAACATCTTAAAATATCTGTCAACATTGAGATTTCAGATACTATTGCAGTGAAATGAGGGTATTATTTTGGTGTATCTTTCACATTTTATTTGATGAATCGTGAATGGGGCTATTTAATCAGCTGATGAATTTATAGTCTGGAATAAGCCATCAATGTTATTCACTTCTTTGAACACAACCATGCCCAAAACATGCGCACGCACACACACACACACACACACACATACCCACACATCACACCACAACTTCCTATATTTGTGGGTGCATTTATTCCATCATGAATAGGAAGTGATGGAGAAATTTAATATGCTTTTATTAAATCATCTGAGGGGAAAATGCATGGCTTTTAGACTTCATAAATTCTGATTGGAAATTTTTAATCATTTATTTATTGAAATGAGATTTATTTCAATAGGGCATGCTTTCTGATTCTTTAAAAAAGATATTAAGTATGGCTCTCTGAATTATAAAGTCCTGATGCCTTCTCATGTCATGGAAGTGATAGTGTCAAGGGTTATCAAAATATAAATGCTTCTATGAGAAATGCTATTATAATCTTCATTTTACAGTTGAGGAACTGAGGCAAAGTGATTTGACCAGGGTCATGCAATTAGCAAGTATCTGAGGACTGATTTGAACACAAGTCTTGATTGCAAATCCAGTGCTTCTCTGTACCATCTAGCTGCCAAAAGATTGACCACTAAAGTTACTAATTCAGACAAAACCCCTTAAAGTTCATCCCATAGACTACTAAGAACTTAGAATCTGCTCAAATAGATTAAGATTCTGCATTGACACAATCACTTTTCCTTAAAATAGAGGAGGGTATGAATTTCTCTAGCTCTTTTCTCTCCCCAGTTTCTGGTAGAGCAATTATGAGAAGGTTTACAGGATGCCAAAACCCATGAATAGAAATAATTTTTGAACCCACAATTTTAGACGTATTGACAATATACTATTACAGACTGAGGTAGAGCAGTGTTATGGAGATGAATGCAGTCAAGATTCCATTTACAGTTCAACTATTTGCTGTTTATGGAACCCCAAACAAATGATAGAACCAGTCTAGGTTTGTACCTTCCTTATTTGTACAATGAGGAGCCTGGATTAGATGGTCTCTGTTCTTCTTTCTAATTCTCTGTATGGTTCTATCACTATATGCAAAGATGATAATGGCTCACATCCTTAAAAGAATAAAACAATATAAGGAACTATATCTGTTGTTTAATTAAGCATAGGGAACTTCAAGTGAGGAAACTTCCTCTGTCGGTGTGGGTTGAAGCTTTTTGTGTAACTTCAATAGGTTCCTAACATACTGAGATTTTAAGTGACTTTACAATATCATAGAGCCAATCATGTTGCAGAAGCAGGAACTGATCTCCAGTCTTCCTGGTTTCAGTGCTAAATTTCTATAGCCTACTTTTTTCATAAAAACCTTCATTAAGTATCTACTATGCGCTTCACCTACACTGTGCTAAGTGCTTTTTAGATATTTTCTCATTTGTTCCTCACAACAATCTTATAAGGTATATATGTACTGTGTGGCCTTGGAGGAAACTGAGGAAGATGGAGGTTAAATAACTTGCCCAGGGTTATACAATTTATATGCCTAGGACCAGATTTGAATTCATAATACATTCCTATTAGAAATTTGTTTTGAATTTTACCTGTAATTCATGATTTTAATGGATTATATACATCTTCCACCCCTCAATATAAACATTCCAAACACATCAGTGCTGTATTGGAGTAATGTCAATTTATTTATGTTTATGAGAGCTCTAAACATGTTAATAACCTACTCAGCTTTGTATAGCTGTCCCAATCCTCATGAATGCCCTGCAGTAATTCGTTATAGGCTGTCAAACTATCATTTTGGAAATTTTGTTCATATTCTCTTTCGCTAACTCTATGAAACAAGTGAGCTATCCATCGGTTATTTTGCCATCTCAACATGACACAGTTCCTGACCTAACCAGAGATTGAGAATCCACTATGCTTTAATCTTGGAGAAGTTGCTATAGCCAAAAATATCATCACTTCAATCTGGTGATGAGTCCCTCTAAATGTCTCTAGACTGATCCTTGAACAACAATTGTGTTGTCTATTTTGGGGGAATATAGTTGAAGTTTTTGTAAGATATGACAGAATTGACACCCCTACATTCTCAAACCTATGACAATGGGTCATTTTTATAGTATAAAGAAGCAAAGTGTTGGTCTATTAGAAAAACAAGAATAGAAACAATCATTCCATAAATGACAAACCTGAGACCTGAGCTGCAACATAGATTGTGAGAAAAGTCATTTCTGGTATTCAGAGTAGACTATTCTGTCCTATAGTTGATCAGGGAGAAAGTCTTTTATTTGAAGATTTTACTCATTCTGATTAAATGAATAAGGGGGGGGGGGTTTAAAACACCTCTGGATAATAGTAGCTCATCATTATTGGGAGATATCATTAGGTAGGTAATATGGTAGCTATACTTTTTGATTGTCTGACAGGTGACTATTAACCTTGATAAATGCCCTGACAAAGAAGTAATAAGTGAGCTTCTTTAAAGAAAAAAAAAGGAAAAACGAAATCTCCAGATTATGATAATGTAGATTATTTGATTGATACTTGGCTTGCAGTTCAATTACAAAAATAAATGAGGAAGAGGAAATTTGTCACTTTCCCATTCATTATTCTCTAATTACTCTATAACTAATAAAGGCCTAGGATTGGGTAAAATAACTGTACATATGATTTATGATGTTAGCCACTGCAAGATAAAGATGAAAACATGAATAATCTATGAAGGCCAAAATACCACAAACCAAACCAGAGGATAAGATGATCTTAGACTATAATGCTCACCATCTATCAGAAAAGTAATGTATTGCAGCAAATGAAATGCTTTGCTTGTAGGGAATGACAGAACTTTTTTTCAAGTGTAGAATATTTATGCATAAGTTATATCCACTGGACTGGATCAATATGGCACCTGAGAGCCAAGCATTTATCTTGGTTTAAGATTATATGAAACACATTTAACATCTCTTAAGTTAACATGAGAATGTATTAAGTCCAAATGGGTAATATTAAGTTCCCCCTGAAATCACTGTAGTTTAGAAGCTCTGTTTCTTAAATACTATTTTAAAAAATCTAATCTAAAATATTTAAAAATTAATCGTATATTGGTTTTTCCTTGTAGTCTAATACATATATATATAATATATATATATATGTATGTGTGTGTGTGTGTGTGTGTGTGTGTGTACAACCACCAAGAATAAAACTAAAAACCTTTTTCAGTCCTGTCTTTCACTTAGAATCTATCAGTTTTTTTCCTAGTTTCCTAGATAGACTTCCAATTGGAGCTCCTATCATAAAACTCACATTTTTTTTTTCTTTGCTTAGGGAATATTACCAATATATTGACATTTTCATATATTAAGCTGAAAAAACAGACTTTCCCCTAATATAAATGAGACACTGTAGGCGTTCCAGATGAAAACAGTGTGATTTTTTTTTTGTCCGGTTAAGTTGGAGTTACTGACTGAATTAAAAATATTAAATGCTTACTATGTCCCAGAACCTGTTACATTTCAAAAGTACAAATGTAAGTATGCTTTAGTACACTATAGGAGAGAGTACAAAAGAGAATCTTTCTATATTAGTTAGTCCAAGGATTCTTAATCTTTCTTGATTCTGATGAAGTCTATAAACCCTTCTCAAAATAATGTTTTAAAATGAATAAAATAAAATATGTAGGGTTTCAACCAATTATATTAAAATATAGTTATCAAAATATTGACTGATAATAAAAAGGTCACTTACTCCTGGCTAAGAATCTTTCAACTTAATGGAAGATTTTAAAAGTAATCACAAACTATAATAGTTGTATAGCATATTGTTTGTTTTTCTTTGTTCTCCAAGAGGACCACTACTAGGACAGTGATATGATTTGCAAGTGCATTGGATTTAGATGTCAGGTCTATGCAAAACATCAACTTCACTCTCTCCGCTGAAGCAAGATATAGATCAGGATGACTAGAGATGACTACCAGTTGCATAGGTAAACCTTGATAGGATAGACTGCAGAGGATGAAGCATTTTGGTTTTGGTTAAGCTGTTTAACTAGCTTTGAAAGTTTGGCGACTAGCTGATTAAATGATATGAATCATTATAATTAATAAAATTTAGCGTTTGGAGAAGATGTAATCTGTTTCAATAAGAATACCCACAACAATAGAAATTATGGTTTGGGAAAATTTTAGGACATGTTTTCTGTGTTCAAAGTGAGGCCATAGTTTCAATGGGGGTGGGAAAGGGAAAGGAGGCATTACCTGAGCCCAAGAAATATATCCTGCCTAGCAAGACAACCAATAGAGCTTATCTCTACCCACACTTATTCCTCAAAAATCTTTAAACTAACTCATCCATGTCTAAGTAACTCCCAACTTTCCCAATTCTAAGTCATGTTCTAGGGTTTCATGCAATTGTAAGTTAAACCTACTCCTTCCCACAGTTTCTCCTAAAGGGAGCACTGTGGTAATTCTGTTTTTCTACACTCCCACTCCCACCCCCACCCCCCCCCACCCCCGACACCAATTAACATGTTTAGGCAAAGGGGGAGCCAAGTGAAAGCTCTGTAAAGTGGGGCAGTAAAAAGTGGATAAAACCCTGTCTCACCCTTCTCATTTTGGATCAGACTAAATGAGTCACAGACATCTGGATTGCAAATACCATTACATTATTCTTCTCAAAATACCACAAAACACACACCACACACACACACACACACACCTTCCAACCTTCCCCATTTCTATCTATTTTTTCTCCAATAATTTAGGGACTCCAAATTTCAGTGTCATCTATGACTTCTCATTTTCCTTTACCCCATATCCAAATTTTCAGTTAGTTGCAAGTCTCATTAAGAACACCTCATGTTGGGGTGGCTAGGTGTCACAGTGGATAGATCACCAGCCCTTGAGTCGGGAGTACCTGAGTTCAAATCCGACCTCAGACACTTAATAATTACCTAACTGTGTGGCCTTGGGCAAACCACTTAACCCCCTTGCCTTGCAAAAACTAAAAAACAAACAAACAAAAAAAAAAAAAAAACCACCTCATCTTTTCCTCTCTGTCCTCTTTAGGATGATGTCTCCTGCTGTCCTAGCTCATTACCTCTCACCTGGATTTCTGCAGTAACTTTCTAATTGATATCCCTTGCCTCAAGTCACTTACTGTTCTAATTCATCTTCCACCCAAGAAGCCAAACTGCTTTCCCTAAAACACAAACCTGAACATATCATTACTCTACACAGTAGTTCTGAATTGACTCTAGGTTCAAATATTATTCCATATTTGGGTCATTCTTTTAATGATTTCATTTTTGTGTTTTTAATGACCATAATTTTCTTATAGAGTGTGTTTATATATACATATATGCATATTATATATATATATATATATATGTTATGCGTTAATAAATAGATGTGAATTGGAGATACAGTGTGATTTTTTTTTTTACTTATGGGGTGGTTGTGATTAGATATAATAGTAATAGTTAATTGCTGCTGTTTAGTGTCTTATAGAATATACAATTTTAGAGATCATGGCAATATGTTACAAATTCACAATTCTATGGGAATTAAATGTGTTTAGTTAGAAACAGAATCAGCATTTATCATCTTCATTTGCTTCTTTTTGACTTGTGTTGTACATATATAATGAAATGTGAGGGAAGGCAAGAATTTGTTCATCAATACATAACTAATTTCATGACTTCAAAAGAATGGCTATCCCTGAATACCTAAGAAGGATTTTGTGTATATTCCTTTCCATCTGGAATATTGTATAGTCTTAGTCTATAAAAGCCATTTCCTTTTTGTATAAACTGTGAACAAATAGAAAATTGTTTATCTGCCCTGTGTTGGGAATACTTATTCAAGATCCCTTTCAGTCACTTTGGGGAAAGAAAATTTTAAGAAAACTAGCATTGGAAGTAGGAAGATACTGAAACCAAGCACCTATAGAAATTAACAAGGAAGATGAAGATAATATTAATAAGAGAAGAAAAAACATCTCTGGTCACTAAAAGTAAGTCTTTGCACTAGAAGTGAATGTTTACCCTATCCTTTTTTCTTATTTCTCATGATATTCCCAACTGCTTGAGTAATTCAGGCTGTTAATAAAAGATTTCTTTTGAGCATTTTGTGCTGGCCATGGTTACAGATTAGTAGCCAAGTAAATATTAAGCTTTCTGAAAGACTCTACTGAAAATTATAATGCAAACCACTTTTTATTCCTTTTTAGATGGCAGTGCAATTCCCCTTCTAGGGATAGAAGTTCTACTTTCTAATTTCCCTCCAATTCTTTAAAAAAGTCTGTGTGTTTTGTACATGATCAGATCCTTCACAAAAATTAACATTCACAAATTTAAATATTTTCCTCTTGGAAAGATAGAAAATAACACTGACAGAGAAATGGCCAGAAGTACTGGAATAAAGATATAATACAGCATTTAGATTCATGTTGAGCTTTTCCTGAAAAGGAGTTGCTCCTTTTAGAAGAATACTTACAAATTCTTGATGTGAAAATCTTTTTATTTCAGTCTTACTGCAGTATTTTGCTTTAAAAAATTTATCTCAAAATGTCATAATACTTTATTTTACCCTGCTTAGGAACACATGTAATGTTTGTAGTTGGCGGAGGTGCTTGGCTGATATTATGCAGTAATTGCTTTGTTTCAGCAAAAATGTATACTATATATCTCGTTCTAGGTAGCAGTAGCTTGAAGGTAGGGTCTTTTGCAATAGCCAGCCTATACATGTGCCAGTGGCATCTGGTATATAGTCTGAAAATGAAAACAGATGTGAGTGTTAGAAAGGGGATTTGGGGGAGGGTATTGCCCAGTTACAACATTTCTTTGTATCTAATTGGCTCACTAAAAGACTTAATCTTCCCCTATTCTGCTTTTGTAAAGTTAGACAAGTAAAGCCTCATTAATTCAGGGCTAGGTTGAAGTTTATTTTTCTACAATCTGGGAAGAAATAATTTGCTAAGCATATTAACAGGATATGCAAAATGGGAGTTGGGATATTTAAACTACTTGAACCTTTTAAATAAGTTAGTCATATTCAATTATATACAAGGAATATGATAATTTAAAATAATGGGAAATATTAAAGATATTCTGGTGGAAACTTTGATATCTCTTGTTTAGCTGTTATCAAGTTAAGAGGCAGAGGACCTCGATGCAAATCATTTTCCGCTTCTTATAAGCTGTGTGGCTTGGGCAAATCATGTTATATATCTAGATCTCATTTTCCTGAACTATAATGAAAAGGGTGGAGTATTTCACACTAGCCACCAAGACTTATTATGTATTGGTTTACATTATGAGAGAAAATTCATGGATAAGATGAAGGTAGTGGGTCTCACTCTAAACTCTATTATGCTCAGACCATATCTTTATAAGATGTTCATTTCAAGGCACAACTATTTAGGAAGAATATCAGTAAAATGAAGATTGTCTAGAAGGAGGTAACCAAGAAGAGCACTGAGTTCAAATCAGTTGAAGGAACTAGGAAGTTTTAACCTGCAGAAGAGGAAATAGGCAGGAGTTTGATGCCTATTTTTGAATTGAAAATCTATCATGTAGAAGGGGGACTGACCTGTATACTTGTTCCCCTATTGCCATCTATGATCAGATACTAACTACTCTATTTGTCATTTATAGTCTCATAGCATATCCCTTCCTGTCCTTCTGGTCTTCTTTCAGTTCTTTCATCATATTCTGCCATAGGAATCTATTTAAAAGTCTGCACAAATGACTCACTCTCTGGGGTCTCCATGCCTTTGCAAACAATTCCCATGCCTGGAATATTCTCTCTCCTCATCCTACAATTTCTGATTTGCTAGGGGACCCAACTTAAAGACCATCCACAGTAATGGAAAGTCTGTCTAGGTCCCCACAAAATATAGTGCCTTTGCCTCCAAGGGTAGCTTGTATTTATATTTGAATTAAAAAAATATTTTTACTCATTGTCTCTCCCATTAGAATACAAAATCTACAAGTGAAGGAACAGTTTTCCTTCTATTTATAGCCTTAGCACATATTGCAATCACAGGCACATAGTAGGAACTTAATGCTTTTATTTCCCATTAATTAATTAATTCATACATTTATGCATGTTCTTTAAGTACCCTTCTAATTTTAAATCATAACATTCATACTCATTTATTTATGTCAAGTTT
Organism: Macrotis lagotis; assembly: GCF_037893015.1. NCBI lineage: Eukaryota > Metazoa > Chordata > Mammalia > Peramelemorphia > Peramelidae > Macrotis > Macrotis lagotis. The sequence goes on along the minus strand of NC_133666.1, from coordinate 364,749,977 downwards.
AAAATGTACTTGAAAATAACATAACTGTTCTCTTTAAAAATAGTTCCATAATTCAGAAAGACCTTCCTGATATATATTAGAAACTTGTGAAATTTTAATGAACAAATAGCAATTATGAGTGCGTAATACTACTCTTGGCCATGTGAGCATAAGAAAGTAAGTTAACATCATTGTATCTTAATTATTTCATGGATAAAATAGATAGGATACCAATGCTACTTATCTGCTAAATCCACTGAGGTGAAAAGGGGAAACAATAAAAAGTATCTTACAGATATAATTGTACTAGCTAGGCTTAAAAAAAAATCCAAGCATGCATGGAGTACTCAGGGGTCAAGAATTATTAACCAGAGTATCTGATTGTAACATAGCCCAGCATGTTATCTTATGAGTAAACAGTGCACAGTTAATAGGGGTCAGCTTCTTTGTAGTTCTAAAGGGGGACATAAATAAGGTGATATCATAACTTGTCTTGGGGTGGAGGAGAGGCACAGAAAGAATATTCATTTAAAATTCATCTTCAAGGATTATTTAGCCTCCTTGTGTAAGTTGATACAGTCTTGTTCCCTCTTCTGAACACTGATGGAAAAGACAAATAGAGAAATATAAATTCTGCTAGAATTGAACTAAGATGGTAGGGGGAAATTGATAGAAATGTTCAATCAAAAAAAAATCTACAGTCATGGCTAGAATCAAAACCATAATTAGATTTCTGAAAAGGTGCTAATAGAATTTTAGTGCAGTCTGTACCCTTTACTCTATTCAGTTCAAATAGCTATTAAATCATTCCATGTTATGACTCTTACCTTTCCATTATAGGAAAGTTAAGCAAATATGTGGCCTCTGCAAGGAGACCGTTTCTTCAACAGACCTTCCAAATACTTAAGCAGTGCAGTTTAGATGACTTCTCCATTTCCCGAAAACTCTATTTTGTACTGCCAAAACTAGTTCTGTTTCTCTTTGTTCAATTCTTGATGCTGAAGTGATCATTTGCCCAGAGAAAAGTATCAACCAAGTGCCTGAAGTTCATTTGAAATGGATTGTGACATTCTTCACAGTGTCAGTCTGTAGTAACTGCATCACAATCAAATTAAATTTACACTTCTTTCATTGGTGCCTGATCTTTGCCTCCTTTGGAGAATCATTATCTATGAATGGATGTCTTCAGGCCTTTTATCTTTTCCACTATTTTTGGCTTGGTACTTTGTCCTCTATTGTTCTCTTATACTAAATTTCCATGGATGTATCTTTCAACCCTTTGGGGTTTTTTTAGGTTTTTGCAAGGCAAATGGGGTGAAGTGGCTTGCCCAAGGCCACACAGCTAGGTAATTATTCAGTGTCTGAGGCCAGATTTGAACTCAGGTACTCCTGACTCCAGGGCCCTTGCTTTATCCACTGTGCAACCTAGCTGCCCCCTTTCATTCCTTGGTTGATGGCTTCCAAATCTAAAGAACAGCCCTCATCTCTCTCCTGAGTTTAAGTTCAATGTTTCCTACTACCTGACAGATTTACCAAATCATCTACTGGATGTCCCACAATCATCTTGAACTCAATTTTACTAAAAGGGGAAATGAAATTATCTTTTCCCTTAAATCCACCATCCTTTTATTCAATCCCTATTTCCACCATTCTTCTAATCACCCAAGTTGCAACCAAATGAAGCTTAACATGTCTTCCTCAACTTTATAGTTCTACATATCCTCCCTATCCGATAAGTTTCCAGGTCCTGGTAATTCTTCATCTGAAACACCTTCCCTCCACTTTGACAATTACAAATTTCTATCTCTTAGTTGTATTATTCCAATTGACTTCCCTATACCCAATCTAAAACCTCTCTAATCCCACTTCCTCAGAGCTCCCCAATTGATATTACTGAACTGTGATCTAAGAGAACAAGTACTTTGTTTAAGCATTTTCAGTGTTTGCCTATTTCCTCTAGACCAGATACTAGACTACTACTAACAGTGATACTGGTGCTATAGCTGCTCCAAGTAGTGGTAATGGCAGTAGAGGCTAACAGTTAAATAACACTTAAAGGATTACAAAGCACTTTACATATTTCAAATTCATTTGTCCAAAATACAAACATCTCTGTTTGACATCTAAATTTCTTCATGATCAGACTTTCATTTATCTTTTTAGGCTGATTCTACATACAATCTGTTATAGCCAAACTAGTCTTTCTACAGATTATCCCCTCATGCTTCTAGTACTCTAGTACTAGTTTCCATTGAATCTCAGCTCCAACATAACTTCATTTAAGAATCTTTTTTTTAATTCCCCAATAGTTAGCCACCTCCAACTATTCATTTGTTTATTTTTAGATATTCATCTATGTTTGACTAAGGCTCTCTCCCTTCAAAAGATCAGTTTGTTGAAAAAAATTTTGATTAACATTAGCATCACCTGGAACAAATTCATTTCAGGGCAGGGTTCAAAGGATAATCCAAGAAAGAGAAAGTAGAAGTGGGGAAAAAACAAACAATGTGAATACAGAGAGAATCATCTAGTCTATGTTCTTAAAGAATATGGATTGTCATTTTAAAAAATCCTAGTTTTTGGGATAAGTGCATATTAAGTATTTAATGACTGGATTGACTTAAAGCATCACATACCAACTAGAGATTATGAAGTCATAGTACATAATTAACTGTTACCATTAGAAGCTTTTTGACATATTACTAAAGATTAACAGCTACTGAAATCAACTTTATTCACATTAATATTAACGTAGGATTTTTCCTTCTCCCCATATGGATATCCCATATTGTTTTCTCCACTTCTATTTCCATGGTCTTAGACTATCCCTTGAAGCTACTAGGAAATGAATTTGTTCCAGGTGATGCTAATGTTAATCAAAGTTGTTTTTAGAAAAGCCAATGACATTTCTTAGAAGTGAATCAACTGAATTCCTACTACTAAAGATGTTTATTAAATATGAAAGACCATTGATTATACATTCAAATATGATAAAATTAGCTTTTAAGTTCCCAGAGCAGAGATAATCAATGTGTGATTATGAACTCTCTTTTTTAAAACCACAGTTACTATTTACACTCACACATATGCATTTATACACAATTCACAGTGTAACACACATATACATACATTCACACT